>NC_060068.1:12929329-13230235 GCF_922984935.1 Meles meles
GCATAATCTCTTCCAGTCCCATCCATGTTGCTACAAAAGTTGGGTATTCATCCTTTCTGATGGAGGCATAATACTCCATTGTGTATATGGACCACATCTTCCATATCCATTCATCCATTGAAGGGCATCTTGGTTCTTTCCACAGTTTGGCGACCGTGGCCATTGCTGCAATAAACATTGGGGTACAGATGGCTCTTCTTTTCACTACATCTGTATCGTTGGGGTAAATACCCAGCAGTGCAATTGCAGGGTCATAGGGAAGCTCTATTCTTAATTTCTTGAGGAATCTCCACACTGTTCTTCAAAGTGGTTGCACCAATTTGCATTCCCACCAACAGTGTAAGAGGGTTCCCCTTTCTCCACATCCTCTCCAACACACGTTGTTTCCTGTCATGCTAATTTTGGCCATTCTAAATTGTATAAGGTGGTATCTCAATGTAGTTTTAATTTGAATCTCCCTGATGGCTAGTGATGATGAACATATTTTCATGTGTCTGATAGCCATTTGTATGTCCTCATTGGAGAAGTGTCTGTTCATATCTTCTGCCCATTTTTTGATATGATTATCTGTTTTGTGTGTGTTGAGTTTGAGATGTCCTTTATAGATCGTGGATATCTACCTTTTGTCTGTACTGTCATTTGAAAATATCTTCTCCCATTCCGTGGTTGCCTTTTTGTTTTGTTGACTGTTTCCTTTGCTGTGCTGAAGCTTTTGATTTTGATGAATTCCCAAAAGTTCATTTTTGCTTTTGTTTCTTTGGCCTTTGGAGACATATCTTGAAAGAAGTTGCTGTGGCTGATATCGAAGAGGTTACTGCCAATGTTCTCCTCTAGGATTCTGATAGATTCCTTTACCACGTTGAGGTCTTTTATCCATTTCGAGTTTATCTTTGTGTACGGTGTAAGAGAATGGTCGAGTTTCATTCTTCTACACATTGATGTCCAATTTTCCCAGCGCCATTTATTGAAGAGACTGTGTTTTTTCCATTGTACATTTTTTCCTGTTTGTCAAAGATTATTTGATTATATAAAGTTGAGGGTCCATATCTGGGCTCTCCACTTGGTTCCACTGGTCAATGTCTGTTTTTATGCCAGTACCATGCTGTCTTGGTGATCACAGCTTTGTAGTAAAGCTTGAAATCTGATAATGTGATTCTGCCCGTCTTCTATTTGTTTTTCAACATTTCCTTAGCAATTTGGGGTTTCTTCTCTTCTGATTCCATACAAATTTCAGAATTATTTGCTCTAGCTCCTTGAAAAATATCGGTGGAATTTTGATCAGAATGACATTAAAAGTATAGATTTCTCTAGACATTATAGACATTTTAACAATGTTTATTCTTCCAATCCAAGAGCATGGAACGGTCTTCCATCTTTTTGTGTCTTCTTCAACGTCTTTCATGAGTGTTCTGTAGTTCCTCGAGTACAGGTCCTTTACTTCTTTGGTGAGGTTTATGCCCAGGTATCTTATGGTTCTTGGTGCTATAATAGTAAATGGAATTGATTCTCTCATTTCCCTTTCTGTATTTTCATTGTTAGTGTATAAGAAAGCCACTGATTTCTGTACATTGACTTTGTATCCTGCCACATTACTGAATTGCTGTATGAGTTCTAGTAGTTTGGGGTGGAGTCTTTGGGGTATTCCATATAAAAAATCATGTCATCTGAGAAGAGAGACAGTTTGACTTCTTCCTTGCCAATTTGGATACCTTTTATTTCTCTTTGTTGTCTGATTGTCGTTGCTAGGACTTCTAATACTATGTTGAACAAGAGTGGTGAGAGTTGGCATCCCTGTCGTGTTCCTGATCTCAACAGGAAGGTTTCAAGCTTTTTCCCATTGAGGATGATATTTGCTGTGGGTTTTTTCATAGATAGATTTTATGAAGTTCAGGAATGTTCCCTCTATCCCTATACTTTGAAGCGTTTTCATCAGGAATGGATGCTGGATTTTGTCAAATGATTTTTCTGCATCAATTGAGAGGACCATGTGGTTCTTCTATCTTCCCTTATTGATTTGTTCTATCACATTGATTGATTTGCAAATGTTGAACCAACCTTGTAACCCAGGAATGAATCCCACCAGGTCATGGTGGATAACCTTTTTAATGTGCTGCTGGATCCTGTTTGCTAGGATCTTGTGGAGAATCTTAGCATCCATATTCATCAGTGATATTGGCCTGAAATTCTCATTTTTGGTAGGATCTTTGCCTGGTTTGGGGATCAGGGTAGTGCTGGCTGCATAAAACGAATCTGGATGTTTTCATTCTGCTTCTATTTTGTGGAAAAGCTTCAGGAGCATTGGTGTTATTTCTTCTTTGAAAGTTTGGTAGAATTCTCCAGGAAATCCATCAGGTCCAGGCCTCTTGTTTTTTGGCAGGTTTTTGGTCACTGCTTCAATCTCATTACTAGATATTGATCTATTCAGGTTGTCAATTGCGTCCTGGTTCAATTTTGGGAGTGTATAGTTTTCCAGGAATGCATCCGCTTCATCTAGGTTGCTTAGCTTATTGGCATAAAACTGTTGGCAATAATTTCTGATGATTGTTTCTATTTCCTTGGTGTTAGTTGTGATCTCTCCCATTTCATTCATAATTTTATTAATTTGGGCTTTCTCTTTTTTCTTTTGGATTAGTGTGGCCAATGGTTTATTGATCTTATTGATTCTTTCAAAAAACCACCTTCTAGTTTCATTGATACGTTCTACTGTATCTTTGGTTTCTACCTCATTGATCTCTGCTCTATTCTTGATTATTTCCCTTCTTGCGTGTGGAGTTGGTTTGATTTGTTGTTGATTCTCCAGTTCTTTAAGGTGTAGAGACAGCTGGTGTATTCTGGATTTTTCAATGTTTTTGAGGGAGGCTTGGATGGCTATGTATTTCCCCCTTAGGACTACCTTTTTTGTATCCCATATGTTTTGGACCAAAGTGTCTTCATTCTCATTGGTTTCCATGAATTGTTTAAGTTCATCTTTGATCTCCTGGTTGATCCAAGCATTCTTCAGCAAGGTGGTCTTTAGCTACAGGTGTTTGAGTTCCTCCTGAACTTTTCCTTCTGATTGAGTTCCAGTTTCAAAGCATTGTGATCTGAGAATATGCAGGGAATAATGTCAGTCTTTTGGTATCAGTTGAGTCCTGCTTTGTGACCCAGTATGTGGTCTATTCTGGAGAAGGTTCCATGTGCACTTGAGAAGAATGTGTATTCTGTTGTTTCAGGGTAGAATGTTCTGTATATGTCTAGAGGTCCATCTGGTCCAATGTTTCATTCAATGCTCTTATTTCTTTATTAATTTTCTGCTTCGATGATCTGTCCATTTCTGAGAGAGGCATATTAAGATCTCCTATTATTAATATATTCATATCAATATGACTCTTTATCTTGACTAATAGTTTTCTTATGTAATTGACTGCTCTCATATTGGGGCATAGATATTTACAATTGTTAGATCATCTTGGTGGATAGTCCCTTTAAGAATGATGTAGTGTCCTTCTGTATCTCTGACTACAGTCTTTAGTTTAAAATCTAATTTATCTGATAAAAGAATTGCTACCCCGGCCTTCTTTTGAGGTCCATTGGCATGAAAGGTGCTTCTCCATCCCTTCACTTTTAGTCTGGGTGTATCATTAGGTTCAAAATGGGTCTCTTGTAGACAACATATGGATGAGTCCTGTCGTTTTATCCAATCTGCAATCCTATGTCATTTTATGGGCGCATTTAGGCTATTCACATTTTGAGAGATATTAAGAGATAGTTTTTTATTGACATCATGTTAACTTTGAAGACTTTCTGT
Organism: Meles meles; assembly: GCF_922984935.1. NCBI lineage: Eukaryota > Metazoa > Chordata > Mammalia > Carnivora > Mustelidae > Meles > Meles meles. The sequence goes on from NC_060068.1 coordinate 12,933,117, forward strand.
GTGTAGATTTTTTCTATATTTCTGTTCAATGATATTCTTAGGATTTTTTCTCTTTTAAAGGCCCCCCCTTAGTATTTTCTTCAGTGTTGGCTTGGTGGTTGCATAGTCTTTTAAGCCTTGCCGGTCTTGGAAACTCTTTCTCTCTCCATCCATTTTGAATGTCAGTCTTGCTGGATAGAGTATTCTTGACTGTATGTTCTTCTCATTTAGTACTCTGAATATATTTTGCCAGCCCTTCCTGGCTAGCCAGGTCTCTGTGGACAGGTCTGATGTTATTCTAATGGGCTTTCCTCTGTATGCAAGGAGCTTCTTTGCCCTAGCTGCTTTTAAGAGGGTCTGTTTTGATACATAATTCCTCATATTAACTATAAGGTGTCGTGAGGACTTTGAGAATCTAAAATCTTGGGGGGAGATCTCTCTGCCTCTAGTACATGAATGTTGTTTCCATTTGTGAGATTGGGAAAATTTTCATAGACAACTTCTTCCGCTATATCTTCTAGACTTCTTTCTTTTTCCTCCCTTCAGGGATTCCAATAATTCTGACGTTGGACTGTTTCATGGTATCATTTATTTCCCTGATTCTGTTTCCGTGGCTTCTGAACTGTTTGTTCCAGGCTTCCACCTGATCCTTTCTCTCTATCTGTTTGTCCTCCAGATCACTAATTCTATCTTCTGTCTCAGTTACCCTAGATTTTAGAGAATTTAGATTAGATTGGAACACATTGAGAGCATTTTGAACATCATCCCTGGTGGCTTTCAGTTCTGCCCTAATCAATTCCACTTGGTCATCCATGGCTTTCTCCAACCTAGCTATTACCTGGATAATTGTTAGTCTGAATTCCTTTTCTGACATATTGTCTTTGTCGATAGCCATTAGCTCTGTTGCAGAAGGTCCATCCTCTGTATTTTCCTTCTGTTGGGTATTCCTCCTCCTAGTCATTTTGGTAAGAGATGACTGAACAGATGCAGCTGGATGTATTGATTGTGGTGCAGTCAAGGTCCACTATGGAACACTTCTGTGCAATCAGGGTTCCACACCCAAATGAGAGAAAAAGGAAGTGAAAAAGAAATAGAGAAGAAAAAAGAAAAAAATGGAAAAGAGAAAAGGCAAAAAAAAGAGAGAGAGACTGGGGGGGCGGAAAGGGAAGATAAAAGAGAAGGCTCAGCCCAAATGGGCCACAAGGTAAGATTTATGAAGTATACAAACAAAAACAGACAAACAAAAGACTGATAAAAGTATATGACAAGAGAAAAAAAATATATATATATAAGCAAAAAAAGGGAAGAACCTCATCAGAAAGAACCCCAAGTATAAGATTTATATACTATCAGGACAAACACAAATTCACAGAAACACTGGCAGAAGGAAAAATTGGGAGAGTGGTTTTAAATTCTCAGTGTGGGTGAGGAAGGTTATTTTGATTCTTCCTGGATGTATCTTGATGTTTTTGTTAAGGGACTCAACTTTCCTAAGTTACAGGGGGATTAGAAACTGGTTTGCCTATAGGGGTAACATTGATTGGGGAAAGGGGATTACCTTGAAGTTTAAATCTATATGTGTATTAGAAAATAAAAATTAAAAGAGAAGAAACTAGACTAAACTGAGTTAAAATTAAAAAAAAATAGAAAAGCAAAAGAAAAACACGGGTGTATGTATCAAAAAGTTCAGGTTAGAAGGTTATTAAGGAATTTGATGTACTGGACATCTCAGTGTGATGGTAAATAGGTTAAAAATTATCTGTATGTATTACAAAAAAAAAGAACCAGAATATTGGTAAAGAGTTAAAAATAAAAGTTGTATTTATGAAGTAGTGGTGGTTGTTCTCCTGTAGTCTTCTTCTTTTTTTTTTTTTTTCTTCCTTCCTGGTTGGTTTTCCGGGGGAGGGGCCTGCCACGTGGGTTTTCAGACAATGATGTTCCCTGAGTTAGGTCCTCCCGCTCCCCTCAAGGGGGTGGGCTCTGAGGAAACTGTTTTTTTCAGGCTTTTTGTTCTCTGGAGATTTTTATGTTCTTTTATCTGTTTTCTCTTGCCTTGACAGCTTTTGATGGTTTTTGGAGGTTTAGAGGAGAGCAAACTGCACCCCGACATCCCTCTCAGAGAGAAGCCTCAGAATGCTCTGCAGAGCTGCTGGCAGAGCCGGTTCTGAGTCACTGTCCCTGGGGATGCAGGAGTTTCTTCGTTGTACCCAATACCAGGACAGCTTCGGCTGTCTTGGCAGCTCCAGACCACCAGAGAGGTTCCAAGCAGAGATCGCACACAGAGATTTTCCGGCTGTCCTGGGCTGGTAATGTCTGTTTTTTCCAGATGCCAGAGCTCCAGGCTAGCACCTATGAGCACCTCTCCCAGGGGAGGGTGGGGGAGGCACGCGTTTCAGGATTGCAGTCTTGCCAGTCTCCTAGCCCCTCACGGGAGGCAAGTGTCCCTGGACCTAGGCTGGGTCTATCTCTGCAGGTTTCCAGGGATCTAGGTTCCCCTATCTCTGCATGGTCTGCTGATATGCTGTCTCTTTAAGGGTGAAAACTCATTTTCCTCTTGCTCTCCCACTCTCCCAAAGCCAAGCACTAACTGAATTTTAAAGTTCCAGTTGCAAAACACCACTTATTGTAAGAACTCAGGTAGCCAGTCCCCTCCAATTCTCAAAGCCAAATGTTATGGGGATTCGTTTTCCCCGTGTGGGTACCCTACATCTGTGAGCTACATGTGGGGATCTGTACCTCTCCCCTCTCCTTACCACCATGTCCTGCCCTTACATGAACAGTCCTATGGGTCTGTCTGGCTCCCAGGTGTGTCCTCACACCTCCTACCCTTGTTTACTTGGCCTATTATCTACATTTATCTGTGGAGAATCTGTTCTTCCAGTCTTCCAGTCATTTTCTAGGTTTTTTACACTAATGTGGCTGTAATCTAGTTGTGTGCATGGGAGAAGGTGAGCTTAGGATCCTCCTACTCTGTCATCTCCCCCAGAAGTTCCTCAATGATAATTTACATTAATCAACTCAATAAATTTTATCCACTCTTGCATTTTGAGGTTAAGGTGACTGCTTGTTGTATAGTGTTCTTTTAATATTCTCTTAAGGATTTTGCATTGACATTCATGAATTATATTTCCTTTATTAATGTAATCTTTGTTGTTGTTGTGAATCAATGTTACAGTAGTTTAAAGCAGAGGACTGAAAGTCTTCTTTGTCCGTCCCTGATGTAGAATAGTTTGACAGAACAGTGGCATTATCCGTTTCTTAAAGATTGATAGAATTCCCTTGTCAAATCATCTAAACTCACTGATTTAGGGAGCTGTCAACAGTATCAATTTTTTGTATTTCCTCTAGAGTAATTGATTTGAAATTCCACTTCTTATATAAGTTTTGGCAATTTATATTTTGAAGAAAATGATCTCTTCAGATTTTTAGAGTCACATTAAGTTCAGGCTTAGGATTCCTAAAGTTCCTCCCCTTATAATTTCATAGATTGTTTATTTGTGCTTTCTTGTTTGTTGAAATTAGACTAGGTAACAGTAGGTGTCTGTATGCCTGTTTATATGTACTGAAATTCTTGGACTTATCATTACTATCATTTTCACTTTTCTATTTGTTTTCAGTTTATGCTTACTAACTCTCCCATTATTCTTGGCTTTCTTTTCTTATCTATTTTCTATTTTTTTCTAAAATTTCTATTTTCAATCATTCAATAATCTACATGTAAAATCTGCATGTAATGAAAGATGGTCTACATGTAAATATACATGTATTTTTAACTTTTCTGTTTATAATATACATATAGGACTGTGCATTTTTCCTTGAGCTCTGCTTTAGATGTAACCCATAGGTTCTTCTAGGCATCCTTTTAATTACTGCTGCTTTGTAGTTATAGCAAAAATTAAGTTTTTATTTCTTCTTTGAATATGAACTGAGTCTTTAAGTTTCCAAGTGGTAGAGACTTTGTTAGTTTTTATTTTTATGTTTTGGTTTCATTATTAATTTCTTTGTTCATTGTGATCAAGGCATTTTGTCTTATTATTTCTACTTTTGGGAATGACTTGAGGTTATCTTTGAGGCCTGGTGTTTTGGTATGTGTATATTTCTTTCAATATTTTCCAAGATTTGTATTTTTATTCTAATGTTCCTTTATAAAATATACTTACTACTTTCTTTTTTCAGTATGCATGTTGCATCTGTCAGTTTTTCCTGAGACATGTCTTTTGATTCTGCAGATTAAAATCTTTTATTTCTGGAATGTTTCCTTAGTATATCTATCTAACTTATGTATTTGAGGGGCGCCTGGGTGGCTCAGAGGGTTAAGCCTTTGCCTTCGGCTCAAGTCATGGTCCCAGGATGCTGGGATGGAGCCCTGCATCAGGGTCTCCTCTCAGTGGGGAGCCTGCTTCTCCCTCTCTCTCTGGCTGCTGCTCTGCCTACTTGTGATCTCTTTCTGTCAAATAAATAAATAAAATCTTTAAAAATAAATAAATAAATGGATAAAAGACCTCAACGTGAGACAGGAATCCATCAGAATCCTAGAGGAGAACATAGGCAGTAACCTCTTTGATATCAGCCACAGCAACTTCTTTCAAGATATGTCTCCAAAGGCAAAGGAAACAAAAGTGAAAATGAACTTCTGGGATTTCATCAAGATCAAAAGCTTCTGCACAGCAAAGGAAACAGTCAACAAAACAAAGAGGCAACCCATGGAATGGGAGAAGATATTTGCAAATGACAGTACAGACAAAAGGTTGATTTCCAGGATCTATAAAGAACTCCTCAAACTCAACACACAAAAAAACAGATAATCATATTTTTAAAAAAATGGGCAGAAGATATGAACAGACACTTCTCCAATGAAGACATACAAATGGCCATCAGACACATGAAAAAATGTTCATCATCACTGGCCATCAGGGAGATTCAAATTAAAACCACATTGAGATATCACCTGACACCAGTTAGAATGGCCAAAATTAGCAAGGCAGGAAATAACCTGTGTTGGAGAGGATGTGGAGAAAGGGGAACCCTCTTACACTGTTGGTGGGAATGCAAGTTGGTGCAGCCACTTTGGAGAACAGTGTGGAGATTCCTCAAGAAATTACAAATAGAGCTTCCTTATGACCCTGCAATTGCACTGCTGGGTATTTACCCCAAAGATACAGATGTAGTGAAAGGAAGAGCCATCTGTACCCCAATGTTTATTGCAGCAATAGCCACAGTCGCCAAACTGTGGAAAGAACCAAGATGCCCTTCAACGGACAAATGGATAAGGAAGATCTGGTCCATATACACAATGGAGTATTATGCCTCCATCAGAAAGGATGAATACCCAACTTTTGTAGGAACATGGATGGCACTGGAAGAGATTATGCTGAGTGAAATAATTCAAGGAGAGAGAGTCAAGTATCATATGGTTTCACTTATTTGTGGAGCATAACAAAGAACATGGAGGTTATGGGGAGATGGAGAGGAGAAGGGAGTTGAGGGAAACTGGAAGGGGCTATGAACCATGAGAGTCTATGGGCTCTGAAAAACAATCTGAGGGTTTTGAAGCGGTGGGGGTTGGGAGCTTGGGGAACCAGGTGGTGGGTAATAGGGAGGGCTGTACTTCATGGAGCACTGGGTTTGGTGCAAAAACAATGAATACTGTTACACTGAAAAGAAATTTTTAAAAAAGTGAAAAAAAAGACTCAAAGCTTAAAATACCAGCAATGGTAAGAGATTTATTAATCATTCATTCAGTCAGCTTTGAACTTTCTCTTGTATCAAGCTCTCTGACACTGGTTTGTAGGCACCTACCTGCCCTTTTAAAACTTCTAAAAATAAAATATGTTTATTTCATTGGTACAGAAAAAAAAGAAATTTAAAAAATAAATAAAAACTTTTAAGAAATCATGTTGTTTTGGGAAAAATAATAATGTAATGAAATGTTTATTATATAGTAATTATAAAACGTTTTGAAGACAAAAAATCTTAAATTGAAAAGAAAATCCAAAAGGAAAAAAAATCACCCTATGCTCAGTCTATGTACAATGTGGACATTTCCAGAGGACTTTTATTAGAAAACATTGTCTCTTGGGCACGAGGGCAGCTGAGTAGGGAGGTCGTTTAATCTGGCCTCAAATTTAGCTGGATATCTATGAAGCCATTCTGAACAGACACAAATTCATCCTGAGGTGGAAGATTTATCTGGATCTCCACAAGCAGAGAATTAGGTGTGGAAAGTGGAGTCTTCTGAGGAAATAACTGAAGATAAATGGAATATTGGGGCACCAGATAAGCTGGCCACCCGAAAGTGATATAACACAGGAGAATACAAATGGAGACATTGGAAATCTGCTCTAGTTAGTGACACCTCCTTCTGAAAAGAGCATAGGGAACAAGTAGGGCAGAACTCTTTGTGGTAAGAAGATTTTTAGCATGAGATCTACCCTATTAACATGACTTTAAGTGCACAACATTTTATGGTTAACTATAACTTCCAAAGTTACAGTTACGCAAGATGAATAAGCTCTGGAGACCTGTACAACATAGAGTTATATATATTTTTTAAAAATATTTTTTTATTTATTTGAGAGAGAGAGAGAGATCATGAGTCAGGGAGGGGCAGAGAGAGAGGGAGAAGCAGACTCCCCTCTGACCAGGGAGCCTGATGGAGGGCTCAGTCTCAGGATCCTGAGATCATGACCTGAACCAGTCAGAGGCTTAGCCAACTGAACCACTCAGGTGGCCCCATGTTGTATGATTTATAAAAAAAATGATGGTAATTCACTGTAGTGTGCTTTGATGGGGCCAGTTGATCCAAGTGTAATGTACTAGGAAGGAAAGAACATTAAGAGTCGTGACCTTAAAAAAACAAACAAACAAACAAACAAACAAACAAACAAAAACACCGGGTGCCTGAGTGTCTCAGTTGGTTAAGCATCTGCCTTTGCCTCAGGTCATGATCCTGGAGTCCTGGCATTGAGTTCCATATTGGACTCCTGCTTGCCAGGGTGTTTGCTTCTCCCTTTGTCCTTCATCTCATTCATGGTCTCTCTCTCTTTCTCACAAATAAATAAAGAAAATTAAAAAAAAAAATCAGAAACATGGAAGGTTGGTAAGAACCTTAGATGAACACAAAAAACAACCACTACAGCAAAACAGAATGTGGAATGGAATAAAAAATACAGCAAAAAAATTATACCATTATAGTTTCATTTACATCATAAATATTTGAAAACTGATATTAATGTTTCTTAAAATTTCCATAGTTCTTTCTGCCAAAGTAATTTAAAAAGTTACTTTTATAGTGTCCTTCATTTATTGAGCTTCATTTATTGAGAACAAGCAATGTGGCAGACAGTATTCAATCTTACAGTGAATAAAACTAGAGCTTTAAATGTTTAAATAAAACATCTTGGGGGTACCTGGGTGGCTCAGTTGGTTGGGCATCTGCTTTGGGCTCAGGTCATGATCCCTGGGCCCTGGCATCAAGCCTCACATCAGGCTCCCGGCTCAGCAGGAGTCTGCTTCTCCCTCTCCCTCGCCCTCTCCCTCTGCCTGTGCTCATGTTCTCTCTCTTGATCACTCTCTCAAATACATAAATAAAATACTTAAAAAATTTAGGTGAGGCAAACGGGGACAGTAAACAAACACACAGTATGCTTATAGACACTGGGAAGTACTATGATGGCAAACAAAGGGCTTAGAGGTTACTAAGGGGTACTGGTCTGTCGGAGATATGCTGAAGGCATATCTCAGGAAGGCCTCCCTGAGGAGGTGACATTGGAGACAAACCTAAATTAAGTAAAGGATGAAGGCATATGGAGTCCTGGAGGAAGAACATTCTAGATACAAAGAACAGGAAAAACAAAGAAATGGCATTTTTGCAGATAGGAAGGAGCATGTCACATACCCAGAACAAGAAGCCCAAGTGGTTCAAAGAAAGGATAAGGGGAGAGCAGAAATGTAGAAAGAGACCTATAGGCCATAGGTTTTTGTTCTGAATTTTTGAAGCTGTCATTGTTAATTTTATGTGTGAACTTCACAAGTCTACAGTGCCCTATTGTTTGGACAAACACCAGTATAGAAGTTGCTATGAAGGTGCTTTTTAACATATGATGAACATTTAAATCAGTAGACTTTAGGTAAAGCAGATTACCCTCCTTTCTGTAGGCAGGCCTCATCTAATCAGTTGAAGGCCTCAAGAGAAAAGATTGAAGAGGAGGGAATTCTTTCTCTAGCCTGAAACACAGTAATTCTTCCTGAGCTTTCAGTCTAGAGACGGCAGACTACTACATTACCTCTAGCTGGTATTTTTAGGCTGCTGGCCCACTCTTCAGATTTTGAACTTGCCAGTATCCAAAAATGCATTAGTCAACTTCTTTCTTACCTTCCTCCCACTCCGCATGATTTTATTTATTTATCTGACAGAAAGAGAGAGAGAGTGATGGAAAGGAGAACAAGCAGGCAGAGTGACAGACAGAAGGAGGCTTCCATCCAAGCACAGAGCCCAACGTGGTGCTTGATCCTAGGACCCTGGGATCATGACATGAACCAAAGGCAGAGGCTTAACCAACTGAACCACCCAGGCATCCTGCCAATTTCTTGAAATAAATAAATCTCTGTCTCTCTGTCTCTTGTTGTCTCTCTGTGTCTCTTTCCATCCTATTGTTGTTTCTCTGGAGAGCCCTGACTCATAGAGAAATTGTCAGATTGACTTGAACAAGGGGATGATATGATCTAATTTGCATTTTGAAAGATCCCTCATACTTGGAAGAGGGAGAATTGACTCTTGGCAGCAAGAGGGAAGTAGAGAGTCTAGCCAGAAGGCTGTTCTGTCTTGTGGGTGATACCTGACAGCAGTCTAGAAGTGACTGGAGATTGCGGGATATGAGAAATATTTTGCAGGATTTTCAGACATATCAGATGAAGGCTGTGAGAGAGACAGATAAATCAGAGCTTATGTTTTGGGCCTGAGCAGCTGTGTGAAGGGTATGCAATTTATAAAGACAGTCCTGGGAGCCTGAGTGAGGAGCAGGTGTGCAGAGGTGGAAAAGGTAGGGAGGGAAGATGTATTAAATATCCGAAGTTTTACTTTAAGCACAATAAGTTCATGTTGCCCGTTTGCTGTCCACATGGAGATAATGGGAAGATTGTTAGCCGCAGGCCCATGACTCTGTACAGCCGTAGTTAAGTTCTGGAGCTGCAACATCTGGTGTGGAATCCCAAGTCCACGTTTCATGTGAACCTCAATGTCTTGGTCTTCTTCTTTTGGAAAACGGGTTGATAATTAATATAGTTTATTGAAGTGACGTGAGCCACTGAATCACTCAACACTTGTAAACTCTTAGAATGTGCCTGGATAATCACAGAAAATGTTATATAATTATTAGCTATTATTACAGTGAGAGTTTTATTTTTCTGGCCCATCAAATAAATTTCCAGATGGAGACAAGGGCCTGGGAAATGTCTGCTTTGCATAGTTTTTGGTTGCCACCTTGGAGTTCAAACTATAAACTGAATTTGAGTGAATCCCAGGGATTTTCTTCCCTTTGCCTGGACAGTGAACATTGATGGTGTTACTGAGAGTGGTGGCATCCGAAAATTGTGCTTTGATATCATATTTTGTAGCTGATTGCAACATGGATTGCTCTGATGCAGCCCTACTCCCCCCCAGATTACTTCCCTGCCTTTACTGTTTTGGTTTTTCCATTGTGCTTATCATTTTCCCATATACTATGTATGACATGCTTATTTATTTCTTTATTTTCTGTCTCCTCTTGGTGGAGTATGAGCTCTAGGAAGCAGGGATTTTTAACTTTTGCTCACTGTTAGCACCTGCAAGAGTGCCTGGAGGAATGAATGATGTTTCCTGGTGCTTACAGTTCCCCTTGTCTCTTTCTTATTCTATTTTGTCAAGTATTTTTTCCCATGAGAAAACCATATCAGAAAGAATGCCAGACATTGGCATGATTCTCTGGACCTTTCCAACTTGGACAGAATGCTATTTTAATTGAGATAAACGTCTTCCATGAAATGGAATTTCAGAGGTAGCCTCTGATGGCAGTTTCAATTTTGACTTTGGAAATCAGTTTCAGAATTAACAGAGTCTCCTGAAAATGATGGTACTTTTTGCTGTTGGTTGTCCATTCGGTTTCTCAGCCAGTCTATGTGTGGGCACTATTCCACTCTGATTGTAGATTCTGATCACACATTTTTATTCAGCAATGCTTGTCGATGAGGGGCATTGAAACCTATGCAGGGCGGAGGTTGATACATGGCCCAGTCAATGTATGACTTATGAAACCTATTGCAAGTCCAAGGCACTGTATTGATTCTGCTGAATGGACTGGAAAATGACCTTCATTGCACAGAACCCTCAAACTTGCTCCTTGTCTGTTTCTACCCAGTGGAGCACTTGCATCATGCAGCTTTGTTCCAGGATCATTACCAGTTATTTCCTTTAACGTTGCATCCTGATTTTACCATAAGTGTGAAGACTGGACAAACTGATGTCTTTATTTAGCACAAAAACAGAAGTCCTGTTTCAGTGTCAGCTTTTCAGAGACAATTGCTTTTATCTTCTCTGACTGCATAGTTATGGCACATATATAGTATTTTCTTGGACATGCAGGCCTTGTGTCAATATAAATTAGAGTTAATCATTATTCTGTTTATACCACCACTTATTATCACCCTGATCATATTGTATTGGATGGAGCATTTAAAGAATATTTTTTCATTTGTCCTGATCATATTAGTGTTAGAACTGTTTCCTTATTTCTCATGGTGGTTAAACCAACCAATGCATCATGGCACATGGTTGGAGTTCCACAAATGGTGGTTGAAGCGAGTTAATTATTCATTCCTGTGGCTGTATGGGAAGCGACACACAGTTTGCTCTCAAGTCTTCCTTTATCATTAGAATGAATTATAGTATGAAATAGGACATTCCTCATCAGCCATTATCTTTGTTCTTGAGAATGGATGTGGACTGGACCTCAAGATACCACAAGGAAAAAATAACTTCTTCCAGGATTAGGTTACAGTTCTTTGTGCCTTTGCATTCCAAGCATGTTTTATTTCATTAGAGAATGGTTATTCTGTTCTAATGACTAAAATTATAGGGCTTTCTAGATGGAAGGAAGCTTACCGATCTTCTACCAGAGAATGTTCATTATATAGTTAAGTAGTTGGGACTGAGAATTTAGGGACAGACTCCAGGCCACAGGCCATCAGCTCACGTAAGAAGGAAATGGATGTCTTCTGAGCTCCACCATGATATTTGAGTTTGGTTTGGTGGTAGTTAATAAACTTATCTGAGGCACAACATTACCATTCTAAGTATACTGATGTGCCTTATTTTTAATTGAATATAGTTGATACAGAATGTTATGTTAGTTTCAGGTATACAACATAGTGATTCAGCTTCTCTGTATGTTATACTGTGCTTGCCACAAGTGTAGGTACTGTCACCAAACCATGCCATTACAATATAGCCTGTATTCCCTATACAGTGCCTTGTATTCCATAACTTATTCATTTTATAATTGGAAGCCCATTTCTCCCTTTCATCTTCACAGATTTTTACCTGTCCCCCTGCCCTCTTCCTTCTAGCAACCATCAGTTTGTTCTTTATATTTATGAGTCTGATTCTGCTTTTTGTTTGTTTATTTATTTCGAACGTGCATTCTTTTGCAGAGATGACATGATGTGCCCACTGAAAGTGGTCAGGCAGGGACATTAGTCTAAGAGTTTGGTTTCTGCAGAACACATGCTCGCTCACATTCTTGTGGGTGTTGTTACTCAGAATTGTCCTGTCATCACCTAGGTCTTTGCTGTTATAGTTCAGTTGACCCTAGGGGAAGAAAATTGAATTGAACAACAGAAGATGTGCAGACAGTAAGATAAATCAGATAAACACCACTACTCCGCAACACACCCTCAAGTGAGAAGGAAAGAGAAGAATTCAAATAAAGACTTCTAAGAATAATGATTCATTCATACTAAATGTCATATTCCTTGCCTTGGACCTATGATGTCATCATCATATAACATTCTAGACTGTAAAACTCATACTGTTTGATAGTGCATCAAAGGGCAAGGAGCCTCATGGCTGTTGTTATATGTTTGGAGTATAATCATTTCAAATGGAGTATAATCACTTATTTTTGCACCAATAAATGGGCCTTTTATATGGAATATTGAATCGTAAGTGGTAGAGAGAAAACGAAAGTGAAGGAAGGGAGGTAACCTTGATGGATGGCCAACCTTGGACAAGTATAGGAACATCCTATATTATTAAATTAAATTAAATTAAATCTTTATTTTTGAATATTTTATTCATTTGACACAGAGAGAGTGAGAGCACACATATAAGCAGGAAGAGTGGCAGGCAAAGGGAGAGGGAGAAGCAGGTTGCCCACTGAGCAGAGAGCCTGATGGGGGTTTGATACCAGGACCCTGTTATCATGACCAGATTGGAAGGCAAATGTTCAATGGACTGAGCCATCCAGGTTCCCCATGAACATTGTATTTTAAAAACACTTCCCACGTTTGCAAGCTATATCCCAAATAGTCCATATGGAGCAGATATGGGCAAAGACACTGGCACTAAGAAAATGGGGTCATAACCATGAAGATGAGGTATTGGCCTTTTTGACATGCCCTTAGTCTTGTGCAGATTATTCAAAAGTAAATGAATTCATACTAGAAACCATTTTCTTTAAATGTACTGAATTTTAACATTAATTTTTATTTGCATCTAGAAAGATTTCAGCCATGTGAATCGATATGTTAGCTTTATTTTTCCAATACAAAAGCCAAATATTTGTAGATAATTTTTTTAAAGATTTTATTTATTCATTTGACACACAGAGAGAGATCACAAGTAGGCAAAGAGACAGGCAGAGAGAGAGGAGGATGCAGGCTCCCAGCTAAGCAGAGAGCCTGATGCGGGAGTCCATCCCAGGTCCCTGAGATCATGGCCTGAGCTGAAGGCAGAGGCTTAACCCACTGAGCCACCTAGGCACCCTGGAGATGATTTTGATAGCGATTCAAGTAGTAGCTCAGTTAAGAAATTATTATATTTAAATTCATTTACATTTAAAGAGGAATCTTTTCTTTCCCACTTTTTATTTTTTAAAGTTCATCTAGGCATTATAATTTTTTTTTGGTCCTAATTGAAAACATTTTTGAAGCAACTTCCCTGGAAGTAGTCTAAACCAAGTTATTGCTAGCTTCTCTCATGTTTTTTGCATTTTATGGTTCTTAAAAAGGGTGTGTTCTGAAGGTATTGAATATGCATATTAGAAAATATAAATATAGCCTTGGGTCCTTTGTGGAGAATCTGCAACTGGATGGTGGCAAAGACTGGTCTTTATTAAGTGACACCATTTGCATATCCACCAAATCTGAGAGGCTGAAAATCCAGTGCAAGTGAAAATGATAGTCCTTGTGCATTGTGCCATGACTTTCTCTGCATGACAGTGAGGAGAGGAGAAAGCCTGAATGTGCTACAGTAGTAGGATGCCCAGTCTGTGGACCACAGAGTTTCTTGCAGTAGTGTGGCAGACTGAATAATGGTCTTCTCAAATATGTCCACACTCTGTTCTCAGGAACCTGTGAATATGTTATCTCCCATGGTAAAAGGAATTTTGAAAATGTGATTAAGAGGATGCACCTAGAGATACATGGGGACCTTATCCTTAATGATCCAGATGGACCCAATATTATCTGGCTTGGGCATTGAGGGATGTAATGGAAGAAGAGGGAAGAATTCAAAATGTGAGAGTGTTGCATTTAAAGAAGGAGGAGGGGGCAATGAGCCAAGGAATGTGGGTGTCCTACAGAGGTTGCAAAATGCCTTCAGCTGCTTTCCAGGAAGGAGACAGAGATCTCAGTCCTGCAACTACAGGAACTGAATTCTGCCAATAACCTGTATGAGCAAGAAAAACGGTCCTCCCCTAGAGGCTCCAGAAAGGGACACAGTCCTTCCAGTACCTTTATTGTAGTCTAATGAGACCCTCACCAAATGTCTGACCTACAAAACCGTAAGTTGTTAATTTTGTGGTGATTTGCTACAGCAGTAATAGGAAACTAAAAAAAATGTTATGGATCAAATGAAAAAGATTGAGAGAACACCCTCATTTGGGTAGGTCACTTTCAGCACTTGGAAGGAACTGCCACCAGGAATGAGGCAAAACGTTAAAGACAACTCAGGCAAACACCAAGATCTGTTAAAATAATGAATAAAGACCCCATGCACATAAGAAACATATGTGTTACATTTTATTGTGGAATATAGGTTTTCATTTTCAGACCAGCCTAGGAGATAGGAAACAGCCTTTGTGGTGAGATATGTATAAAAACTAATTTCATATTCTGTCAGTGAACTATTTCTTGTGTCTCGGTAAAAGTCATACGTAAATGTATCCATTGTAGTTACTCAAACTAACAATAATTTGTCATGGAAAAATGGTGTGCCTAACAATTAGGTGAAGTTTTTTGTTTTGTTTTGTTATTTATTTATTTAACTCAAGTGCTTGTTCTTTTTCTTTTTCTTTTCTTTTTTTTAGGAATATAATCAATGGTATTATGTTTATTTATTTATTTAAATTTGTTTTCAGTGTTCCAGAATTCATTGTTTATGCACTGCACCCGTGCTCCATGCACTACGTGCCCTCCACAATACCCACCACCAGGCTAGTGCAACCTCCCAACCCCGGCCCCTTCAAAACCCTCAGCTTGTTTTTAAGAGTCCATAGTCTCTCATGGTTCATCCCCCCTCCAATTTCCCTCAACTCCCTTCTCCTCTCCATCTCCCCCTATCTTCCATACTATTTGTTATTCTCTGCAAATAAGTGAAACCATATGATAATTGACTCTCTCTGCTTGACTTATTTCACTCAGCATAATCTCTTCCACTCCCATCCATGTTGCTACAAAAGTTGGGTATTCAATCTTTCTGATGGAGGCATAATACTCCATAGTGTATACAGACCATATCATCCTTAACCATTCGTCCATTGAAGGGCATCTTGGTTCTTTCCATAGTTTGGTGACCGTGGCCATTGCTGCTATAAATATTGGGGTACAGATGGCCCTTATTTTTACTACATCTGTATCTTTGGGGTAAATACCCAGCAGTGCAACTGCAGGGTCATAGGGAAGCTCTATTTGTAATTTCTTGAGGAATCTCCACACTGTTCTCCAAAGGGGCTGCACCAACTTGCATTCCCACCAACAGTGGAAGAGGGTTCCCCTTTCTCCACATCCTCTCTAACACACGTTATTTCCTGTCTTGCTAATTTTGGGCATTCTAATTTGTATAAGGTGATATCTCAATGTGGTTTTAATTTGAATCTCCCTGATGGCTAGTGATGATGAGCATTTTTTTCATGTGTCTGATAGCCATTTGTATGTTTTCATTGGAGAAGTGTCTGTTCATATCTTCTGCCCATTTTTTGATATGATTATCTGTTTTGTGTGTGTTGAGTTTGAGATGTTCTTTATAGATCCTGGATATCAACCTTTTGTCTGTACTGTCTTTTGAAAATATCATCTCCCATTTTGTGAGTTGCCTCTTTGTTTTGTTGACTGTTTCCTTTGCTGTGCAGAAGCTTTTGATCTTGATGAAATCCCAAAAGTTCATTTTCACTTTTATTTCCTTTGCCTTTGGAGACATATCTTGAAAGAAGTTGCTGTGGCTGATATCGAAGAGGTTACTGCCTATGTTCTCCTCTAGGATTCTGATGGATTCCTGTCTCACGTTGAGGTCTTTTATCCATTGCGAGTTTATCTTTGTGTATGGTGTAAGAGAATGGTCAAGCTTCATTTTTCTACATATAGCTGTCCAATATTCCCAGCACCATGTATTGAAGAGAATATCTTTTTTTTTTTTGCCCTTTATAATATTTTTTTTATATTTTTTTTATTTGTTTATTTACAGCATAACAGTATTCATTGTTTTGGCATCACACCCAGTGCTCCATGCAGTACGTGCCCTCCCTATTACCCACCACCTGGTTCCTCAACCTCCCACCCCCCCCCACCCCCCTGCCGCCCCTTCATAACCCTCTGGTTGTTTTTCAGAGTCCATAGTCTCTCATGGTTCAACTCCCCTTCCAGTTTCCCTCAACTCCCTCTCCTCTCCATCTCCCCATGTCCTCCATGTTATTTGTTATGCTCCACAAATAAGTGAGACCATATGATACTTGACTCTCTCTGCTTGACTTATTTCGCTCAGCATAATTTCTTCCAGACCCGTCCATGTTGCTACAAAAGTTGGGTATTCGTCCTTTCTGATGGAGGCATAATACTCCATTGTGTATATGGACCACATCTTCCTTATCCATTCATCCGTTGAAGGGCATCTTGGTTCTTTCCACAGTTTGGCGACAGTAGCCATTGCTGCAATAAACATTGGGGTACAAATGGCCCTTCTTTTCACTACATCTGTATCTTTGGGGTAAATACCCAGCAGTGCAATTGCAGGGTCATAGGGAAGCTCTATTTTTAATTTCTTCAGGAATCTCCACACTGTTCTCCAAAGTGGCTGCACTAACTTGCATTCCCACCAACAGTGGAAGAGGGTTCCCCTTTCTCCACATCCTCTCCAACACACGTTGTTTCCTGTCTTGCTAATTTTGGCCATTCTAACTGGTGTTAGGTGGTATCTCAATGTTGTTTTAATTTGAATCTCCCTGATGGCTAGTGATAATGAAGTTCTCAAACTCAACACACACAAAACAGATAATCATATCAAAAAATGGGCAGAAGATATGAACAGACACTTCTCCAATGAAGACATACAAATGGCTATCAGACACATGAGAATATCTTTTTTTAACTGTATATTTTTTCCTGCTTTGTTGAAGATTATTTGACCATAGAGTTGAGCGTCAATATCTGGGCTCTCTACTCTGTTCCACTGGTATATGTGTCTGTTTTTATGCCAGTACCATGCTGTCTTGGTGATCACAGCTTTGTAGTAAAGTTTGAAATCAGGTTACGTGATGCTGCCAGTTTTGTTTTTTGTTTTTCAACATTTCCTTAGCAATTCGAGTTCTCTTCTGATTCCATACAAATTTTAGGATTATTTGCCCCAGCTCTTTTAATAATACTGATGGAATTCTGATTGGAATGGCATTAAAAGTATAGGTTGCTCTAGGCAATATAGACATTTTAACAATGTTCATTCTTCCTATCCAAGAGCATGATCTTCCATGGTCTTCCATCTTTTTGTGTCTTCTTCAATTTCTTTCATGAGTGTTCTGTAGTTCCTCAAATACAGATCCTTTACCAACTTGGTTAGGTTTATTCCCAGGTATCTTATGGTTCTTGGTGCTAGAATAAATGGAATCTACTCTCTAATGTACATTTCTGTATTTTCATTGTTAGTGTATAAGAAAGCCACTTATTTCTGTACATTGACTTGGTATCCTGCCATGTTACTGAATTGCTGTATGCGTTCTTGTAGTTTGGGGGTGGAGTCTTTGGGGTTTTCCATATCAAGAACCATGTCATCTGAGAAGAGAGGGAGTTTGACTTCTTCATTGCCAATTTGGATACCTTTTATTTCTCTTTGTTGTCTGATTGCTTTTGCTAGGACTTCTAATACTATGTTGAACAAGAATAGTGAGAGTGGGCATCCTTGTTGTGTTCCTGATCTCAACAGGAAGACTGCAAGCTTTTTCCCATTAGGGATGCTATTTACTGTGGGTCTTTCACAGATAGATTTTATGAAGTTCAGAAATGTTCCCTCTATCCCTATACTTTGAAGTGTTTTAATCAGGAACGGATGCTGGATTTTGTCAAATGCTTTTTCTACATCAATTGAGAGGACCATGTGGTTCTTCTCCCTTCTCTTATTGATTTGTTCTATTACATTGTTTGATTTGCGAATGCTGAACCATCCTTATAACCCAGGAATGAATCCCACCTGGTCATGGCTGATATGAATACATTAATAGTAGGCCAAGAAGTTTTTCTGTTGTAGTTATTGAATCTTCCATCAAATGTGTACTTCAGTCATGTCTTTCTAGCTCACTTTTAACCACTCTTCTTTTCCCTGGCCTTCTTCTTGGAGTTCTTGAATATCACCTACTTGTTGATTAGACTCCTGTGTTTGGGGTTCTCCTGAGCATGCAGAACTCTATCCAGGTGTGCTCAGGACTTGCACTGGGATATAATGTGTAGGCACAGATGCATTCTGATAGGCTGTGCCTGGATCATTGCTAGGTTTAATTGTACTATAATTTCATCTGTTCAAAACATGATTCCTTTTTTGGCAATACAAACTGCTCTGAGAGGTGGGATCTTAAAAGTCCATGCAAGTTATGCTTACACAGACAGGCCTAGTGAGGTCCATCCTCAGTGCACCCTGCATTGTTCCAGAGGCATAAGCTGTTAGGTTTATGCTATGTGTTGTTTTGTGTTCTATATAAAAGCTAGACAGATCTTTTCCTCCTTAGGTCCAGCCATTTCAGTCCTGTTATTTATGGGCTGAATGGTGTCTTCCTCCCCAAATTCATATGTTGAAGCCCTTATCCCTGGTATAACTAAACTTGGAACAGGGCCTATAAGGATGTAAATTAAGGTTAAATGAATTCATAATGGTGGGGTTCCACATAATAACACTAGTGTCCTTATAAGAAAAAGAGACCAGAGAGCTCGCTGTGCTTTCGCAGAGGAAAGACCATGTGAGAACATTGCAAGAAGGAAGCTGTCCATAAGTCAGGAAGAGACATCTCATCAGAAACTAGATTTACTGACACCTTGATCATGGGCTGTTAGCCTCCAGAATTGTGAGAAGATATTTCGAGAAGAATTGTGAGAAGATACATTTCTGTGGTTTAAGCCACCCAGTCTGTGGTATTCCATTATAGAAGTCCTAGAAGATTAATACAAGACCACTTCTGGGAGTCTTTGTAGCAAATTAAGCTTGGGACATATAGCATCATCGATTTCACATTTGAAACCCAGTATCTCTGGATGTTGTGTAAATAGTGACATAAAAAGGAGGATAAGGGTGGAAGTGGAAAGTCAGCCTAGAGGCTATTATATTGGTTCATGGGAGAGGAACATGAAATTTTTCATAATTTGATTATGTAAAGCCGAAAAGACAACTCTAAATTGGGAAGTCTGTAACATATTCTAATTGTGCAATTTATAATATATGAAGGTAAGAACATATATCAACAATAACACAGGGAGTGGGGCTTTGGGCTAGGTACACACTTTTGAAATTTATACATTTTATGTAAGAAGTTACACTATTAACATAAAATTGACAGCAATAATTGTATTATTCATGGTGTAACCTCTAAGTTATTATGAAAAGATGCAGAGATATATAGCTAAAAAGCTAATAAAGAAACTTTGAAATGCTGAGGATACTAAAGATATTTCATTAACTCAAAATGATCTAGAAAATAAGGGATGGAGAAAAGAGAAACAGGGAAAACAATGAGAAATCAAATAGCAAAGTAGTAAAACAAAATCAAGTTACATCTAAAATCATATTTAATTTCAATGGGATGAATATGCCAATTAAATGATGGAGTTTGTCTGATGGGGGAGGTGGCTGTTGGAATCAGAGTTAGCTTTGTGAATTACTTACTTACACTCAACCTTGGTGCTGTTGACATTCTGCACAATCACTATAGAACAATGCATGTGTGGCATGTGTACACTATAGTTTAATCTGACAGAATCACTCTTTCTTAATGTCAGGAATTTAGGAACCATTGTAAAAATTATTGGCATGGAAAATCAAAGTGTTTTTCTCTTCTTAAATAACAATTTTGCATTTAACCAACATATGTGGACAAGGGGCTGGGAAGAGAGTCCAGGACATTACTGTTAAAAGATAAAATGATTAATTTATATTTGTTATAAATTCTCTCTTTTTACCATCAGTGAAAAAGAAGATTGAATGACCTGCTTAGGTCTGTTTGAAAGTAGCAGGAATTTGATTCAAGTGAAACAAGAGTTATATTTTATTTATTATTATTTAATTTGTGCAAGAAACTACTTTAAGCATTTTACATATATTATCTGATTTAAACTTTCAGTGCCTCTTTGAGGAGGTTCTCAGTGGAAATACTGTATTTTTTCAACAACAAATATGTACTATGTACTAGGTATCAGTCATTATGCAGAACATTGGGAATTCAACAATGGTTAAATATGTTCTCTGCTATCTGGACTCTCACAAATGCTGGGGATCACCAATATATAAATGGAAAAATATAGTTTGTAATAAGTACAGATAGTAAGGATAAACAAGTATCAGTATTGATTTTTTAAAAGATTTTATTTTTATTTATTTTTATTTTTTATTTTTTTATTTTTTTTTTTTTGAGAGAGAGGGAGAGAAAGAACAAGAGAGCATGTGCATGCAACAACAAGGGTTGGGGGAGAGGGAGAAGGAGATTCCCCATCCAGCAGTTAGCCTGAGGCAGGGCTGGATTCCAGGACCCTGAGATCATGACTTGAGCTGAAGGCAGACGCTTCACCCACTGAGCCACCCAGGTGCCTATATCAGCATTGATTTCTAAGCATAATTGATTTGTAGCTAAGCATTCTTAAAAGAGTCACTATATTACATTGGAACTGGAATATTCCCCAAGATTCAGATTGTAGGACAGGGATGACACAGACCTCATTTACTATCAAAGATTTAGTGAATATATATTTCACACATCTGTGCAAGGCACTGTGCTATGGCATGTGGAGTTTCCAGTCATGCCCAAGGAGAGGGACCAAAAAGATGATCGTCTGGACGTGCAGACCTGGCTCCCTTTTCCACTCACCCAGTATCACAGGTAGGCTCTAGAGGGTGTATTTCTGGTGGTGATATGTCCTGAGATGAGTCTGAAAGATGGTAGGTGCAGGGCACTTAATTATCTGGAGTGTGGAACAAGCCTCTCCTTTAGTAGCAGATGGGGCAGATTTGAGAAAAGTGTTGCCAGTGTCTACTCCTGCTGGCCTCTGGTCCTTGGATGAGCTTTCTCATTGTTTTAAACCTGCACAGATCTAGAGAGCTCTGTTGCTAGAGAGCAGTTGCTAGAGAGCTGGCCAGAGGGCTGAATTACAACATCTCTCCTTGTCTGGAGAGACCATATATCCTAACAGTTCCCGGGAGTCTTTCTCTCCATCATCCCCCACAGGGCAGCAGCTTACTTCTCTGACTCTGGCAAGAGCTCTTCAGTTGTTCATTGACACTCATTTGCCAGTGTCCTAGACACCCTTGTAGCCTATGCAGACAATGTAGGAATTACAGTAATGAGCATGAGGGGGTCACTGTCATTGTTGAAAGACCGTGGATCTCAGTCCTTGGATGCACATTAGAACTTCTAAAAATAGCTATGCCTGGATGCTGTGCTGACTATGATGCTGAATTGCTGGGGCTATATGTGGTCCAAGTACCAGTAGATTTTAAAATCTTCTCATGTGCTTCTGATGTAGAGCCAGGGTTGCAAATGACTAATCCAATATGACTCAGGATGAACACAGGCAATAGTTAAGAGACGGGATTAATTTTGAGCAAAAACCAATGGATAAATAGCATGGAATAATAGCCTAGGAAAAAAAGATGAGTCAAACCTTCCAGTAGATGAAATGGAGCAACAACAAAATTGCTTTCTGAAACTGGATTTCACAATTCAGTAAATAACTAAAGAAATAGATTTCTAGTAAGAACCTAATTATTTTCTCAGAAAACCCTAGTGGCATAAGTAGCTTAAGAGATGGACAAATATAAAGAAATGGAAATCATAAGTGAATACAGTTAACTGATGCCTGAGAAGGAAAAAGAATAAATAGAGGATAGGTGATAATGAAAGAAATAACAGAAGTTTTTCTGAGGTAGAAGAATGACAGAAAGGCTTCATGGCTCCCAAATAGCATTGAAATTAAAGGCTACAGTATCAAATGGGGTCAAAAAACAACAACAACTACAACAACAACAACAACATTAGGTTCAGAACACTAAGGATTACATATATGGCTAAGAGAACCTTCTTCTCTTAGGATAAAGTTTTCTCTTCCCTTTCTTTCTCTCATTCATCTTTTTTTTTGAGGGAGATAGAAGATGAAATTAGTATATCATCCATCTGTCCTATGTAAGAGTATCAAGTATATGTAAGAGTATCACATATAATACAAAAGGGTTGAATCATCTAAAAGGGCGAGGATAATATAAGACGAATATATGATGTGGGTGATTGGCCAAATGGAGACAGACTTGGAGTTAAAGCATTCTTATCATTTCATTTGGGCCAGGGAAATACAATGGGCAAATAAACTATTTTGGCTGGTAACATGACTACTTAACCTGGATTCATCTGTAGAAAAATGTAGGTTTCATGATAACTATTAGGAATGACTATATATATGGGGCACCTAAGTGGCTCCGTCAGCTAAGCATCAGTGGGGAGTCTACTTCTCCCTCTCCCACTCCCCCTGCTCATGCTTTCATGCTCTCTCTCTCGCTCTCTCTCAAGTAAATAAATAAAATCTTAAAAAAATGAATGGATATATAAATAATAATAATACTGAAGTTTGGTTATCCTTCCAAAGTAACCAGGCATATGGGTGACGTGTGTGGGGAATAATATGGAAAAAAAAATTGCCAGAAAGACTAAAAATGAGAATAAACACAACAATGATAAATAGATCAAATGAAATTAAGGTATAAGAATAAAACCACATTATCAATTATCACAGTATATAAAAAATACTGACAATTTCCATTACTCAATTCAGAGACTCCACAGGTGATTAAAATACAAGAGTACACAAAATAAAGAGAGACTAACTATTGGTGATAATGAAGACAGTATTAGTTAAATGTGCCAAACATAGGACAGAGCTCTAAGAAATAAGAATGACTTGGACCAATTAAAATCATTGTCATAGATTTTAATATAACTTGTTAGAAAAATCTTAGTGATCAATTCAATAAAAAAGACAGACTACCTTGCATTTTACTTATGGAATTAAAAGCTCAAAGAAATATGTACTAAAGAAATATTCTAGCTTATGTGCAAAGAGCAAGTAGTATTTTTTGGTTCACAGGCATGTACAATTATCAAAAAATGAGTACCAGGGCGTCTTGGTGGCTCAGTCATTAAGGCATCTGCTTTTGCTCAGGTCATGATCCCAGGGTCCTGGGATTGAGCCCCACATTGGGCTTCCTGCTCAGTGAGCAGCCTGTTTCTCCCTCTCCCACTCACCCTGTTTGTTTTCCCACTCTCACTGTATCTCTGTCAAATAAATGAAATAAATAAATAAATGAAATCTTTTAAAAAATGGTAAGACCGTAACATTCTAAAAATTTAGAGATTTTCCAAAGTCACATTCCTTATTATGCCCAATAAAATCATAAACCAAAAGTACGATTACTATAAAAATCTTAGGATTTAAAAATAAAACCCTGAATTAAAGAAAAAAATATAAAATATCACAAATTATCTAGATAAACAAACAGCAGAAGATTAGCTTGCTCTATGGCTTATGTGACATTAGCCATTACTTTATTTGGAGAAAATTATTATTATTATTAAAGAAAGTCTCAATACATATACACTATTTAGCTTGAGAAACTAGGAAAAGCATGGTAACCACATACTACAAGAATGAAGCTACTGACAATTAATGTTACAAAAGATAAAGTTAAAGAAATAGAAAAGTATATTGTCAAAAAATATACCTCAAAATATGGAACTTTAGAAAAGGCAATGGAAAATATGAAAATAGAAATATAGGAATTAGAAAAGTACATTTGACAGTACAATAGACCCTGAAAAAATAAGAAATTTATAAGAGAACATTACTTGTATTTTTTCTGAGTACCATACTTTATTGATAACTGGTTTTTTGCTTATTTTAATAATCTGGGCATATTTGTTTCAGCACTGTTCAGCAAACCCTCAACCCCCATCTCGGTTGTTACTTAATTTTGCTCTGACAACTTTCTTCATAATACTAAGGTACTCTCATTGTGTTACACTACTTTCATATTTCAAATAGTACTGCTTTTTATTTTTGATTTTTATTTTTAAAAATTTTACTTAATTATTTATTTGGCAGAGAGGGAGAGAGAGAGATGACAACTAGGCAGAGAGGCAGGCAGAGAGAGAGATGGGGGGAAGCAGGCTCCCTGCTGAGCAGAGAGCTCAATGCAGAACTTGATCCCAGGACCCTGAGATCATGACCTGAGCCAAAGGCAAAGGCTTAACCCACTGAGCCACCCAGGAACCCTAAAAGACTGTTATAGCTCATTGTTTCTGCTACTCAAGGTAAACCCCACATGTTCTTTAAAACAGAGAAATACGGTCCTGAATTTTAATGCTTCTGTTCTGCAAGACACATGTCCACTGGATCTTATTTTGTGTTTTTTGTTTTTCTGTTCCTTTAAAGCATGAAATTAAAATAGCTGCAGTAATATGAGTGATAGGGTGTATGATTTTAGTTCATTTGTTGTAGTTTTCTAAGTTAAATTATGTTTGAATTTTATTATTATTATTATTATGTGTATTTATTCTTACATTCTTACAGAGAGACATTTTTTTCTCCTGTTAAAATCCTTGAATTTGTAACTTAAACGTTGAATTATGGCAGGTAAAATTACCTGAATCGTGGTGATACACATATCACAAAGCTCCTTTTCACAATGTAGCAGGATAGAGAGGATACAAATGATATTTATTATTTAAGAGATCATGTATCAAACAAGAAAAGGATAGAAAGCAACACATTTATTTTCAGGTGTTTAAATGAAAAATAAATTCTTTTATTTTTTAATATTTTATTTATTTGACAGAGAGAAATCACAACTAGGCAGAGAGGTAGGCAGAGAGAGAGGAGGAAGCAGGCTCCCTGTGGAGCAGAGAGGCTGAAATGGGGCTTAATCCCAGGACCCAGGGATCATGACCTGAGCTGAAGGTAGAGGCTTTAAACCACTGAGCCACCCAGGTGCCCTGAAAATTAAATTCAAAGTGAAATGTTTGATGGTCTAAGAAGCAATTTATAATGAGTATGCGATTATATGATAATATCATAGACTTACTCCCTACTTTACATCACTAAAGTCTGCATAGCTTGATCTTAAATTCTGTGGAAAGGTTTGTAACTCTTGAAGCTGTCCTTGTCTCATCTTGATCCTTCCTTAAGAAGGGGAATTAGTTTGTTTAGTATCTTTATGAAATTATCATATATTTCTGTATTTTCCCTTCAAAGCAACAGCAATGATAGTTTCTAGAATGCTTTCATGTGCACATAATCCTGAGGATTTATTGCTCTGGATTTAATGACTTGATAAGAGCATGCATCTCTACAGTGATAGAGCTGGAAACCCTGAAGAACTGCTTTGGGATTTAGGATGCAAAGCATGGATCACTTCTTATCTTCATGGATAAAATAGATAAACATTCACACAGTGATTATGCACATATGGGAAAGTTTGGTATTTCTATCAGGCCCTTGTAGCTTCACTTCCTTTCATACCTGGCTCCAACATGTTCTTCAGTTCCACTTCTGTTCTTAGAAATACTGTTCACATTTTTGATCCCATTGTCCTTTCCTCATGTTTGCCTGGCAAAATCCTAACCACGCTTCAATCTAATAGTCCATCTTGTTTAAACCTTCATCCAAACTGTCCAAAACTGCTGGCCACAGATGTTAATATCTGTCAATTCATAGTCTGTATTCTTTCTAAGGGCGGATAACTGTGTCACGGAAATATCATGGATTCCATTTCTCTATTACCTGACTGTTGATATCCCTTCATAACTTATTGTTTCTCAGCATCTGCTATTAGCATGACATGAACGTGAGAATATATTTTATTTTAACTTATGATATAAAGATATATCTTTATATAACTTTATATAACAGGTTATATATATATATTTTTAAAGATTTTATTCATTTATTTGACAGAGAGAGAGAGAGATCACAAGTAGGCAGAGAGGCAGGCAGAGAGAGAGGGGGAAGCAGGCTCCCTGCGGAGCAGAGAGCCCGATGCGGGGCTCGATCCCAGGACCCTGAGATCATGACCTGAGCCGAAGGCAGAGGCTTAATCCACTGAGCCACCCAGGCGCCCCAACAGGTTATATTTTTAACCTAATCTTAGAGCTAATAGTTTGAAAAACTACATGTTTTCCAAAAGAAGTACAAGATATAAATAAAACATAACATTATGTAAAGCTTCTGTCAACAAATGATATAGAACACCAGTCAACATATCTCTAAATTGACAAATGGAGTAGTTCCACAGACTATGTCCCTGAATATTATTGCTTAGGGAAATATTCTAATGTTTCAGATGTTTCATTATTTGGGTATATTTTTATAAAATGAATATTCGTTGATTTTCATCATATGGAAATTAGAAAGAAAATCAAGTACTTAAAATCATCTCATCAATTTATTTTACCTGATATTTTTCAGCATAAACACACACACACACACACACACACACACACACATTCTCTCATCCATTTAAATATAGATGCCTATGTATACATGTATGATTTTGCTAAGGTGATGCAATGCATTTTATAAAAATTATTATATTTTTATAAACACATTTTTAGTATTTTTTGAAATACCGTAAGTGTACATGCTAAATGTAGCACATGCTGGTGTGTTTATAAAAAAATGAAGATAATATACTATTCATCTGGGGCATCTGGGTGCCTCAGTGGGTTTAAGCCTCTGCGTTTTGCTTCAGTCATGATCCCAGGGTGCTGGGATGGAGCCCTGCATTGGGCTCTCTGCTCAGCAGGGAGCCTGATTCCCTCTCTCTCTATGCCTGCCTCTCTGCCTACTTGGAATCCCATTCTGTCAAGTAAATAAATAAAATCTTTAAAAAATCTTAGTATTCATCTGAAATTCTTTGAAAAATAGTGTAAATATCTTTCACACTCTGAAGTATCAAAGGGCAGGTGATGAAGACTTTCACGTGGATTTAAAACATCAATGATACTTACATTTATAATTGCTTTTTTAAATTTCTTTTTAGCATAACAGTGTTATTTTTGCACCACACCCAAGTACTCCATGCAACAAGTGCCCTCACTAATACCCACCACCTTGTTCCCCCAACCTCCCAACCCCCGCCCCTTCTAGACCCTCACGTTGTCTTTCAGAGTCCATAGTCTCTCATGGTTCACCTCCCCTTCCAATTTCCCTCAACTCCCTTCATATAATTGCTTTTTATTTTTTCATATGGATTTGAGTTACGTTTATTGCCCTTTCATTTCACTTTGAAGAACTCCTCTAATATTTCTTATAATACTAATGTGTTAACAATGAACGCAGTTTTGTTTATCAGGGATTATCTTTTTATTTTATAGCATTCCTTAGCTTTTGCTGCTTATTGGCACAAAGACTCCAGGTGAACCAGAAGTAGATACTTAGGATATTCTCAGATCTTCGCTAAGCAGGTACACAGCCCTGTACATGCACATAGCTCTATGTATGTGCCTTCAGGATTGCTAGGAATACATTACAGTTTTCTCAACCCAGTCTAGGGACATCTCATTCTTCAATTTTTCCTTTTAAACTTTATGATTAGCCTATTGTTTGTCTAATTTTTTATCTCCTACCTTAGGCATTCATGGTATTAAGCAATTGCCTCTAATTGTTTTTTTTTTTTTATTTATTTATTCATTTGACAGACAGAGATCACAAAGAGGCAGAGAGGCAGCCAGAGAGATAGGGGGAAGCAACCTCCCCCTGAGCAGAGAGCGTGATGCAGGTTTTGATTCCAGTACCCCGAGATCATGACCTGAGCTGAAGGCAGAGGCTTAACCCACTGAGCCACCCAGGTACCCCGCCTCTAATTGTTTTTAACAAGTCTCTTGAGTTTTTTTTACACTGAGTGAACTTTGAGTCAGTGCTTATGGACTGATTGCCTGTGTCCTCAGCACCCCCCCCTCCCAGTTCATATGCTGAAATCTTATCCCCAGTGTGATGGTATTTGGAGGTGGAGCCTTTGTGAGGTGATTAGACCCTGAAATGGGAGCCCTCATGAGTAGAATTAGTGCCCTTATAAGAGACTCCAGAGAGCTCCTTCACTCCTTTTGTTGTGCGAAGATACAGTTAGAAGACTGTCATCTGGTAATCAGAAGTCAGGCTCTTAGCATGCACTGAATCCATGGGTGCCTCGATTTTGGACTTCCCATCCTCCAGAACCCTTTGAAATAACTGTTTGTTGTTTAAGCCATTCAGTCTATGACATTTTTGTTCTAAGAGCCTGAATAGCGGCTAAGACTGTTAAAATAAAAACAGCTTTGGAAGTGAAATCTTCTAGGGAACTACCAAACTGGTTAAATAATGAACATTCTCTTGCATTCTCTTGAATGGGCCTTTGAAAGGCTCCAATCTTGTTCGTCTTCCTCCAGTGCCTGCCAACCTGTGGATTTTCATGGGATTGTGAAGCTGTTTTCAAGGCTATCACTGAGCTGGCATGGGGTGAATGGGAATAGGGCAAGTTAAAAATGCCATGAAACTCTCTCTCCTTCTGATATTTTGCATGTTTTTAAAATTTTATTTATTTATTCGAGAGAGAGACAAAGTGAGAGAGCATGAGAGGAGAGGTCAGAGGGAGAAGCAGACTCCCAATGGAGCTGGGAGCCTGATGTGGGACTCGATCCCAGGACTCCAGGGTCATGACCTGAGCCGAAGGCACTTGCTTAACCAACTGAGCCACCCCTGTGCCCCAATATTTAACATTTTTAAAAAATTAAACACTATCCAGATTCCAGTAAACCATCAGTTAATTCCAGAGTTCTGAAATGTTGATTCTGACCATTAAACACACACACACACACACACACACACACACACACACACACACACACATATTCATGAACGCACACACACAGCTTTCTCTTGTCTTTTATGGAAGGTTTTGGAGGCTTTTAGTTTGCCATTTTAAGTAATATCACCTATTCAGTTCCTTTTTGAATCTTATTTTGATCAGAGTGGGATAGGTATATACACAATATCAAAACTGTACTACTTAGAGGGGGGTAAAAGGGGTTGTGCCCATCTTACATTACTCAGTACATGCACAGTCCACACAACTTCTATACTAATGACATGCCCATGATAGCTTGATACCATATTAATGGTGGCTATTGGTATAAGACAAGCAGCAAACAAATAATAATAAAAGATAATGGCCACCCAAAATAAGTGAAAGGTTAAAATCAAGCATGGCTAGTCTGTTGACTTTTTCAAATGGGATTGCATGATTGGTGCTATAATGAATAAAGCAGCCATGTCAACATTTGGTATTCCTGAGTGGGAATCCCAGGCCTGCAGATGCTTCATTTGCATGATTCTGGTTTTCCTCATCTGTAATGATACCAAAGACTTCCCAGATTTCTCTGAGTACTAGCTAGAGCATAAATCTGTGTGTGTGTCACATAACAAGGAGTCAATCCAAAGCAACTATCATCAATAGAAAGGTACTAATCAGGAATAACTATTGTTATTTTGTCATTGATATGCTATGCCTCACAGGGCATATTGATTATATTTTCCCAAACTGAGTTAAAAATTCAGAGAATTCTGGGGCACTTGGGTGGCTCAGTGGGTTAAAGTCTCTGCCTTCTGCTCAGGTCATGATCCCAGGGTCTTGGGATTGAGCCCCGCATTGGACTCTCTGCTTGGCAGGGAGCCTGCTTCCCTTCCTCTCTCTCTCTGTGTGCTTCTCTGCCTACTTGTGATCTCTGTCTATCAAATAAACAAATAAAATCTTTAAAAAATTTAAGAGAGTTTTGCCTTTCAAAATGTGTATAAGGTTATATAAATTACTGGCAGTTCAACTTGGGGTGGGTGATAAGGAAATGGAAAACCACCATTGCAAGAATGTGCCTTTGAATGTAAACATCTGAGTGTGGTGTAGATATGGTGCATAGGTGTGACTTGTGTGTGGTATTGTGAAAGGAGTCTGTGCCTCCCAGAATACAGGAGATGGATAGTGTGTCCTGGGGCTTTAAATTGGTTAAGCCAAACCATAAGGAAAACAAAACAAAACAAAACAAAACTGATATAGGATAGGTGAATTGAGGACAAGGAAGAGAGAAAGAGAAGGCTAAGAGTAGTGAGCTGTTTATAGGTAGGATAACACAGAAGGGTGGATAGACTAAAGAAATAAATAGAATTCAATGAGTCATTAAGAAAACAAGAGGCAAATATTTTCTCCCATTCCGTGGGTTGCCTTTTTGTTTTGTTGACTGTTTCCTTTCCGGTGCAGAAGCTTTTGATCTTGATGAAGTCCCAAAAGTTCATTTTCGCTTTGGTTTCCTTGGCCTTTGGAGACATATCTTGAAAGAAGTTGCTGTGGCTGATATCGAAGAGGTTACTGCCTATGTTCTCCTCTAGGATTCTGATGGATTCCTGTCTCACGTTGAGGTCTTTTGCAAATGACAGTACAGACAAAAGGTTGATATCCAGGATCTATAAAGAACATCTCAAACTCAACACACACAAAAGAGATAATCATATCAAAAAATGGGCAGAAGATATGAACAGACACTTCTCCAACAAAGACATACAAATGGCTATCAGACACATGAAAAAATGTTCATCATCACTAGCCAACAGGGAGATTCAAATTAAAACCACATTGAGATACCACCTGACACCAGTTAGAATGGCCAAAATTAGCAAGACAGGAAACAACGTGTGTTGGAGAGGATGTGGAGAAAGGGGAACCCTCTTCCACTGTTGGTGGGAATGCAAGTTAGTGCAGCCACTTTGGAGAACAGTGTGGAGATTCCTGAAGAAATTAAGAATAGAGCTTCCCTATGACCCTGCAATTGCACTGCTGGGTATTTACCCCAAAGATACAGATGTAGTGAAAAGAAGGGCCATCTGTACCCCAATGTTTATTGCAGCAATGGCTACGGTCGCCAAACTGTGGAAAGAACCAAGATGCCCTCAACGGATGAATGGGTAAGGAAGATGTGGTCTATATACACTATGGAGTATTATGCCTCCATCAGAAAGGATGAATACCCAACTTTTGTAGCAACATGGACGGGACTGGAAGAGATTATGCTGAGGGAAATAAGTCAAGCAGAGAGAGTCAAGTATCATATGGTCTCACTTATTTGTGGAGCAAAACAAATAACATGGAGGACATGGGGAGATGGAGAGGAGAGGGAGTTGAGGGAAACTGGAAGGGGAGATGAACCATGAGAGACTATGGACTCTGAAAAACAACCAGAGGGTTTTGAAGGGGTGGGGGTGGGAGGTTGAGGAACCAGGTGGTGGGTAATAGGGAGGGCACTTACTGCATGGAGCACTGGGTGTGATGCCAAAACAATGAACACTGTTATGCTGTAAATAAACAAATAAACAAAAATTAAAAAAGAAAAGAAAAGAAAAGAAGAGGCAAAGTAGGGAGACAGGATTCCTGGAGAAAGAATCATTGTATCCCTCTGTTCAGTGTTGAAGGTACTCTTATTTCTCTTCCCAATTTAAATTGAACTTTTCCTCTCGCTTTAGAGATGGTACAGTAACCATAACAAAATGATTATAAACACGTGGTGTGTGTTAATGTGATCATTTGCTCCTCATCGTGGGTTTAGCATGACCATTAACCTCCAACTGCCTAATTTCCCAATAACCACTGAAAAATTAGAGCTGATTCATGGCCACCTACTACTCCCCATAATAATTTTGTCATTTCTGAAAGCATGTACTTATGTAAAATTACACATTAGCAATCTTTATATAAAAGTGAATTACAGTTATATTTACCAATTTCTAGTTTTTTTTTCCTTTATAAGATAAATGTTTATTTGCTCTTTGTATATCTAGGTCCATATCAAAGCTTTAAAGAATTATCAGCTACATAAATATAGTATCTTTCCATGCTTTGTTTAAATTGCTTCCATAAATCTCTAAGAACAAATGCTTATTGTGTGCACAGGTGTATTTCATTATTCAATGGGAAGAATTCCTATGAAGCTGAAGACTTTTGTGTGCTTCTGGCTGTACAAGGAATGTGATCTTTGGTAATTTTCACATTAGAAGTGTGCATGTGCATACTCACATGCTTATACACAAAATAGTCTATTTTTTCTCTTTCTCCCTATTTCTCTCTTTCTTACACACTTGCACACACACACACAAACACAGATAAGTCCATAAATAATCACACCCATGCTCAACTTCCGAGAGCCACGTACAATATTCTTACACTCTCGTATATGCATATGCAGGTGTAGATATTTAGAATGCATTGTGACAATTTTCTATTTGATTTGGAACATGGAGAATTCTTCTTTTTACAGTGTATTATTTTCACTAATACTGAGGGATGACCCTTTGAGATTTAGCTGCCTATCATCTTGGATGTGAATACACAGAACTATTTATGCATTTGATTTTTAAATATACTAAATGTTTCTACTAGATGCCACCCTTAATTTTCTCTTTAGATGTTTGATTGGTCTTAAAATCATTTGGGGCAGAAATGCACATGAAGAGTTATAATTTTAATCTTTCTCTTAAAGACTGGGTTATTTAGAAGATTCCAAAAAATAGTTAGTAGTCATCAATTAAATAAATCTCCAGTTTGGACTATAGCTAACTACATAGTGATTCTACCTGATGCCTTTCTTTTCGCTGGTTCTTCTTGTGTAGTAGGTTTTTATTTCATGAGCCTTTACTCCACATCCAATCTAAACAAGTATACTGCATGTTGCAATCACAGCCAGCCCAGGACTACTCGCCACAGTTGTACAGGTTATCAATTGGACAACTGGGTGGTGGCTGTGCCCGTGTAACTCTGTGTAATACCTCCGTCTTCATTGTGAGTAAAACAGTCCACAAATACGTAGAAGTAACATCAACTCCACCTCGGTCTCTTGGTTAAGAAGGAAGAGCCTAAACCAGAAAAGTCTACCAGCAAACTGTAATAAGCAGAGCTGCAATGTTTCTCAGTGCTATGCACCCAGGCCCCTGAAACTATGGCTGAAGGAAAGATACATAAAACATGTTTTCTCCATGAAAACAACATGTTTTGAAAATTTGTCATTTGGCAATTTCATTACTTGAACTTGAAGGAACTCTCAATCAAATTCATCTGTCTGCCTTTTTCTGAATTCCCCTGTAGAGATGATAAAATGGAAGCCCAAAGAAGGAAGACAAATTGCTTAAGAGCACAAAATAAATTGTGTCAGGGCCAAGACTATAATAAAAAATCTTCCAGGTCCTAGTCCAGAGTGTCATCCTTCATCCCTCCAGGATTTCTGATCACCTATTACTTGGGTGATTCACCCGCTGCCTCTTCTTTCCCACTAAGTCATGAGTGTCTGAATGGGGTGAGTTCTGTCATGCACATTCTATAGAATCTGTAGTTTCCTTTCCTCCAAACTCTAGTCCTATGCTTAGTAGCTTGTGCCTGCCTGTGAGTTTTCAATACCCAGGTCTGAAGCAATATGTACCAGATTTCTGGTATTTTTTTAAGGATTTTATTTATTTATTTGAGAGACAGAGATCACAAGTAGGAAGAGAGACAGGCAGAGAGAGGGGTGGGGGGAGCAGGCTCCCTGGTGAGCAGAGAGCCCAACGCAAGTCCTGATCCCAGGACCCAGAGACCACAACCAATCCAAAGGCAGAGGCTTTAACCCACTGAGCCACCCAGATGCCCCAGATTTCTGGTATTTTTAATTACTAGTGATTCAGTGCTGTGGAAATGGCCTTTGAAATTGTGTCCAGAGGTTCTTCTGTTATCCTATTTTATTTATTTATTTTTTGAGAGATTCTATTTATTTATTTGACAGAGAGAGAGAGTACAAGAGGAGGAGTGGCAGGCAGAAGAAGAGGGAGAAGCAGGCTCCCTGCTGAGCAGAGAGCAATATGCAGGGCTTGATCCCAGGACACTGGGATCATGACCTGAGGGGAAGGCAGATGGTTATCCAACTGAGCCACTGAGGCGTCCAATCAGTTATCCTATTTCAAATCATGAAAATTAAACACGGTGGGAGGGACTTTTCTCATTTCAAAGTATGTAAATAATAAATTTCACCCTATATAAATGTGAGATAAGAACCTGATTCATGCTGTATATTTAACTCACTCCAGACTTTTCAGAAGGGATTATATGTACAATATTTTTATAATTGGTAGGAGCTTTATAAGTAGCTGTGTTGTATTATGCAGTTTTGAGACATTCAGGCGAAAGGATTATTTGAGCCATTACATTACTATTATTAGATTGACTGATATAATAATAATATAAATTATTCACTTTTCTCATTGATCCTTGATGAGCTTTTATATGGAAACATGATTGATGGGATGGATATTTGTAGATTTTGGAATCGTTCCAATATGAGATTTAATAGAGGCTTTGGGACTTATAAGTGGTGAGAGCTTCATAAAGTTAATTGTACTCTGAAGCTCTTCCTTAACTAGTAATGACAATGGTAATTTCTGTCTTGCCCGATTTTGTAAGGTATTAATTGTATAAGGTATTAATTGTATAAGTGCCTAGTGTAATGGTTTGAGTGTAATCATGATAATGGTGAATAATAATAGTAACAATAAGGTAACCACTATAAGAAATAGGCTATATACAGCAAGAAACAGCTAGTACTCACCTTTAAGAAATTATTCTATTTCCAAAATATCCAAGTATTTTATTTACCATCTCTCAGTTGAAACCAAGGTATTTAAGTAAGAGTTGTTTTGTATTTTAGGGATTAAGTGGAGGCAAGAGATAAAATTCAATTCAAACAAAAGGCCTAATGAGTGTTTCTTGAAACCTTTGTAAAAATTGCACAGTTAAAACAGTGGCTTAATTTCATTGCTAGAGGCGCTGATGCACATTTCATTCATTTTAAGTGTTCCCTTTTTCAGAGCCAGAGTGAAAATATAAAAATTGCATAGTCTGTGATTAGCCAGCTGCTTCACAGTTCTCTGTCCTAAGCAGTATTTTCTGCTGCATCTCTTTGTCAGCAACAGACAGCAAGTAGACAATATGAGTTGAGCATAGACAATATATTTTTGTTTTGACATAATTGCTGCTGCTGTAGTGGAATATTAGGGCTAATCACAGTGTTTCACTACCTGTATATGTACAAAAACTGAAGAGGACAAAAAGTCACATCCACAATACACAGTTATCTCTTTTCATGAAGATGCAGCCAATTTCACCAAATTGATTTTGTAATTATCCCTCTCTTGCTTTAAGCCTGAAGCCTTTGTTTAGGGAAGATCAATAGTTGCTTATCAGAAATCTCTGCCTCTGGACCAAGTTCCTTGCCTGCTCAGTGAGTGATTGTAATTAGAACATCAGTCATAGGGCTTCCCATCCACCTTCTCCCACCCCACACCCAGGAGAGCAACAGCAGCTATCAGGCAGAGGAATATTCTAAAAGGAGATTGGGTCTGTATTTAACGATAGAGCCCAGAACTGGTGGTCATCATGGCCAGCCAGTGAAGAGTATCTTCGGCATCCAGGGAGCACGGTCACTCTTTTTCATGACTGCCTGGCCAGATAATTGCCCTGAGCAATATGTGTGTCACTGAGAGAAGGCCAAACTTTTTTTTCTTTTCTTGTTATTTTTTTTTTGAAATATTTTATTTAATTATTGGAGAGAAAGAAATGGAGATAGAGAGGGCAGGATTAGGGAGGAGAAGGAGAAGTAGGCTACCCACTGAGCAGGGCACCTGATGTGGGACTTGATCCTAGGACTTTGGGATCATGACCTGAGCGGAAAGCAGTCACTTAACCAACTAAGCCACCCAGGTGCCAGAGAAGGTCAAACTTTTTTTAAACTAGGTGACTGGGGAAGAAGGATTGTATTAATTTGGTTTCCAACTTTTTCATTCTTGGAAGGTAGTCTTTCCTGATTATTGAGAGATTAGCTAAACTACTCAAAGGTATTGCTGCCTCAGCATCCATTTTGTGTGGTCAGGTGGCTTGTAGGGGCCTTGAACTAACTGGTGCCTCGCCCCAGCACATGCCCTAGATAACAGCCTGTAGAGTCACAAATAAGTGTAAATTCCTGATACGACTCCCCAGCACTCTTCTTCCACATCTCCCAGGGCCTTCTTCTTGTGAACCCCTAAGTACGACCCCTGGGAACCTGACCAAAACCCTGCTATTTTTCATTTTAATTGACCAATCTGGTGTATGGCCAGGAACCCCCAAACACTCCATTTGTGACCCCTAATGAAGGCATGTGCCTTGGTCCTACCGCTCTCTGTGCCTGCTCCTATGCTGAACTCTCCCTGCAGCTCCTGGAGGCATGCTGTGTCCAGGAACTGTGTCTCCAGGACCTGTGAGTCATAACCTTCTCTATTTCAGTTGCTTGGTAGTCTTTTGTTAAGTATTGCAGTTTACCATCAGTTATCCCCAGGCTCTCCTTCACAAATGTTTATAGTCACAACACTGATGACCCCTAAAAGTCTGTTACAATTCTCCAAGTGACCCCTAACCTAGACCCAGTGCAGTGAGAGCCTATCCAAAGAGGTGTTTAAGGTATCCTTTCCTGGGGTGCCTGGGTGGCTCAGTGGGTTAAAGCCTCTGTCTTCGGCTCAGGTCATGATCTCAGGGTCCTGGGATCGAGCCCCATATCAGGCTCTCTGCTCCGCGGGGAGCCTGCTTCCTCCTCTCTCTCTCTGCCTGCCTCTCTGTCTACTTGTGATCTCTGTCTGTCAAATAAATAAAATCTTAAAAAAAAAAAAGATATCCTTTCCTGCACCAAGAGACCACATAGCTCACACTGATTGCCAAATAGCAGAACTGTAAGTGCTCCGGGCTATATCATCTGGCAGCAGCTTCTAATATTCTTTTTTTTTCAAGTTGCACTATTACCCCCTACTTCCACTGCTCTCTTTGTTTTTGTTTTTGTTTTTATATTTTATTTGTTTATTTGACAGAGATCACAAGTAGGTAGAGAGGCAGGCAGAGAGAGCGGGGGAAAGAGGCTCTCTGCTGAGCAGAGCACCCGATGCGGGGCTCGATCCCAGGATCCTGAGATCATGGCCTGAGCCGAAGGCAGAGGCTTTAACCCACTGAGCCACCCAGGTGCCCCCACTGCTCTCTTTGTTATGAGCTGGTACATGTGCAGGTGTGCATACCACCACCACCCTTGCCCTTCTCTTCCCTCCTGTCCCTCATCCCCAAAGCATTTGTCTTCAAAGTTACCACCTCTGCCTCCTGGGTTGTTTTTTTTTTTTTTTTTTTTTTTTTTTTGCCTTCTAAGCCTTGAGCTCTGTCTTCAGTCCAAGGGTTGATGGTGTTTGCATTTCCCAGGACCTCTCCATGCTGAATCATCCCCTGCTTAGGAGCAAATTTGCTTCTGATGCCTGCAACACCTTGGCTCCAGACTCCTAAACTGTACTTTAGAAATTAAATAGGTAAGCCTTCATCTGGCTCACTCTGATCAAACCATCTGCAGTGTTTATGTTTGTGGACTAGATTTGAGTTGTTGCAAACCTTTGATTTAAGGGGAACATTAGAAATATTTATTGTCTCTTCTCTGGGGATGTTTTTCCTTCTCCTGTTTATAATGTGGAGCTATAGCCTACACAGAGGTGCTTCTAAAATTTTCTCATAAGGTGCAACTGGAACATAGTAAAACATTCTTCATTAAAGATCCCCCAAAATCACTCCTGATGTACAGTTTATGGACAGGAGTAACTTCCGTAACCAACAAAGACAGACAGCTTTTCCTGCAACATCAGATCAAACATTGCTTCTTCAGCTGAGTGTCAGGTGACATTCTGGCTTGTGTTTTGGCATCATGCTATGTGAAAAATATGTATATTTCACCCTAGAATCATGTCTAGTGAACTGAGATGTTCCTAACATTGGAGGCAGAGGGGTTGACTGAAGAAACCCCTGTGGCTGGGGTCAAATTCACACTGTGGCATATGCTCACTGAGAGGAAAGGAGTGGATTTTCAACACTCGCTCTAAGCAGCTCACTTGAATCCGTGTAAGTCAGATGTACAAGTCACAACATCCTATTCTTTTGCACAGATTAAGCCTTATCCTAAGCCTGTCCCATGGCTCTCCATGGCATTTGGAGCCAACGGTGTTAATAATGACCACTATTATTGAGTACTGACTAAGTGTGCAAAGTATAATGATGTGTCTTATATTGTAGTCTCATTGGACTGCACAACAGCTTTATGAGTTCTTCACTTTTAGTCCCACTTTCCATATATATAATATATATGGATTTTTAGAGAATGTTTTAGTCAGAACAAAACTCTAAGTAAGCAACTTCACTTTTTTTACCTCTTTGTGTGTATGTGTGTGTTTATCCATGTTTTTTGTACAAGTCAACTGGCTTACAGAATGTAAGTTTTAAAGAGATGAAAGGTAAAATGGTATAGAAATGGTTTTTAATATATTAAAGTGTTTTTTTATTATATTTACAGTGGAAGGACTAAAGATTGGAGAGTTAACACATCTTTCCCAGTCATTTAGCTGGTTCAACTTAGTATTTTGAGCCACATTGCTTCATACTTTTTGTAAGAAAAATATTGTTTCTTACTTGTTTCTATTGTCTGTTTTCTAGTTTTCCAACTTTCTCAGGAGATGGGACTTTGGTAGTATTGCAAACCATGGGTATTGTTATATTACATGTATTCTTCATGTAGCTTCTTGGTTTCTAAGCTGCATTTTAAGACCAGATGATCTGTACTTATAGTCTTGGGACCTTCTCATAGAGAATATCTTGGAAGTTTACCCATTTTCTGGTAAAATACATTTTTTTCTGTGCACAAAGCGTTTACTGTTCTACTGAGACTAATGTGTGAGTCACTCTAGATCCATTTTTAAGGTGTTTCCGTCAACAGAGACCTAAATATTCTGCTGTCTGGATGGGCTGAGTAATGCTATCTGACCTACTTCTCGGGGGATTAATAGGGACTTTATCCCATTTCCATTTGCTCTGCTATACCACGTATTCTGCTTTTTAATTTGATAAAACTCAGCACAATTCTGTTTTAATACTTGTGTTTAATATGTTTTATGGTTGTTGTCTTGATTTGTTCATTAATAATAATATTTAAGATTTAGGGCATATATCTTTAAATACTCTAGTGTTAATTGCTATAAAGTCAAAAATAATCACACAGACCTGTGTGCCTATAACCCTATATCTTATTTATCGACATTTGTTTTAACTTGACATGAAAAGAAGTTGTGTGGCAGAGATTGCATGGTGGCCTCCAGCTTATCAGTTTTGCAGGTAGACTTGCTACTCTCAGCAGACTGAAGACTGAGTGACTACTCTCCATTGGGAAAATCTGTATCAACAGAATTCACTTTTATTATGGTCTCTTAAAACATACATTTCACACTTTCCTGAATACTTTAGTTTTTATTTTTATTTATTTTTATTTTTAAGGATTTTGTTTATTTATTTGTCAGAGAGAAAGCGAGAGCATAAACAGAGGGAGAAGCAGACAGAAGCAGCAGCTTCCCGCTCAGCAGGGAGTCTGACATGGAACTGGATCCCAGGACCCTGTGATCATGACCTGAGCTGAGAACAGACGCTTAACTGACTGAGCCACACAGGTGTCCCTTTTCTGAATATTTTAATTACTATTAGGCTCAGGCACTAAAGTGAACAACTTTTAATTGTATTGCTTTCAAATAATAGGCACTTTTCTAAATATGGATGGTAAACACCCTCTAAGCCAAGAGCAAAATTTCACAATAAAACATTGAGTGTTATGTATTTTTAGTGATTGATCTACACTAGGATTCTTTTAAGTACTTAAAAATTTATATTCACCTTTTAAAAAATAACCATCATGGAGCCATTTGGCACAGTGCAACAATAGTATATTAAATATTATAAATGAGAATATGCCAGAAAGACATTAATATGTTAAAATAGTATGAAAATCAGCTTTGCAGATATGAGATGTATATTGCAGTGAACTTCATGAAATTAGCAATAGGATATATGAAATGAAAATTGATCTAGATTCCAAAGTACTTATACATATATACATACACATATGTATTAGACATAAACATATACATATATACACATACCCATGTGTGCACATAGACACACACAAATGCATAAACATATAGTATACATTTAGAGCGGGCATATAGGTAGACAATTTTAGAACAATATGATCATATAATAGCTATCAGTTACTCAAAAGACTGCTATATATGCATAATAAAGGGACAGATAACCTGCTCAAGAAAGTCTCAACCAGAGTCAGAAAGAACATCTTGATTTTGTTTTTTTTTTTAAGATTTTATTTATTTATTTGACAGACAGAGATCACAAGTAGACAGAGAGGCAGGCAGAGAGAGAGAGAGGGAAGCAGGCTCGCTGCTGAGCAGAGAGCCCAATACGGGACTCGATCCCAGGACCCTGAGATCATGACCTGAGCCGAAGGCAGCGGCTTAACCCACTGAGCCACCCAGGCGCCCGAACATCTTGATTTTGAAGGACAGCATTGCTATTCAGTCTTGAAACAAAGCTTCTCACTATCTTGCCGATTAGGCACTTATGCGGATCACCTTTCTGGAAATATATCGGTTAAATACAGAATGTATTAACCTCTATCACTTAGAAAGTCTGTGTGTGCATGCACGTGTACATACGCACACATGGGTAGGATCCTGGTCTTTTAATTTAAGAACACAAACTTACAAAGAAAGAGTGAGTAATAACTTTTGGATATTTTCTCCTGATGTTTAATTCCTTATCATGCTGGTGCTCATTATGAGGACTGGTTCTTTATGTCAGGCACTGGTAGAAAGCTGACATTTTTTATCAGAGGACACTTGCTCTTTCTCTTATATTTTTTCCTGATTCGGCTGCTTTGCTTAGATCTTTTCCTTCTGCAGCATGACGGTTTGCCCTCTAAATCTGGCATTCACTCTGCAAAAGACATGATGTTCTTTTTTGTGGGCAGAAGTTCAGCTTCCAAGGAACTCATAAGAGATGTTTAAAAAATGCAAAACTATCAATAATGCTGAATTAAAGGTAATATGTGCAACACTATGCAGGAAGGCCAAAGAACTCTCCATGGGCTGTTGGTGAGTAATCTTAAAGACTGGTCAAGATTTCATCCAAAGAGATGCACAGTGGATATGTGAGGACTGCAGAACACTAACTGGTGGAGACAGAAATGCCTGATGACTGTGGAAGAGTTCAACGTGAATAACGCCAAGGGAATGTGAGGAGTAGTTATGGGAGAGTAGATCAGAAAATTAAGGCAGGTGTACATTGTTTTCCTGGAGCAAGTCCTTCTCAACTGAGGTTCCACAAGACAATAAAGCCTTACATACAATAAATTGAGCAATTATTTTCTCAACTCTCTGAAAATTACTGCATAGCTACCATGAATTTAGAGGCATAGGAGAGAAGTTAATTCATTACATATAATGGGTGCCTGGGGTGGTTAGATTTAATTTAATTCCTTCTGAGAACCTCAAGTGAGAAAGTCTAGTCTAGATTCTAGGTAATGAGGAGCCGTGGAAAACACGTGATTTTAACTGTGATGTGATAAAGCTATGTTTGGGTCATATTTAACCATAAGCAGAGTTTAGGAGATTTGAGGAATGTGAAACTAAAGATACTGGAGCTTTGTAACATGAAAAATTATGAAGGAAATGAAAATGGTAATCGAAAGAAGATGATGAAAACACAAGATTTATTAATTCACTGATTTGTTTTAAATATACACGAAGTACCTATTAGAAATCAGGTATTGTGGCTACTATGATGGGCAAATAAAATAGACGTAGCTATTACTGCCTGTTGGTGAGTCAGATATTGCATAAAATAAGCACAAATCCATGTAAGTTCGTAATAAAGATAATTGATATGATGGGAGGTTTCTCTGTGCATGTCACAGTGACATAAATTGGCTACAGCAAGGTTTATGTATTTGGAGGAACAGATGTGCCTATGATAGAATGAGGCTTTTTTTATACATGGTGAGTTTGGAATTTGTTGTATCATTAGTGAGAAACTAGTGGAATTCAAAATCTAAGCTCAAATTATGATAGCAATCCCTTATCTATTGTTATTTTAGTGATGGTGGGGTTGTATGAGATTCGCTATAAATTATTACCTTGAGACCAATGATCATTAAAAGCCACTGTTTCATTCTTCCATTCTGATCCTTACTAACGGATACTTTTGCAAAAACTGTAATGACTCTTGCATAAGGTTATAAACACAAACACAAATGAGATTTTCCCTCCTTGTAGGTTATAGATGCATAATCACTGCATTTTATATACTGTGTGTTCTATTGTTGAAAACCTGGCTCCACAAAAACATATCCATCAGTTTTTTTGAGCCAACAGAGAAACAAAACTGTTGGAACTCAAATAAAAAGTAAATGAAGAGAAGCTAAAATGAAGAGACATAATTTTAAAAAAATTAAATGTATTTTATAGATATGCTATTGAAGATATTGTCAGGAGTGTTAATTGTTCTCCAATACCTTCAGGTCCTAGATGAACATTTCCAATAAAATTTAGAACCAAGATAAAGGTCTCAGTAAGGAGTTTTTGGTTTCTTAGTATTGAATTAAGAATTATTCTAACTTCAAATAAGTTAAGGAGTGATTTTGATAGTAAAGCATAATTAGTAGACTTGCTTCCTTGAATTAGAAGTCCTAATTTTGTTTCTAGTTTATTGATTATACTGTATCCATGTCCCATTCAGTTTGCTACTTTACACAGAGAACTTTTATGTATTTTATTATTGTGTTTTAATTAATTAATTAAGTAAGCAATGAGAGGGAGAGAGTAAGATGAGGGGAGTGGGAGAGAGAATCTAAGCAGGTCTAGTGTGGAGCCTGGCCTGGGGCTCGATCTCACAACACTGAAATTATGAGTCAGATGCTGAAATCAGGAGTCAGACGCTTAATAGACTGAGCTACCCAGGTATCCCCACATAGAAAATTTCTAAGTTAACAAGTCATTATGATTATTCTGATTTCCCATTTCTTAGCATCTAGTTACTCGAGTCTCATGATACTCAGTTCTGACACAGCGTGAGTTAAGAAAAGATGATAGCCTTGACTTGCTTTTACTGAGAGGACACAGCATGAATAAGCTTTATGATAATGAAACTCATTATGAAGAACAATGAGCATTCCATTCTCATTCTTGCTGCTTGTATTTTCTATTAAAACACAAGTGTCTTGTGTCTTGTGGGAAGAATCAACAAAACAGACTCGGAATTTTTGAAAATGTGAAAGAAAAGATACTATGGAGTATTATGCCTCCATCAGAAAGGATGAATACTCAAATTTTGTAGCAACATGGACGGGACTGGAAGAGATTATGCTGACTGAAATAAGTCAAGCAGAGAGAGCCAAGTATCATATGGTTTCACTTATTTGTGGAGCATAACAAATAACATGGAGGACATGGGGAGATGGAGAGGAGAAGGGAGGTGAGGGAAATTGGAAGGGGAGGTGAACCATGAGAGACTATGGACACTGAAAAACCACCTGACGGTTTTGAAGGGGCGGGGGTTGGGAGGTTAGGGGAACCAGGTGGCGGGTATTGGGGAGGGCACGTATTGCATGGAGCACTGTGTGTGGTGCAAAAACAATGAATTATGTTACTCTGAAAAGAAATTTTTAAAATGTAGGTAAATTCATTTCTTGAGATGGGGAATAAACCATAATTTTAGCTTTTATGGTTGTGTTATGAATGTCCACAAATGTCTAGACTAACACAAAGGGATTTAGACAAACAAATGAGTGAGCCGCTTTTAGGAAATCCCATAGAGGGGCGCCTGGGTGGCTCAGAGGGTTAAGCCTCTGCCTTCAGCTCAGGTCATGATCTCAGGGTCCTGGGATCGAGCCCTGCACTGGGCTCTCTACAGAAAGCCCACTTCCCCCTCTTTCTCTCTGCCTGCCTTTCTGACTACTTGTGATCTCTCTCTCTCTATCTCTCTCTGTCAAATAAATAAAAATATTTTTTAAAAAGGACATCCTATTGAAAGTGCTAAAAGTGCTGAAGAAAGTGTAAACAGAAGTCTATAAGAGATTAAGTTTCAAATGGGACTTTGAGATTTAATGAGATCCAAACACCAATATGTGGTAACTAGTAGCCAGCTATATTTAAATGTTGTTCACATTTTCTCTGAGACTATAATCTTTTCGTTTAGGAACATTGTGTTATACCAGTCTTGCCTTTATGTTATACCTTCTGTCTCAGCTGCCTCCCTGACTAGATGCTGGGAGAGAGTAAGACATAGAATCAGAATCTCAGGAAGAGAAAGACACTAGTACCTCATCTGGTTCTGTACCTTCCATTAAAGAAAACCCTTGAGTTCTAGAATCACTTATTACATTCTTAGGTGAATCCAAG
Source organism: Meles meles (assembly GCF_922984935.1). Taxonomy (NCBI): domain Eukaryota; kingdom Metazoa; phylum Chordata; class Mammalia; order Carnivora; family Mustelidae; genus Meles; species Meles meles. Next base: position 12,977,454 of record NC_060068.1, read on the forward strand.
TTTTCTTTTCTTTTTTTTCCATTTTATTTATTTTTTCAGCGTAACAGTATTCATTGTTTTTGCACAACACCCAGTGCTCCATGCAAAACGTGCCCTCCCTATTACCCACCACCTGTTCCCCCAACCTCCCACCCCTGACCCTTCAAAACCCTCAGGTTGTTTTTCAGAGTCCATAGTCTCTTATGGTTCACCTCCCCTTCCAAATTTTTTTTTTTTAATAAGGAAATCAGGTTGGTGACTGTCAGCAAGATTCCTAATTCTACCCAACATAGCCATCATAGGACATGTCTAATCTTCCTCTGCCCAACATTTCTTTAAATAAAAGTGAAAATACCATAAAACTGAAATAAAATATAATCAGTTTTTACCTCGATGAGATGACATTCTTAGGTGTCACCCCATACCTGTACAGTCACGACCTAATAATAATCAAGTAACCACCATGTATTGAGTCAGTGAGCAACCACAAAATCCTGGAATTGGGATTTTACTTAGATGTCTTTCCCCTAATGTATACATGAAACCAACAATGTGAAGCATTTGTGCAACCAACAGGGGAATTACTGTTATTCTCTAAGTTTGGCAGTTGACAGAGGTGCTGACACTTACTTTAGGGGCCCAACCTGACCCAGATTCAGGTCTGACCATAAATCCTGGTTCCTTTACTATCTATGCTCCTTTATACAAATTGCAAGCACATGCCTTATTATTAACTGTATTATTCCTGGTAAAGTGCATTATGTAAATTCTGGGTCCTTTTAAAACAGTTGATCTTTGGGTTGTAGAAATAACCCATACGATCCTTGCTGGGATAGTATAATTTTGGGGAAACTGTTTTAAATCAAGATCAAGAGGCAGATCACTAGAAGAGGCAGTTTGGGTAACTCTCATCTCGCATCAGACAGAGTGGGAAGTTGCCTTGTCAGCAGTCAAGAAAGGATACATCAAGGCATCTTCATACTTCCCAAATCTTTAGTTGAGTCCAAGGAACATTTTATTGTAAGTTTTTGTGACTGTTTATTTCAGTGATTAAGAACTATAATTAATAAATGAATGACAGAGATTTAGCGCAAAATTCATGTATAATATGCATGGTATATACAATATATTTATATGATATAATGATATATATGACTTATACAAGATACACTTATGTTTAGGTTTATATATATAATACTTTTTCATCACAAAGAAAAAAGTACAAATTCATAGTTGTAAATAGAAATGTTACAGAAAAAAGTAGAAGTGTTTAAAAATAAATGTAATAATCACCTTTGCAGTATTCCCTTACCCTCCCCCCCCCCGGTCTCTTGATAATTTGAGGAATATGCAAGTATTCTTTTCTTTGTCCTCACATGTTTTTCTTTTTTCTATTTTTTATTCTTTCATTTTTATTTTTTTAGACTTTTTAAAAATGATTTTGTTTATTCATGAGTGACAGAGGAGGGAATTGACATCCAAAGTATAGGATAATTTGTTTAAATAAGAGGTGCCTTGTAAATTTACAGAGATTGATTGTTTTTCAAAATAATTTTGCAATTCGTACTTGCAAATCAATGGTGGACATGCCTTTTCTCCTCAAAATCACAGGATACCATAAAGTTTTTAAACTTTGGCTAATCTGATGAGTGAAAAAGTGTATGTCATTTATGATGCAAATTTTTTAAAAAGATTTTATTTATTTATTTGACAGAGAGTGACACAGTGAGAGAGGGAACACAAGCAGGGGCAGAGGAAGGGGGAGAATCAGGCTCCCCACCAAACTATGACCCTCAGGCAGGACTTGAACCCAGGACTCTGGAATCATGACTTGAGCCAAAGGCAGACACTTAACAATTAAGGCACCAAGGTGACCTCATGATGCATAATTTGGATGTCTAGTGATGCTGAAAATCTTTTTCTTTTTAAACATATGTTTATATGTTTAATTATAAAACTATATAATGTAATTATAAGGACCATTATATGTCCTTTGTGGCTTGTCTGTTAATATCCTTCACTAAATTTTCTATTGCTTTTTTTTTTTTAGTTTACTCTTATTAATTAGAAGAACTTGTATATATTAAAAATATTATTTTGGGGGGCAACTAGATGGCTCATTCAGTTAAGTGCCGTGTCATGATGTCATGGTTGTGGGATCAAGCCCATTGTGGGGCACACAGTTCAGTGGTGAGTCTGTTTGAGATTCTTTCTCTCCATCTCTCTCTGCCCCTCCTCATATCTAAAATAAATACATATAATCTTTAAAAAGTACTACCTTTTTGTTGGTCATATTCATTCAGAATAAATACTTTTCCCAATCTAGTATCTTTTACATTTTTCATAGAAGTTTTGGCAAATAATTATTTTCTGTCATAAAATAGGGTTTGCTTAGGAAGATCCCTTCAGTATATGTGATGGTTAATTTTATGTGTCATCGTGACAAGGCTAAAGGATGTCCAGACACTAGCACAATATTATTTCTGCCTGTGTTTTTGAGGATTTCTCCAGAAGACATTTCTGGTAGCAGGAGTAAAGAAGATTACAGGTGGTCATCATCCAACCTGTTGAGGGCCTGAACAGAACAAAAAGGAAGGGGAAGGGCAACTTCTTTCTGTGCTTGAACTGAGACACCCATCTTCCCCTGCCCTTGGACTCTCTTGGGCATTCAGACTCAGACCAGGGTTTAGAACATCAGCCTGAATCTTTGGACTTTGAACTTGGACTGAATTATACCACCACCTTTCCTGGTTTTCCAGCTTGCAGATGCAGATTGTGGGCCTTCTTGCATCCATAACTGCCTGAAGAGATTCCTACAACAAATCTCTTATAGATATTACTATCTATCTTACTGGCTCTAGTTTTATGGAGAATACTGACTAATAAAATCTGTTACAAAATTTTTCTCTAAAACAACTGTCATACTTTTTTATTGTGAAGTTTATTTTTATACTTTGAGACCAGGGCTAAGTTTCCTTTAATATCATTAGCAAAAACGTTAGCTTTATAGGGCAAATTGAAATTCTTTCCATATTTTCCTATGACTTAGAAAGAAATGATAAAATATTTAAAATTTGGTAGAATCAGCTATAAAACCCACTGGAGTGAGGTCATTGAAAGGTAGATTTTTAATTAATGGCCCATTCTGTGATTATGTGTCTGTCAAGATTATTCATCTCTTGGATCAAATTTCATAGTTTTCCTCAAGATTTCATTTGGTGTCTCACAGTTGCTCTTATATCTTAAATCCTTCTGATACCTTGTTTTCTATAAACCCACCTTTATGTATCTTCAGTTTATCTCTTTTTTAAAGTCATATGACAGATGATCTGTGCATTCCTAAACCTACTCATGGTTGTATATCCCTTAAATTATATCCCTTGACATACACATTCTCTTCTACTGTGGCAAATTAGCAGGTGATGGAATGCCTGGCAGTTTCTTGCAGCTCTGAGTAAGCTGTAGACTCTAACCATTCTTTTATGGTTGGGGAGGATCCCACTCTGCTTTCTTTTTCTAAGGGGTTGGCTACCGTATCCCAGATGACAGCCCTGGTCCTCAGCACTGCTTCCACCAGAGCTCACAAAGGTTAACACAGTTGAGTAGCCGTTCTAATGATCACAAGAAATAAATAGACATAGTGAGCACTTTAAAGAAGTAACTGGTAAAAAAGTACCTTGGGGGAAGATGGTGCAGTGAGGACCCTAAGCTCACCTTGTCCCCTGGACACAACTAGATAACACTTATCTCAGTGTCAACATCCAGAAAATGACCAAAATACTGGCAGAACAAATCCACAATTAAAGGTAGGAACAACAACAACAACAAAACAAACAAACAAACAAAAAACAAACAAAACTACAACCAAAAAGAGGTCACACTGAAAAGGATAGGAAGGTCAGAGTCTTAGTGGGGACCTAAAAAGATGCTAAGCCCATCATTGGAGGGAGACACCCCCAGGCCAAGAGAAGGGCGAGAAACAGACTATCACACTGGGGAGCCTAACATTCCGCTTTGAAAGCAAGAGGGACTGACTCATCAAAAGAGAGAGAGAATGAACTCAAATAAACAAAATCACAAAAGAGAGGAGAAATAACAACCAACACCACAGATTCAAACAATTAGAAGAGAATATTATGAAAAATTACCTGCTAACAAATTGGACAACCTAGAGGAAATAGATAAATTTCTATAAACAATAACCTACCAAACCTGAAGTAGGAAGCTTTAAGAAGAAAATTTGAACAGACTGATTACCAGCAATGAAATTGAATCAGTTATCAAAAAATTCCCAACAAATAAAAGTCCAAGATCATATGGCTTCACAGGTGAATTGTACAAAACATTTATTTTTTTAATTTTTATTACATTCAATTAGCCAACATATAGTACATTAATTTTTAATGTAGTGTTCAGCAATTCATTAGTTGCATAAAACAGCCAGTGCTCATCTACCAAACATTTAAAGAAGAGTTAATATCTACTTTTCTTAAACTTTTCCCAAAAAAAGAAAAGGAAGGAAAACTTTCAAATTTGTTCTTTGAAGCCAGTATTACCCTGATGTGAAACCAGATAAAGACACCATGATAAAAGAGAACTACAGGTCAATAATTCTGATGAACACAGTTGCAAAAATCCTCAAATGAATATTACAAATTGAATCCAACAACACATTAAAAAAATCACTTACCTTGACTGAGTGAGATTTATTCCTGGGAGGCATGTGTGGTTCAGAATTTACAAGTCAATCAACATGGTATATATCATCAACCTGCAGAAGGAACTCAATGAAGAGGGTTTACTTATTGTGTCCCTCTGCTCTTTGTTCTCTCAGCATAACACTGTGAGATCCACTTGCCAAATGGGAGAACTGGCATCCAAGATCAAGGAATGAGAACTCCAGCTGAGCTATTCCACAGATGAATCCAGGAATGCTCAAGGTCCAAGTGGATATGACCGTGGATACTGACAGAATCAGTTAATTCCTCTTGATTCTTGATGACTTGAGGAACATGCAATGTGGGAAAAACAGACAGAAGTTGTATGTGTGGGTGTTAGAGATTCAGCTACTCAATTTGTGTCCTGAACTCCCCTCAAAGTTCACCTCTGGTCACCATCAGGTGAATGTGGGACAAAGCAAGGAACGGGATCTGGGAGTTTGCTAAGAATCTGTTTACCAACAAAGAGAGATCCAGTGGTTTGCAGAGCTTCAGTTCTGCACCTTAAGTTTGAGATAAGAAAGCTACTTGTCTGCCAGCACTAAGCTATGAAATCCCCTCTGGTAAATGCCCAGTTATGCTATGTGGGAATTTTCTGGGGAATGGATTTCTGAAAATTTCCTTTTGTGACATTAGTGATGGAACCCATATCTTTACATTTACCATAATTCAACTTCTGAGTTACTGTGCTGATCGTTTTAGTTTCTGAGCCCTCGTAATGGTGATCAAAGCTCTCTGAATGTCTTGTGAGAAACATTTTCCTCCTCCATCATGATGAGACATAGGCCAATAAATCCAAATAACAAAACACTTTTATAACAAATGCCTTTGTGCTCATAGCTATGATCTTTTTCAGTTAATGCACATATTGGACAAAGTATTTGTATAAAACTATGGAACATTCATGAGTCATGGACACAGATTCGGTTAATTGGGACATAAGTTGAATTTGAAGTGTTAAAGATCATGGTCAGAAAGTTGAAAATAGCATTAGTGGTACAATGAAAACACAACAAGTGCCAGAATAAGTGTGCTGAAGCTTACATAGACCATCTAAAAGAAAATTATGTAAACTGAGTAGTTACAGAAGAACACAAAGGGTGGGATATACCATGGCAAAGGGTTGGAAGATTTAATATTATAAAGTGGTATTTAAAGAAAACTATATAGATTTAATCAATCCACCATCAAAATTATTGATAGAATTTAACATGTTGATTTCAAAATATTGTTAAAATTGCAAAGGGTCATGCATTAATAAGAGAGTCTTGGAGAAGAATAAAGTTGGAAGAATTATTCTATCAAATACAATAGTCACGATAAAGCTATTCTAAATGATATAGTTTGGTATTGGTGCTACTCTAGACAATTAGAATTGAGATAAAACAGAATCCAAAAAGGAACCCACACTTATGTGTGCTATAGATAAAATTTACTCTGCCGTGACAATGGAAAATCTTTTCAGAAGATGGTATTGGGTCATTTGGACGTCCAAATGGAAAAAAAAAAAAAAAGTATTCCTATGTGACATTATAATCCAAAATCAATTTGGGATGGATCATGGATCATAAAATGAAAATGAAAACAAGAATATCTCTAGAATAGAGCATGTGAAAATATCTTTTTGAGCTATAATTATATGCAATATGATACATACATCACATAAACAGAGTAAGTTTACCTTATTTTTTTAAATATTTTATTTATTTGACAGAGAGAAATCACAACTAGGCAGAGAGGCAGGAGAGAGAGAGGAGGAAGCAGGCTCCCCATGGAGAAGAGAGCCCGATGTGGGGCTCGATCCCAGGACCCTGAGATCATGACCTGAGCCGAAGGCAGAGGCTTTAACCCACTGAGCCACCCAGGCGCCCCAGTTTACCTTATTGTTACCTTGTGATTATTCTTCTTGGCATATAGCTTATAAAGTCTTATTCCAAATATCATGAGTATTTCCTTCCCAGAAGGTGCTCTCTTCTTGGAACCAGTTGTATAACATCATGTACTTTTACATCATGAGATATTTTGCTTTGGAAATCTACTAACTCCTAACTTGAAGTGCATCATTTCCATACTTCTCATTTTATTTTGCAAGTAATTCAAGAAGCAATATCAATATACATTTGTAGGGAGGTATTAGTACTTTGGAAGCAAATATTTATATTTTATAACCTAGTATTTGCAATTTTTTCTTATCTGCCCCATTCAAAAGTAAGAGGAAGAGATAGCTCAAGATTCAGAAATCAATCCTTTCACAATTGTTTCATGATAGTTTTAGGGTGTACCGTTATCCTAAAACTCAGTAAGTTGTGTACATTAAATATGGATAGCTTTTCTATGTCAACTATACCCTAATAAAGTGGTTTAAAAATTGTGTCATGGAATTGGGATAAATATTTCATTCGCTCATCAGATCATACATGATGACTGAGCTAGGATAACTGGTTGGAGGGATAGGTTATAAGCAGGTCTTGGGAGAGAATATGTTTGTCACCTAGAAAAACTGCATGATATTAGTTATATATCCTTATTGTGCTTTCCTTTGTACTGATATGATGTAGCAGTACACTCTTCAGTTTATTTTGAGGGGAGTTTTTTCCTGGGAATGTATTTCTGTTTTGATGGAAAAAGAGGTCCTGAGCTGCGCTTGAGGGTAGCCTGTTCCAAAGAGGGACATTATGACGTCTTTTCAATAAGCTTTGAACAAAACTTAAAAGTTTTAAAAAGAAGTGCTAAGGGAACCTAAAACCATAATTTTTACTCCTGCAGAACATAGAACTATATTTTGTTTATTAGAAAATAACAGCTTAAGAGATGTCTTTGTGCGCAAAAGAATGCTATTTTGGGTGCCTGGATGGCTCAGTGGGTTAAAGCCTCTGCCTTCAGCTCAGGTCATGATCCCAGGGTCCTGGGATCGAGCCCCAGGTCAGGCTCTCTGCTCAGCAGGGAGCCTGCTTCCCCTTCTCTCTCTCTGCCTGCCTCTCTGCCTACTTGTGATCTCTGTCTGTAAAATAAATGAATAAAATCTTTAAAAAAAAGAATGCTAGGGGCGCCTGGGTGGCTCAGTGGGTTGAGCGCTGCCTTCGGCTCAGGTCATGATCTCGGGGTCCTGGGATCGAGTCCCGCATCGGGCTCTCTGCTCAGCAGGGAGCCTGCTTCCCTCTCTCTCTCTCTGCCTGCCTCTCTATCTACTTGTGATCTCTCTCTGTCAAATAAATAAATAAAATCTTTAAAAAAAAAAAAAGAATGCTATGTTTGGTGGATGCTGGGTTAAAATGATACACAAAATGTGTTCCCACCTTGCTATACCAGTTATTAATGCATAAAACAGGCTCTACCCTGGTTCATGATCTTATAACATGTCATAAAACTATACAGAATTTTGCAACACTAAAACCCAAAAGTTTTATTCATTTGAAGGTTCTATGACCAGGGAAGTCTAAGACTCTGCCTAACCTACATTCATACAGTGGATAGTCAGTAAATACATTTGAATGAATGGAGGTTAAATCTCTTCCCTAAGAGAAAGTTCCAGTTAGTGTCTGATCTAGAAGTAGTTGTCAAATCCAGCTTTCTGTTACATTAGACGTTATGAACAAGGTGTTTGACTAAGATAAAAGGAAAAAGAAACATAGTTTCTCGATGTATTTATTTTCAGGAACATTTGTCCTTTGATGAAATTATTTTAAAGGGGTCATTGGACCCTTAGTGTTTCTCTGACATACTTTATAGGTCAGAGCGGACTACAATCTGGTTATAGGGCCCCGATAGCAAACAAGTTTGCCATATACAACACTAGGTCAGAAATCAGTTTTGACTTCAGGCTCAATCCAGTTATGAGACTTCTTGGCATTTTTTCCTGAAACTAGAAATGAGTCTGAGATCACTAGCTGGGCAGACTGACTGATGTGAATACAATGCTAAGTTTCCTGCTCTGGAAATAAGGACAACCCATGGAAAGTGTGCATGTGCCTGCTCATTACCCAGGGCAGGGACTCTGTTACATATGTCAGGAGAGTTCTTGCAAGAAAGAAGAGACGTGAATTCTATCCAGAAAACGAATCTTTGACAGCCACCACAAACTCCACATTCGAGTAACAGTCTTTCTGGTCATCTGTGTTTTAATTTGGAGGGCACTATATTGTACAGTATAATTCAACCAGATTAGAGGCAGGGGTAAATACAATTACTCTTGATGTTACTATTACTATACTAAGTACTATGCTTACTACATAAATTTATGAAAATATTATTCTGCCTGAATCAATCTTCTTTAAACGGTAAATTGATGTAGTATATCAATGATCACAATAATCAGCAGCAGCTATATAAAGCTGCCCCTAATCCAAAATACCCTTTTCTTTCCTAAAATATTCTTTGGAATATAGTGAATAGAGCTGATTATTCTATAGGAAGCACATAAAAGAATAGAGAGTTAATGAGACAAGGAAGACAGACACATGTTATTGGGAAACTGAATAATAAAAACAGACATTTGGATAATTGCAACAGATGGGCTTGACATAAAACAGAACAGTGCCAATGTAGAGATTGCTGCATTTTCACGAACAGTACATAGAACTGTATTTATTTATTCAAAATATTCTATTTATATGTAGACAGACACAAGTTCAACAAAGTCATTTTGTTCAATACCATACTTACATAAGATAGCCTAATTTATATGTGTTTGAAAATAAACACAGTTATAAAAACAGAATTATGTGTGTATGTACCAAGGAATTACTACAAAAGATTTATAATTTATAGAAGGTTGTATCCTTTCCAAAGGTCAAATTGTATGTTTGTAAATATTTATATTTGCATCAAATATGTGTTTGTGTAAATACATATATTCTCTCTCTCTCTCTCTCTATATATATATATATATATATATATATTCTTTTAACTTTAATGTCAAATGACTTCTCTATGTCCAAGGTGACCCTGGGGTCTGGAGAACCAGTCAGTGGTTTTAGTTTTATCATTACAAAGCTTGCTTGTTCTTTGGCCCATTCTTTTTTTTTAATTTTATTTATCCATTTGACAGACAGAGATCACAAATAGGCAGAGATGCAGGCAGAGAGAGAAGAGGAAGCAGGCTCCCTGCTGAGCAGAGAGCCAAATGCAGGGCTGGATCCCAGGACCTGGGATCATGACCTGAGCTGAAGGCAGAGGTTTTAACCCACTGAGCCACCCAGGCATCCGAACCCCATTCTTTATGTTTATATCTTCCTGGCCCCAGTTCCTGGCTTTGACTAGGGCCTTGTGTTGACCTTCACTTTTCTATACTTCCTCCTGACTCCTTGTGTGGTTCTGAGCCACTCCCTGCCTCATCTCTGCTGCAGAGTAACCTGTGAATCTGTACCATACTTCAGTCCTAATTCTTTGGAGGATCACTATGAATTGTTAATTTGACAACTAAGACATGAGTTGCCAATAACACTTGTTGCTTTTTAGGCTGCACTTAGCAATATGGAGGTCATTGTTGAGCATAACAAGAGTGGTGTCTTTCGAGAAGTGGGGATGCAGGCTCGACTGTCCTGGGTTGGATGTTAGGAATTGGGCAACTTCTAGGGGTAACTCTGTTGAGACTTTTTGCTTTAAGGGGACAAAAAAGAACAAAAAAGTGTAAAAGCATATGTGTGCACATAGCCATCTCTCTATGTAATTTTATGTTGCTATTTTAATTTAGTTTAATTTATTTTTAGATAATAGAAACTTAAGTGAGCTTGTTTGCAAAAATAATCCAGTTTAAAGAGAAGGTGGGGATAACCACATGAGTGGAGGGTTTGGATGGGTCCAGGAAGTAGGTTTTGAGGTATTAAGTATTCTGTGCTGATATGAGTCACTTACTGCCCTGCGATAGGAAGGAAGAAGGAAATGGATTCAAGGTCTGGTAGATACACAGATTGGTTGTTGGAAAATTGAGTGTGTTCATGTATGATTACTTTTGTTATCTCAATGAAATAGAAGGCAAGAAAAATCATTAATCATTTGTGAAGAGGATAAATGAAATAGTATTAATAGGTAAGAGAATGTATGAAGTATTCCTCTAAAGGGTGGGAAAGTAAGCTTATTAGTAAATAGCAGCATTAGTGAGTAGTACTAGGTTCACTCACAACTTGAGACTCACAATCATGATGATAAAGGGAACACATCACCTGGATTGTTGGTTGAGGTGCTCTGTAGGTTGATATTCTTCAAATAAGTTGTGGTTATTCCCAACTCAGTGAAAAAAAAAAGTGTAGAGCACAAAGTCAAAGGCATTTTAAAGGAGTGATTTTAATCATGCACCAAGGAAAGAGGTTGAACAAGAAAGCGGGTGGGACCTGTTAAGATGGGAACAAAAGCTGTGGGATTGCTATTGGGGGTGTGTCAATGGATTGGAGGTATCAGGCAGTCGTGGAATGTGCCTTTGATAGGGGTATACCTGAGCAAGTGAACTGGTTTGTTCAGAAATCCAGTTTTCAGAAGTGTTGTAAAGTCTGGTGAAGACAAAGTGCAGGGAGGTAGTGTGTTCAAGGTTCAAGGAAAAGAAGACTAAAGAACCAAAAGTGTAAACTGTTAGCCCACCAATGTGAATATTATCAATGCCGAGAATACTGGCGAGAAGCTGGGGGAATGAGGAAGACCCTGAGTCAGGACCTATCTAGAGTGTTTCGTTGATGAAGTACTTAGCAGGAAGTACAATGAAAGAGGGGGTACTAGTTATAGAGAGGATGCTGTAGCCAGAAGGATGAATTCCAAGGATCAGATCAAAGGGAAGTATGGACTGGAAAAAGCATAGGAAATGAGGAGGACCTCTAAATCTCCCAGATGGAGGTATGCAGAGTGTGAGACAGAAAAAACTGTCCCTGGATGACAGTCTTACAGAGGAGTCCCAATGAGGACCTGGGTTTCAGTAAGAAGAAATCATTCTTTAAGAGTTTCAGGCATGAAGGAAGAGTACTGATCACGGAGAGGAAATTGGAGAGCAGTGCATGAGTAGAAAGTTTTATAGGCAAAGGTCAATTGGGAATTAGATTAAGGAGAGGACAATGTGTTACATTCTCTCCCAATAATGCTTGTCTTGTCTACCAAGTTGTAGACGAAATACCATGCCCCTTTAATAAGGTGCTTGATAAGCAAAGTACTGTGCTATTTCTAAGCTGGACTCTGGCTCCTTTACAGAAGTTGGGTGGTAAAACAAATGTCTTTGAACTACTTCAAATATGAACTCAGAACAATTGCCATCCCACACTGAGATCAATACCTGTAAACAACTGGGGATTAAGGGACTCTGAATACTTATGGCACTAAACTATTCTCTACCTTGACCATTGCCTCAGCTTCCTAATTGGAAATGGATTCAGTTATGAGATGCTTATCTTCAACTATGGGGCAGATGGCATCCCAAGAATTCATGGAGTCACTTGTAACAAATACTTGCAAAAATAATGAGAAGGGCAGAGTAACTAAAATGGTTTAGACCACTGTATTTACCATTAAAAAGTACATTATTTTTTACTGGGTAGATCAACATTAATGTTGCAATCAACACTTTGTGATTATATTTCTTTTGGTGGAGCAAATAAATGGATTTTTTTTAAATTAACAAAGTCGTCAAGGCTCAGTTTTGAGATTTTAAAAATAAAGACGGATTTTTTTTCAGCATTTTTTGTCAATAGCTATAGTTACATATCATCCTGGAGCCTGTTTTATGCCATATACCTGATCAATGAGATAGTGATAGTAAATTAAAGCTAAAACTAAATGTATGTATTAGGATATAACTTTCACTTTTTTCCCATAGCTTTCTAAAGTAACCTAGGGGAGGAAATTAGTAGGGATACAATGTCAAGCAAGGAAAATGATCAGACTTGTATGTGAAGTGGGGAGAAGAATTTGAAGGAGATGATATCTTCATATTACTTTAACTTATTTAATTCATTAGAAAAAGTCACTTTTCCCAATCGATTTAAGGAATGAAGATCACATTTGCTTAGGATTAGTGGACAGGCATTTTGTAAAGCTGCAAAAGTTTCTGAATCTGGTTTCATCATTCTGTTTTGGTGGGGACTTGGAGTTAATGGTACTGCAAATGTGGGGAGAAAGAGAGGTTTATTGTTGCTTAAAGCTTTGGAAATAAATTTAGAGTAGTCTCAAAGGAAAACCCTTCCACGAATGACCTGCTCTCTTTTGTACTTGCCTGTTGTTATTTCAAGATTCTGTTTTGTTATTGCTAAGAGTCAGTCAAATCTGATCCACAGAGGATTCTCTAGAGAATATGGGTGTGCTTTTTATCTTTGGAACTATTCAGTTTATCTTTAACTTTAAACTGTCTCTGAGTAATTAGTCTGATTTGATGTTTTAACAGAAAGTAATCTTCAAAACCTTTAATACAGTAAAATACTGATAGCAACAAAAAGGGAAAGAAAATGAAATATTGCTCTTAATTTTCTCATTTTTAAAGAGTACAAAGTGATAGCTTTTACATACTCATAGAATTGTTATCGGTATGTGGAATACATATAGGAATGTGGATATAAACAAAAAGATTTAAAAAAAACCAATAACAATAATGCTCAAGTATTAGCATGATTTTATATGTGTTGCAAATGTAATCATATGGTTTATGAACTTTTAAAAGCATTTTTCTTTTTGCTTATTCTTGCCACATCAACAATTGTCCAAACTGTACCTTGGATGTATATCGATTAGAGGGAGAGATATTAACTTATAAATTACTAAAATCAAGCTAATGGTTTAATTGAAGTATAGTAGACACACAGTGTTGGCTTTGTTTTAGGCATACGATATTATGATTCGAACACTCTAATTGTGATGCTATGTTCACCACAAGGCTAGCTGCCATCTGTCCCCATACAATGCTCTTATAGTACCACTGACTGTATGCTCTGTGTTTTATCTTTCATCCCAGTGACTTACTCATTCTGTAACTGGAAGCCTGTATCTCCCACTTCCTTCACCCATATTGCCCATGCCACTACTCCCCTTCCCTGGTTCAATCAGTTTGTTCTCTGTATTTATAGGTCTGTTTCTGTGGGTTTTTTTTTTTTTTTTTGGACATTTGCTTTCTTTCTTTAGAAAAAAAATATATTAAATGATTTGTCTTTCTCTGCCTTATTTCACTTAGCATAATACCTTCTAGGTCCTTCCGTATCATCACAATGGCAAGATCTCATTTTTTAAAGGATTATTTTATTTTATTTATTTATTTTAAATTTTTTAAAGATTTTATTTATTTATTTGACAGAGATCACAAGTAGGCAGAGGCAAGCAGAGAGAGAGGAAGGGAAGCAGGCTCCCTGCTGAGCAGAGTGCCTGATGTGGGGCTCCATCCCAGAACCCTGAGATCATGACCTGAGCTGAAGGCAGAGGCTTTAACCCACTGAGCCACCCAGGTACCCAAGGTTTATTTGTTTTAGAGAGAGTGGGAGAGACAGAGAGATTGAGTGAGCACAGCAGGGAGGGTCAGAAGGAGAGGGAGGCAGAGAATCTCCACCAGACTTCTTGCTAAGCAAGGAGCCCAGCACAGGGCTTGATGCTAGGACCCTGAGGTCATGCCCTGAGCTGATACTGAGAGTCAGATGCTTAACTGAATGAGCTGCCCAGGTGCTCCTAATTCTCATTTTATGGCCGACTTATATTCCACTGTGTGTGTATGTGTGTGTGTGTGTGTGTGTGTGTGTGTGTGTGTGTGTGTACACTAAATTTTCTTCAACCATTCATTCATCAGTGGACACTTGGGTTGATGAAGCTGATTTTTTTAATAGTAATAAAATTTTCATGTCATGTAAAACAATATTCCTTTTGTTGTTTTTAAAATAACTGATTATTCAGATAAGAGTTGATGGTATTAGGCATTAGGTATTAGTTAAGCAAAGAAGAATCATCCCCATTCCTGCAACCTGAGGTTTGCCAAACTCATCCCTTGGAGGTTGACCAATCTTTAAAGATGGAAACCACCTTATTCTGTGTTTTTCTAATGCTTTCAAGTTCTAGTGGATATCTGACTTTGCATAATCACTCTGGTGCTCTCAGGGCAGAGAGAAATAAGTAGATTTTACTCATCACTTATTAGCGTCAACAACTTTTAAACAATTTGTTTATAAATTGTATTTGTGTTATTTGAAGACATTTCCCACGGAAACTGAACAAGGGCACATGGAGGTTTTATGCCTGATTGTCTATAGCTCCCCAGGTACAAGCCAGTATATATGGCAGAATCAGGACCAGGTATTTGTTTGTATACATTATCCATCTTCACCTCTTTTTTTAAAAATTTTTGACTCCATTTACCTACCTGAGAGAGAAAGAGAGAGAGCACCAGAAGGGGGAGGGCCAAAGGGAGAAGCAGACTCCCCACTGAGCAGAGAACCAGATGCGAATCTTGGGACTCCATGATCATGAGACCCAAGGAGAAGGCAGTCACTCAACTGACTAAGCCACCCAGGCATCCTCATCTCTTTCTCTTCTTATTCCTATTTCTTTATTCCTTTCCGTATACCCTTCCCCTGTCCCTCCCTTCCTTGACTTCATTTGCCAAATAATGGATGCTGACAGGCACATTGCTTGCCCTAGAGGGCCCTGAGACCTACTTTAAAAAACACATGATAGGGGCACCAGGGTGGCTCAGTGGAATAAGTCTCTGCCTTAGGCTGAGGCCATGAGGCCATGATCTAAGGGTCCTTGGATGGAGCCCCACATAGGGCTTTCTACTCCAAGGGGAGCAGTCCCCCCACCCCTGCCTGCCTCTCTGCCTACTTGTGGTCTCTCTCTCTCTCTGTCAAATAATAAATAAAATCTTATAAAAATAAAACGACACATTATAAGTTAGTCAATCACAAAACAATATGGCGAGCAGTAGAGCAAAAATATGAAGGAGATGAATATGCAGTTGACTGGATTACTGTAAGACAAACAGTTGCCTTTCCTGAGTCATGGTGCAATACTTAGCATTTGAATTCTGCAATCATATTTACTTTCAAGTCTTTTCTCAACTGCCGATTAACTGTGCGACCTTTGATAACTTTCTTATTGTGGATTGCTTTATAATTCTTAGAGATGCAATCAGACAAGCATTACCCCTTCTTCCTACTTATAAATCCTTGGAAATGTCTATCTACCTAAAGGAAAAACCATTTTCCTGCACTCATAGTGTAAGTTTCCCTCCCCCAAACCAACCAATTCTTCAACTCTCTGGATACTAATTCTTTGTCTTGCAACTCAATTATGAGACTAACTAGCTGGAGACACTACTAACTAGCTGGAGACCCCAGAAGTTAAGGGCTCAGTTCTACAAGATGTCCCGTGACTCCAGACGCCGGTCACAAGGTTTAGGTTGTTGCCTGTACTTCTGATCAACCACTTATGAATTGGGAGTTCTACAACACCCTCCTTATGTACCATAATTTGCTGTAAAGACTCCAAGAACTCAGGGAAAGAATTATGTCTATTGTTTTATTATAAAGGATATGAAAAAAGATACAGATGAACAGCAAGATAAAGAGGTAGTAGGGCAAGGTCTAGAGCATCTCAAGCACAGGGACTTCTGTCCCATTGCTGTTGGGGTGTGCCAACATCCCAGCATGTGAATGTAGTCTCCAACCTAGAAGTTCTTAGTTTAGGTACTTTCATGGAGGCTTTTCACATAGTCATGATTAATTTATTAACTTAATCTCCAGCTCTTCTTTCTTCCTTGGGGATGGGGCAGAAAGTTCCAAGCTTCTAATCATGCTTGGTCTTTCTAGTGACAACTCATCATCCAGGAGCATTCCAAGGGTTGCCTCATTTGAAATATAATCCTATCATAAATGATTTCTAAATGATTTAGAGCTCTGTGTCTGGAACCAAGGACAGAGACCAAATAGACATTCCTTACTATGCCACAGTCCATACTCTGTTTTCAGACCATGAACCCCTTAGAGCAAAGTCATCAGATTTTTCAGAGCTTTTATATTTGATGTAGAATAGATATACCAGCAGTAGCAACATGGATATGCCTAATATTTGGAGAAGTCAGTGTGAGATAAGAGATGAATTGAGAGACAACTAATTTGCCTCACAAAACTATTACATTTTCATATTCTTATACAATTTGGTTATTCTTTCAGGCACCAACCTACTGCTCTTTGTACCTCATGATAAGCTAATGCAGAACTATTGAGCACAGAAATCAGCTAATGGTTAGCTAGATTCAGTTCTTCCCCAGGCCAGTCATTTTCCAAGGGTACCACATCCTGAGGAGACTTTAATTCATTGTCTCAATACGCTTGATTGTCAATATTGGTATTATATAAGACCTATTTACATTAGGTGGTTGTCTTACCAACTCTAATATTGTAACACATCACAGTGTGATCATAGTACAATGCAGTTTCATTACAGAACAAATCAATAAGAATTGCAGAGGTACTTGCTTTGCTGTTCCAATAAATCTGCCTTTCCCTGTATATAAGGTCT
Source organism: Meles meles (assembly GCF_922984935.1). Lineage (NCBI taxonomy): Eukaryota > Metazoa > Chordata > Mammalia > Carnivora > Mustelidae > Meles > Meles meles. The sequence continues at coordinate 12,994,616 of NC_060068.1, forward strand.
TATAAAGGACAAACATCATTGCAGTTGGCTATCACTCATTTATGTCCGGGTTCTAAGTTAATTAGATACAAAGCCAATCACTTTGTGTCATCTCAGAGGCTTATATGAAGACTGTTTTCCATTGTCTGTAGTTAAATAGCAGGACCCACCTCTGTCTTATGGGGAGGCCATGAGCAGTACTTTGAAAAAGAAAAAAAACAAATCATTATGCTGAAAAACATGCCTGAATTCACTCTGCGGCTCATCAGGTCACAATCTCTGCTCTAGAATATTCTGATACACTACAATGATTCTAATGTCCATCTTAGGGCTTAAGAGCATGACAGCTGTGGACTCAACCTGACTATACTCGAAGTGCCTGGCACAGTGCCTGGCACATGGCAGACACAATAAATATACATTGGACAAATGAGTTGTGCAGACATCCCCTTTCATAGTTAAATTTCTTCCCTATTTCTCAATCTAATGGTTGGCCAAACATTTTGGTTTCATTCTTAGAGGAGTTCCTGTTAAAGGTCTGGTGTTGGTGTTTCCCAGCTGTTAATCTCCGCTATTCTTAGTACTTTACTTTACAGTATATTTCAAAATATTATGGATGCATCCTGCTTGTGTCAGACGTGGTCATTACACCCCTCCAGTTGCCTTTGTTATCAGTATTGCTTTCTGGCTTCACACTTTCTACAAGCTAAGACTCCCAGTGCAGGGAAAATGCTTTCACTGTCTAAGGAATGAGAAGACTAGTCTACCAATAATTCTCCCACATCAGAGCATCTTCATTAACCTGTATAGAGAATGAGAATTGTTATTTTTACTACTGCACTCATTCATTCAAAGCTAAGTCACTGGGGGGTGGATCATTGAGAGTCTAACTCTGTGCTTGTCACAAAATAGGGAGGAGGGAGAAAGAGAGAGAAGAGAGAGAGAAGACAAAACATAACCTTTAATTTCATGGAGCTTATAGTCAAGTCAACCAGATGGTAACAGCCTAGTGTAATGTGTGCTGTAAGGAGAAGGAAGCACACAGGAGAGGCAGGATGGACAAGAGTTTAAGATCACTGATTCTGGAACAGACTACCAGGTTCCAACTTTGGCTTCACTACTTACCAGCTATAGGAACAAGTTATCTAACATCATTGTGACTTGGGTTTTCCCATGGGTAAAATGGGGTGTAAGGGACTCTAGCTTGTAGTTAAGATTTAAATGAATTAAAATGGGTGAAATGCTTAGATTAATACCTGGCATAAAGTAACTCAATACATTTTGTTACTAATACAGAAGGTGCACTTAACCTTTCATGTGTGGTTGGTGTGTGGTGGAAGCTAGGTAAAAAGAAATTCAGAAAGAATTTCTTGAGGTACTTATAGCTATAAGCCTTAAAGATTTCTTTCCTCAACAAATACATACCAGGTATTTGCTATGCAGCAGGCCCTAGAGGAATCCATGTAAAACAACAGGTTGAAATACATAGAAGGGGAACTTCCTAGGCAACAAGAACAGCAGGTTCGAAGCCATGACCATGGGCTAGGTCAAGCCATTCCTGGAAGTGCACATAGTTCAGTGTGAGGGAGAGCAGGGCTAGAGTTGAAGTAGAGCAGGTTATAACACAAGGGAGTGGGAGTGAGGTATCAGATTGTAGAGAATCTTGTCTATCACACTGTAGCATTTGATATTTATTCCATAGACATAGGAGCCAAGGAAGATTTTAAGTCCAGGAGTGACTGTGATCTTATCTGTGTTCTTTCCAATATGACTCTGGTGATAATATTAATCTGAGCAAACACAGTGTTCCTTAGGAAGTGAGTTCTCCCTCAAAGCTCCTCACAGGAGAAGGGTGGCATGGGTTTTTTATGCAAATCAAAACTATTGGAATTTGAAATAAAAGCAGTTACCAATTCTAAGGTGAAAGTGAGTTTTGCACATGTGATTAGAGCATGAGGTATCTTCTCAAAAAGAAACAGCTGATAATCCATGAGGCTCTCAGCATAAAATAACAATCCAGGGTTGGCCCTTCTGGACCGATCCCATATCCTTTTTGTGTCTCATGCCTTCATTTAATCAAGAAACATTTATTGTGCCAGGTACTTCTCTAAACAACAATAATATAAATATTTCTGACTGCTGGAACACAGGCACATTTCTTGTATTGTCTCAGAGGAGTCTGAAGTGATCAAAATCTGAATTAGATTTATCAGAAATGGCCTCTACTCTCACTGGTGTGATCTCCAAACAATGCAAGAAATGTGCCTGATTTTATCAAGTCATTTTATGAATGAAACAAGAAAAGAATTCAGGAAAATATCAGTTTATCCACAAGCATAATATTTTCTCAGTATTATAGAGTAAAACTAAAGCTTACTCACCAAAATATTTCCTTCAAACCCCAGCATAAGACACACACATGGCCAAAGTTGGCTCTCGGGGCTATTCTACCATGAACAGCTATAAAGAGATCTGGACCCAAATAATGCAGAAAGACTAAGCACAGAAGAAGATGGCCAAACCACAAGCCAGGGGAACCCTCAACCAGGAACTGGCTGGCACCCAGATCATAGGCACCCACCACCTTCAGAACTGTAAGAAATCAATGTCTGATGTATAAACCACCCAGTTTAGGGTATTTTGTTATGGCAGCCTGAGCTGAATGAGACAGAGAGCATCCATTCATTTGCATGTCAATGTCCCCTTATCAAATTCAAAGAAATAAAACTCTTTTTATTGGTTTACATCTTCTTTTACTGGGTAAAAGATAACTAATTGTCTTCTATACCTAAAAGTGAAGAATATACATTCTGCTTCTTTGGGGAACAGAATCCCCACTTTCCCATGTTCCCCATGGAACAGGGAGTCCAATGTGCAGTTTTACCCCAAGACCCTGGGATCATGACCAAAGCTGAAGGCAGATGCTTAAGGACTCAGTCACCCAGGCATCCCTAAATTGTTTCATTTATTAAAACAATAACTTAAGGACAATCTTATTTTTACAAATTTATATAAAATATCAGTTTACAGTAAAATAGTTTAGAGAATTGCTACTTAGACACTGAAAATTCACAAGTCACAGATACTAAATAGTGCAGTTGTTGCTCTCGGTTCCAAGGGAAGATGGCTGTGAAACAGTCTGTCACTCTCTGTGATTTTGCCATTGTCCCAGGTTATGACTCTGGGAAAGATCTGCAGGACAAACGGTGGGCCATATCCAGAAGACAATTCCCTCCCCCCACCCCCACAGTGTTCTCTAGGCTAGGAGAGGTGACACAGCTTGATGGCACCTACAGTAAAGGAAATTTCAGTAACTGAGGTGTCTGAATCCGTTCAAAGTTCTTATCGTGCCATCCAGGACTTGGTAGCTGTTCTTTTCAAGGTAAAGACATGTTTAGAAACACATAACAACTTAAGAGAAATATGGGATTATAAAGCTTGCCCTCCTAGAAGTTATTGATCATTGGAAATGTACTAAATTTCAGTTTAAATTGCCACTAATATGGATTTGTGAACTCTAAAATATCACAGAAATAAATGAATATATAACTAACACCAAATTTATATATGCATGTGTACATGCACTTACACGTACATACACTTGTGTACACAGTGCTTGAAGAAATGCATGCCTATTTTGTTTACTGTGATTCACTAGAGTTTCATGCCTCACACCTCTCTCATCCCCAGAGCATTTGACAAAAAACTATGTTACGGACTGAATGTGCCCTCGCCAGAAACTCACATTGAAGGCCCAATCCCCTGGGTTAGATGAGGTCAGGAGGGCAGAATCCCCATGATGGGATTTGTGTTCTTCAAAGAGACCAAAGAGCTTACTTTCTCTGCCTGTCTCCATCCCACATGTGAGGAGGATACAGCTGACAGGCAGCTGGCTACAGATGTGAAAAAGGTTCTCACCAAGAACTGAATCTGCTGGCACCTTAACTTTGGACTTGCCAGCCTCCAAAACTATGCATACTAGGTGTCTAGATGTCTGTGGTTCAGTCTGCCCAGTGTGTTGTTTTTTGTTTTTTGTTTTTTTGTTTTTTTTTTGTTTTGTTTTGTTTTTTGTTTGTTTGTTTGTTTTTTAACAGAACCAGAGCAAACTACCTCTGAAAGATAATTTCGTAGAGGGGGTAGCCTGCTCTCCCACTTGGTATCCTAAGTGTTGGAGATCTCAGGGATTGTGGCTTCCTGGTGTGTGCACAGAGCCCATAAGCTAGATGTTGAGTTTGGTATTGGCAACTGTAGCGGTTTTCTGAAGCAGCTTTGGATGGGGTGAGGGTTAGCCTTTGTTTACTTAACAGAGAACTTAGCTACAGTGTGGGAGGCTGGAAAGGGAGCAGAGGAAACTGCTTTCTGTCAGCCACCAGTAACGGGGCTTGCAGGCAACACAGCCCAGTTTATTTCATAATTTTGCTTCAGTCTGAATTTCTTTATCTAGGACAAGTTTGGATTAGAAACATCTGACCAACAGCAGAAACAGTCCTATCAGCACTGTGTGTTGGTGCTGTGTTGAGCAGCCTTGACCACGTTTTGACAGAAAGCTATCCCATGGCACAACTGAAAGGTAAAACCTATTTCTGGTTGTTTGTTCACTTGCATGTGGACTGTATGTGTGCCCACATCAGCTCCCATTTCAAAGATGTGGAAAACCCAGCTACTCTGTGGCCTTTGGCTTTCCTTGTTTACCTGGATCCTAATTTACACCTAGGAGAGGATCTGTATTTCCTCCTCTACCCCTGCATTGACTCTTTGGTCCCTCAGCTTGGCAGTAGTCTTTGCTAGGTTACACTACATCCGGATCTGGATAGACGTTGGCCTGTTTTCCATTCTCATTTTACACATTCTGTTTCTTACCATTATGGCTTCTGAGTTTGATGACCATTCCCTTCCCCTCTGTATGAGGAAGGTGAGAGGGTGCTGCAAGGCAGAGCTTCCCAACCGTTAGAGATGTCTCTGCTACAGTCACCCCTTTAGCTGCCAAGCAGGTAGGTGGCTACCAGGGCATCCAGAGAGCCTCTGTTTAGTAGAGTGTGCCATGGATGTGTAAATCCTATCCCCTTGTCTGGGCCATTATGGGAGAATTGTAATGAATCCCCACATTGTAAGGGATTATTAGGGACAGGGCATTGGTTATTGACCATGTCTACTGCTGCTGAAAAGGAATCATACCCAGAGGTTGGAAATGGTTGCTTTGTTGAAGAACAAAGTCCAGCCAAGTTCAAGGCCCACAGTGATACCCCAGAAGCCTGCACGGGTCAGGTGGAGACAGAGGAACAAAGCATAACGTATAAGGGCAAGTCTTCTCTCCCCGTATTTATTGACGCACCCTATTTAGGCACTCCAAAGCCTCACTGGGTACGTCACACTACCACGGTGTTTTCCATATAATCTTACTCTGTTCTTTGTGTTAGGTCGGATGCTTCTATCATCTCAAAAAGAGGGCTCAGATGTTAAGTGCTAGAACCAGGGTGCAGAATTTAACTCCAGGGTCTCCTGGCCCAGTGCCCATTCTCCTTTGTTACATAGATTCTCACGTTTATTGTTTTATTTCAAAATGGTTGTCTCATAGAAAGAGGAAAGACAGCCAAAAGGAAAAGTATTTCTTTCTTAATCTCAGAAAAGAATTTATATCCTTCTACAAAGGTCTGCTACGTGTTAATTAAATGACATGTGTGTTAGTTAAATGCTCAAATGGATTCTGGATGGGATGATCTTGAGTTAATAGAGAATCATATGCATCCCAGACCGAAGTGACAGTAGTGAGACGCTTCAGCTCACTCAGTGGTCAAAACCTGGTTGTGATAATAGGACATAGAAGCAAGTTGAAAGGTTCAAAATAATTTTCTTGTTTCATTGCAGAGCCAGTGTCCCTGAGGTATGTCTCCACAAATTAAATACTGCAAATGTTTTGGGAAGACAAGAAAGAAACATATTATTGCTTACAAAATTTTATAGACTAGCCACAAAAGGATTAATGGTTAAATTTAAATAAGCTAATTTGTAAATTTGATTAATTGTTTTTCTTTTCTAACCTTCATACTTGAATTCTATAAAAGCTTTCCCCCAAGCCCTCATTGAGTATCTGGCTGCCCTACTCTCTGAAACAAGCCCTCAAAGCCCTCATTTTAATGCTTTGCTAATTTTAACTGTTTGGATGTGACTTCAACCCAGTTGACTTAAATTCAACTTAAGTGCTCAGTGTTTTTCTTCATGAAGTGACTGTAATAGAAGAAAGGATGAAAATTTGCAGTTCACCTGCTTAAATCTTTTATCCTTTTACTTTCATTTGACAGGCATTTTCTTTCTATACTATCTGTGGATATTAGGAATGACCAGATTCAGAATGATTTAGAGGGTCCCAAATTAGTACTGTATCTCTTGGTTAATATGAAGTTAACTTCTAATGAGAGACTACCTACAGGCTTTTATGTAAACTGTTTTATGAGCTGTTGAAAATAAAAGACCAACAATATTTTTCATCACTTACCCGTCTACGGTTTCATTTTCCTACATAGGCATACTTGTATTACCAACTTACACCCTCAGATATGAACAGTGTTAATTCACTGACTTGATACACTGCTACTGAAAATTTACTGTGTGGAAACAGTAAGACTAAGCCCCAGGCAAGGACTGATGGGTCTATTCCTCATACCTCTGAGGAATTCAGATGGAGAGCCACACACACACTTTGTACAAAAACATATGGACAAAAGCAAATAATTTTCATTTACTTGTATTTTACTGCAGATGATTATTATACACATAAAGAAAATGATGACTCTTGACTCTGAGCCTGTTTGCTGGGATGGAACCCAGTGGCTTAATATTTTGATATTTAGCCCTTTATTTATTTATTTATTTATTTATTTTCACAGCTTTACTGAGATATAATTTGCATGGCATAGTATTTTCAGAGAATGGTGCATCTGTTGTTGCAGTCAGTTTCAGAATATTTTCATTCCCCAAGAAGAAACACCACACCCCTTCATCATCATGTCCAGTCACATTATCACCTCAAAGTCTGGGCAAACACTAATCTGCTCTAAGTTTCTGTAGACTTGTTCACTCTGCATTTTTCATGTAAATCGGATCATCATAATAGGTGGTCCTTTGGGAGTGACTTCCTTTAATTACCACAATGTTTTCAAAATTCATCTGTGTTGTTATCCATGCCAGTGTGTTTTTTAGGGCCAAGTTATACCCCATTATGTGGATATACCACAATGTGTTTATTCATTCATCAGTTAATGAACATTGGGCTTATTTTCCACCTCTTACCTCTTATAAATAATGCTGCTGTAAACATTCACAAGTATGTTTTTCATCCTGCCTCTTTCACTGTTGCTTGACACACATACCATAGGTTTCTGGGGCCTTCAAGGACATTTGGAACTCCAGTGAGCCAGGGTGGGACTACTAGACTTAGGGATGTGCTGACAGGTAGAGCACTACTACAGGTAGGAAGGGGGAGGTAGAGAGATAGATTTCTAGATTCCAAGAAGCCGCAGGTATTTTAGAAGATCCCTTCACAGAGGTAGTCTTCACCCATTTTGGCTGCTTCCATTCTGTTCAGCAGTTACAAATGAACCTGAAGTGAAAAATTGTGGACTGGATTTCATGGCATCTCAAATTTTCATTCTCTGGGTTCAGGAGAGTGCTTGCTTAATTACAGGGTTTAGGGTTTTTTTCTATATAACCTACCAAATGGCCTTCCCAGAACGGCTATTCCATGGACCATTCCACCTTCAATGTAGAAGAGCTGGCTCTTTCATTTGATATTTATACTGTGTTTTATACTATCCAGCTATCCTAAAAGGCAGGTTGTAGTGATGACTCAGGTTTTTATTTGCATTTTCTCATGGCTAGAAATGTTGAACATGTTTTTTTCTTATGCTTATTTTCCATCTGCATGGTTTTTTTTTAAGATTTATTTATTTATTTGACAGACACAAGTAGGCAGAGAGGCAGGCAGAGAGAGAGGAGGAAGCAGGCTCCTTGCCAAACAGAGATCCTGATGTGGGACCTGATCCCAGGACTCTGGGATCATGACCTGAGCCAATGGCAGAGGCTTTAACACACTGAGCAACCCAGGCAACCCCTGTATGTTCTTTCTGATATAATTTCTGTTCATGTCTTTCTGTCCATTTTCTGTTTAGTTTTTTTTTTTCTTATTAAATATTGAGAGTTCTCTACATGCTCTACGTAGAAATTCTTTGTCAGATATGTGGTTTGCAAATATAATCACCTAATCTATAATATTTGTGATCCTAATATGAGCAAAGTTCTTAATAGAGTAAAACTTTTCAATATTGGTATAGTCCTGTTTATCAAATTTTTTTTTCATGTAGTGTGTTTTTAGTGCTGTGATTAAGAACCCAGCAATCCCAAGATCCTGAAGATATTCTCCTGGGTATCCTTTTTAAAATTTTATACTTTTATGTTTATCTTAATTCTATGATATCATAAATTTGAGTTCACTTCTGTATAAGTGTGGACATTAGGTTACGTATTTTGTTTCTGTGCCACTGGGTGTCTAATGGCTCTGACAAATTTTGTTAAAAAAACTGTCGTTCTCCTTATATGGATTATTTACCATTGTCGGCAATCAGTAAGTCATATTGGTATAGGTCTACTTCTGGATCCTTTCGCCTCTTTTATTGATAGTTTCCTCCAGCAGCCCTCAGATTGCTCCCATTTAATTCCTTTTCTTCTTCTTCTTCTTTTTTTTTTTACTCATTTATATACTTTTTAACATCTTAAATTGATTTTATTTTTTTCAGTGTTCCAAGATTCATTGTTTATGGACTACACCAAGTGTTCCATGCAAGACACACCCTCCTTAATAATCAACACGAGGATCACCCATCCCACCACCCCCTCCCTTCCAAAATACTCAGTTTGTTTCTCGGAGTCCGCAGTCTCTCATGGCTCCCCTTCCCCTCTAATTTCCCCCAGTTCACTTTTCCTTTCCATCTCCTAATGCCCTGCATGTAATTCCTCATGCTCCATAAGTAAGTGAAAACATATGATAATTTACTTTCTCTGTTTTACTTGTTCCACTCAGCATAATCTCCTTCAGTCCCATCCATGTTCATATAAAAGTTGGGTATTCATCATTTCTGATGGCTGCATAACTTTCCATTGTATATATGGACCACATCTTCTTTATCTATTTGTCTGTTGAAGAGCATCTTGGATCTTTCCACAGTTTGGCAATTGTAGCTATTGCTGCTATGACCACTAAGGTACAGATGGCTCTTCTTTTCACTACATCTGTATCTTTGGGGTAAATACCCAGTAGTGCAATTGCAGGGTCATAGGTAATCTCTATTTTTAATTTCTTAAGAAATCTCCACACTGTTTTCCAAAGTGGCTGCACCAGACTGCATTCCCATCAATGATGTAAGAGGGTTCCCCTTTCTCCACATCCTCTCCAATACATGTTGTGTACTGTTTTATTAATTTTGGCCATTCTAACTGGTATAAGGTGGTATCTCAAAGTGGTTTTGATTTGAATCTCCATGATGACCAGTGATAATATTTTTTTTCATGTGTCTGTCAACCATTTGTATGTCTTCTTTGGAGAAGAGTCTGTCCATGTCTTCTGCCCGTGTTTTGATGTGATTATCTGTTTTGTGTGTGTTGAGTTTGAGGAGTTCTTTATAGATCCTGGATATCAGCCCTTTGTCTGTACTGTCATCTGAGAATATCTTCTCCCATTCTGTGGGCTGACTTTTGTCTTATTGACTCTTTCATTTGCCATGCAGAAGCTTTTGATCTTGAAGTTCCAAAAGCTCATTTTTGCTTTTGTTTTCTTTGCCTTTGGAGACATGTATTGAAAGAACTTGCTGTGGCCAATGTTGAAGAGGTTATTGTCTGTGTTCTCCTCTACAATTCTGATGGATTCCTGCCTCACATTGAGGTCTTTTATCCATTTCGAGTTTATCTTTGTGTATGGTGTAGGAGAATGGTCGAGTTTCATTCTTTGACACATAGCTGTCCAATTTTCCCAGCACCATTTATTGAAGAGACTGTCTTTTTCTACTCTATATTTTTTCATGCTTTGTCAAAGATTATTTGACCATAAAGTTGAGGGTCCATATCTGGGCTCTCTACTCTATTCCACTTGTACAAGTGTTTGTTTTTGTTTAAGTACCATGCTGTCTTGGTGATCACAGCTTTGTAGTAAAGCTTGAAATCAGGTAACATGATGCCCCCAGTTTTTTTTTTTTCCAACATTTCCTTAGAAATTTGGGGCATCTTCTGGTTCTATACAAATTTTGGGATTATTTGCTCCAGCTCCTTGAAAAATGCTGATAGAATTTGATAGGAATGCATTGAAAGTATAGATTGCCCTAGGCAGTATAGATATTTTAACAATGTTTATTCTTCTGATCCATGAGCATGGACTGGTCTCCCATCTTTTTGTGTCTTCTTCAGTTTCTTCATGAGTATTCTGTTGTTCCCCAAGTATGGATCCTCTGCTTCTTTGGTTAGGTTTATTCCAATGTATCTTATGGTTCTTGGTGCTATTATAAATGGAATAGATTTTCTAATTTCCCTTTCTATATTTTCATTGTTAGTGTATAAAAATGCAACTGATTTCTGTACATTGATTTTGTATCCTGTCACATTACTGAGTTACTTTATGAGCTCTAGTAATTAGAGGGGGTGGAATCTTTTGGGTTTTCATGTCATATGCAAAGAGTATTTGACTGCTTTGCTAATTTGTATACCTTTTATTTCTTTTTGTCATCTGATTGCTATTGCTTGGACTTCTAGTACTATCCTGAAAAACAGTCGTGAGGGTAAGCATCCTTGTCGTGTTCCTCCTGATCTCAACGGGACATCTCTCAGCTTTTCCCCCACTGAGAATGATATTCATTGTGGGGTTTTCATACATGAATGTTATGAAGTTGAGGAATGTTCCCTCTATACCTATACTCTGAAGAGTTTTAATCCAGAAAGGATGCTGTGTTTTGTTAGATGTTTTCCTGCATTAGTTGAGAGGACCATTTAGTTCTTTTCTCTTCTCTTAGTTATGTGTTCTGTCACAAGATTGATTTGCGAATGTTGAACCACCCTTGCATCCCAGGGATAAATCGCACTAGTCATGGTGGTTAATCCTTTTAATGTACTGTTGGGTCCTATTATCTAGGATCTTGTTGAGAATTTTGGCATCCACATTTATCAGGGTCTGAAAATACCCTTTTTGGTAGCATCTTTGTCTGCTTTGGGGATCAAGGTAATGCTGGCCTCACGGCTGCAGTGTCCACAATTGCCAAACTGTGGAGGGAGCCAAGATGCCCTTCAACAGATGAATGGATAAAGAACATGTGGTCCATATACACAATGGAACATTACTTGGCCATCAGAAAGGACGGATATCCAACTTTGCATCAACATGGATAGGCCTGGAGGAGATTATGCTAAGTGAAATAAGTCAAGCAGAGAAAGTCCATTATCATGTGGTTTCACTTTCTTATGGAACATAAGGAATAACACGGAGGATATTAGGAGAAGGAAAGGGAAAATGAAAGGGGGAAACCAGAGTGAGAGACAAACCATGAGAGACTGCAGACTCCAGGAAACAAAGTTTTAGAGTGCAGAGGTGAGGGTTATAGGTGAGCCCAGTGATGGGCATTAAGAGGGCATGGATTCCATGGATCACTGGGTGTTATATGCAAACAATGGATCATGAAACACCACATCAGAAACTAATGATGTACTTACTGTATGGTAACTAACATAATGTAATAAAAAATAAATAAATGAAATCAAGTTTTCAGTTCCCATAGAGTTATGCTTGGATTTGTGATGGGGATTACATTGGATTTGGAGATAAAGTGATAAGAATGACATTTCTTTGTCATCAAGTCTATCCCATCCTGGCTTGCCTGTCTACTTTCATTTGAACATGTGCCGAATAGTCTGTTTGGTATGTTCAGTGTCTTTGTACACTGGCTTGCTGTTGCCTCCTTGGTGGGACTCAACGTGGGAAGTGGATGTGGTTCCTTGGTTGGTTTCTTCTGCATTCCAGCCACTTCAGTACATAGGAATCATGACAGATGTTGACTCTACTCTTTGTACCTCATGAAATCTTCTTCCTGGTTTCTAACCCCGAATTCAACACTATTCTGCATTAGCATCTCAACTCTTACCTGTTTATTTTGCTGATTTAAGAGTTCGAGTTTATTTTCTGATGCATTTCTGGGTTGTCCTCTTTCTTATGATTTCATCTTTTTGAATGTGGCATGTATTTTGTGATATTCTTGTTTAAATTTATATCATTGATTTCAGTGCTTAAAAACTCAATTTTACATGCTTTGTGCGTGTTTTGTGTGCTTCCTTTTTATTCCTCCCCGGAAATACAAAGGAATTCATTCTATTATTTAAATTATATTATATTTTATATTTTATTTCATTTTTAAAGATTTTTTTTAATTCATTTGAGAGAGTGAGTAAACAAGAGCATGAGCAGGGGGAGGAGCAAAGAGAGAAGGAGAAGCAGGCTTCCCACTGAGCCTGGAGTCCCAATCAGGGCTGCATCCCAAGACCTAGAGAACATGACCTGAGCCAAACGCAGACTCTCACTGACTGAGCCACCCAGGTCCTCCTTAAATTATATTTATAATAATATGTTGACCACCTTGGTTCTTGATTATTCATTTTTGAAACAACTATTAGGACCAATACAGAAACAACAACATCCTTACACTTGTAACTACGACTAAACTGTCCCCAATCTCTGGGCATTTCCTGCAGGTGGAGTCCTAGGACATGTGAGTTTTGGTGACTGGATTTTGTCACTTGACAAAGTGATCCCCATGTTGAGTTCATCATGTCATAGCATGTGTTGGAACTCCATTCCTTTAAAATTTTCATCTTTTGTAATTTTTAAAAACTTAAATATATCCTCATATGTTACAGAATATACATAACAAAATCCACCAATTTAACCATTTTTTGTTCCAGCTTTGAAGACTTGGAAGTTGACTGTCTGCACCATTTCTGAGTGTGCATCTCAGTGGCATTGCATTTGTTCATGTTACTGTGCCATCGTCCCCACTGCCCATTTGTAGGTCTTTTCTGTCACCAGTTCACACCAAACCCAAAGTCAGGAAGTGTGACCACCACACATCTTTCTAGGAGGTGTATCAGCTGGGCTTTCATCCATTTTGTGTTGACCTGTGTCTGGTGTGAGGTCCAGGTCCCCCATCATTCTGTGGCACGCAGCTCTCCAGTTGTTCGGTGCTTGTGTTGAGACATCTCCTTTCTGCTTTGGGTGGTTTTGGGCACTCTTGGTGGAATTCAGTTGCCTATAAAACACATGGGTTAATGTCTCAATTCTCAGTGGTATTACACAAATCTGTTCTTATGTCCTCGCCATGGGCTTGATTATTACTGCTTTGTGGTAAATTTAGATGTCCAGACATGAGTCCTTCTACGTTGTTATGTTTTAGGATTTTTTTGACCATTCTGAGCCCCTTCCAATTCCATGTGAATTTTAGAATCACCTTGCTAATTTCTACAGAGAAGTTTCTTTGGTTCTGAGAGGCACTGAATCAATACATCAGTCTGAGGAATATTGCCACCTTAATGGTGTGACGTCTTCTTTTTTTTTTTTTTTTTTTTTTTTTAAAGATTTATTTATTTATTTGACAGCGAGATCACAAGCAGACAGAGAGGCAGGCAGAGAGAGAGAGAGAGAGGGAAGCAGGCTCGCCGCGGAGCAGAGAGCCCGATGCGGGACTCGATCCCAGGACCCTGAGATCATGACCTGAGCCGAAGGCAGCGGCTTAACCCACTGAGCCACCCAGGCGCCCGGTGTGACGTCTTCTGCCCGTGAGCATGGACTTTCTGTCCATTTCTTAGATATTTAATTTCTTTCATCAGTGTATTTAGTTTTCAGAGTCTGTGTTTTTCACTTCTTTTGTTAAATTTATTCTGAAGTGTTTTATTCTATTTGATGTAATTGTGAATGGAATTGTTTCCTTGGGTTTATTTATAGATTGTCCACTTCAAGTGTATAGAATTATAATTGATTTTTTAATATTGACCTTGTATCCTTCAACGTTGGTGAATTCATTTATTCTAAATGTTTTCAGTTCAGTGGGTTTCTTAGACTATTTTAATCATGACTATTTTTATTATGTTAGTCACCATAACTACGTCATCTGTTTTTGATATGGTGTTCCAAGATTCATTGTTTGCATATAATGTATAAAGGATCATGTGTTAGAAGGTGGAGGAAGAACAGTAAAGTATCCCCCAGACTGAGTGGCACATTGAGACTGGGAAACGAAGGAGGCCACTCCATACTGTTTATTCAGAGTTTCATTCAGGGTCATTGCTCATGGCTGATGGGGTGGAGATGATCTGTAGCAGCTGCAGAAATTCCCCACAAAATCTAGAGATCAGTCCACAGATTTTATAGCATGAAAGGACACACAGAGGTGCACTGTCATGAGATCAGAGAGGTTCAGATGGAGCAGCAAAGAGCTTGCGTTAATCTCCGTGACAATGAGCCTTTACCTGAATCTTGAGGCACCACCTCTGCAGCAAGAGGGGAGAATACTGTGTTACCACCAACAGATTCATGGGAGGCCAAACAAGCTTCCCCATCCTGGCCTGGGGAGGCATTTCCAAGATGTGTGTGTTAATTGCCAGGGGAACTGGAACACATGGCCCCAAAGAGGTCCTTAAGAAAACATGTATAAGAAGGCAGGCCAGAGAGGGAGTCAGTATTGTCAGCACTCCCACACTCATGTCATCAGCAATAAAAGCTAGTTTTGCATCTTCTCCCTTTCCAGTCTAGGAGCCTTTTATTTTCATTGCCTAAATGTCCTGGTTAGGACCCCCAGTACATTACTGAGTAGAAACAGCCTGTGTTGTTTCTCAAGAAGTGTGGGAAGTTTTCAGTTAATTTTTCTTTGAATATCTTTTCCATCCCTCTCACCTCTTTCTGATTGTCGTGTTGTGTGTGTGTTTGCAGGGTTGACAGTGTCTCACCTTTCTGAGGCTGTCACTGTGGTTTCTTCAGTTTGCATAATCCCTATGATCTGTCTTCAAGTTTGTGTTTCTTTCATCTTCCATTTCAGAGCTGCTGTTGTGCTCTTTGGGTAAATTTTTATCTTCATTATTTTACTTTGTAGCACCAGAATTTCTATTTTAAAAAATAATTTCTCTTTATTCCTGCTTTCTATTTCTTCTAGCACTGTCATAAGACTCGCCTTTACTTCTTTAAATCATGGATCTCCCTCAGTTCAGTGAGCATGTTTACAGTAGGTACATCAGTGAGAGGAGATCTTCAGCATTCTCAACCCACACACACACACACACACACACACACACACACACACACACACACAGAGTTAGCAAGGTGATTGATGTGTTCATTAACTGAGTTGTGGTATTCATCTCACAAGTATGTGTGTATATCAAATCACCATATTGTACACCTTAATAATATACAGTTTTATTTGTCTTTTTTTTCCTCACTAAAGCTAAAAAAAATAGACTGAGGGGCTTCCAGTGTCCTTACTGACCAAATCTAGCAAGGTTGTGTGTTAAAAAACAAAACAAAATTCAAGAGTTTAACTATTTAAATATTTTACATGGACATAGAAGCCATCTGAATACATTTTATGTGGACTCCAAGATGGAATCTAGGATGGTTTCAGTTTGGGCTTGACCAGTTGTATCACTGAGGGGCAAGAACATGTGCGGAGGAACATAAATTATTTCCCTCTTGGTTGCTAGTGGAGAACTTTCTGCCCTCCCAGAAGTAATTTGCAGTGTCTGGTTATGTGACCACTGGCCCTGAGGTAGTGGCTCTTCTGTTGTTGGAATGTTCACAAAATGACTGAGGGGACCAGGGGAGCATTCAAGGACAGAAATCCAAGTGCCAGTAGTGCCCATCAGTAGGTTACTATGATTCTCCCTGCCAGAACTCCCCCGCCCTCTGCAGGGGTTTTCCCACCAGTGTTATTTTGTCTTGTGAGCCCCTCTTCCTGCCTTGGGAACACCTGTGCTTATTTGAAGAACCTAGTCCTTGGACCCCTGTGATGACTCCCTCTGTCTGCCCCATCTTGTGTTTCAGGATCATTCCTGGGGAGTCAGGCCCTCGTAAATCTGTTGTTTTGTTACTTTGGCCATGACCTCTTCCCCAACTGTCCCCCTTCCTAATCTCTCATTTTCATCCATGACAAAATTCCAAGCGTGGTATGATTCCTTAACCGCACTTCTCAGTACCTTCAAGAGATGATTTCTGCCGAGAAAAACTATATCCGTGCAGATAATGCTGGTTAAAATTCAACCCCACCCCTCAAATGGTGTCCACTTTGTACCCACATTGTTACCAGCACTTTCTTCTCTCTTCCCAGTCCAGACGCCCCTCTGTTCTCCCACCCCCATATCTCCCTGTGGTGGGATTCCCGGTCTCCATTCTTTCTTGGCCTCCCCTGTCTTACTTCATTTGTTTGCTCTCTGCAAGCAACACACTCTCTTATTTCACATGAAGAACCCCAGTCAGAGGAAATGCTGCCCATACCTCTGTCTCCACTATGCTTTCCCTTATACCTCTTTTGCATTTACTTTGGGAGGCTGAGGGGAATTCTCCTTCCCGCCAGGGGTTTTCTGTTCACTGTGTTCTTGGCTTCGTCCCCCTATATGCCCTGTGACCTCATTCCATCAGGTTTATTCCCTCTTTTCAGGCCTTGTGGCAGGAATATTATTACCATGTCCTCCCAGCCAATTCATATGCTACTGATGTTCTTCCCTCTAAGCTCCTCATGCCTCAGATTTGCTTCTAGGTCCAAGCTCCTCAGGTGCATATCTGCCACTGTTTTGTGGGAGACCCCATCAGTGCTGACCTGCATCAAGTCCAGACTTGGAAAGGATGGTGTCCATGACAACTGTCACGTGTGTGGCCACTCCACAGTCTTGGTGACATGGTCAGTCATGCAGGTGACTCTGCATGAGGGCCCTGTTGAGAGAAGCGTCCTCTCCCCTCATCTGGGACAGCTCCTCTCTCCTATTGGCTCAGCTCTGGTGTGAGTTCCTCTGAGAAATTCCTCCTCCTAAACAAGGGTGGGTGCCTCTTCAGGCATAGCCATGCTGCTACGAACACTGCTTGGACCAGCGTGCAGAGTGGTGATTGTAGCCAGTCACGCCGGGCCCTCTCCGACTAGACAGTCAACTTTTATCTGAAGAACCCACATGGCGGCACAAGTGGTGGGTTCTCAGTGAGCACCTTCATGAATGAGGACGATCCGTCCACCTCCATTTCACAGAGCTAAGGCAATAAAGCTGAACGACTTGCAAAAATTACATGCAGGGTGACATGATAATAAATTTAATCTCACATACTTTAAAGTAGAATATTCCTTTTTAAAACAATTCAGCAAAGTTGGACAACCTAGAATGGGGATTTTTACTTCCCTCACCTGCCTTCACCTGCCCTCACCTGTCGTCCCCTGGGCTGTCACCTTTTAGCACCTCCAGGCTGCCGGCTTTCTTCCACAGGGTCATTATGGGGCAACGTGTCAGGTGTACATGAACCAGAGCCAGGAAGGCTGGTCTGTGACACCACAAAGATCACCCCATTTTCATCACTTGGTGCATGGGATTTTAGAATCATGATCCTGAGACATTTAGTTTCTGATAGAAACATTTAAGGAAAGGTTTAACCCATTAAAAAGTACATATGTCTCGCACATCCCATATGAGAGTTGAACTTTGTGCAAGATGTGTTCGGGTCCTTACTATGTTAATTATCGTCACCAAGGTGGACATGTGATTGATATTTAGTGTTCCCTCATCTTCTCTGGTCCAGAAACTCTCCAAATAGAGTTTGGAAAACACCGTTCTATACTATCTATAGATTAGAAATGGGAGCCACCTCAAATTCTGTCTTTTTTTTAAATTACAGAGTAGTTAGCATATAGGATAATGCCAGTTCCAGGCGTGCAATATAGTGGTTCAGCATCCCTGTCCATCACCTGGTGCTCATCTGACAGGTGCACACTTCATCCCCATCACCTGCTTCCCACACCCACATACCCACCTCCCCTCTATAGTTAATAGTCTGTTTATCTCTTGTTTTTGTTACATTTCTTAAGTTGCATACGTGGTTATCATGTCTTTGGGATTCCAGAGCCTCTTCATCACCATGGGACAGAGTGTAAACTCCGAAACCCTGGACCTCTGCTCTGCACGTGCCTCGAGCCTTGTGTCTTCCCTCCCTGGGAGCACCCCATGCCCACCCTTGCCCAACCCGCTTCACCCCACATCTGTCCCGTCATCACCCTGGCCTCTGGAGCATGGAGCACCTTTGCTTGGCCTGTCCCTCAGATTTCCTTCCTGGAAACCTGCCACTCATTCTGCTACAAGGAGACCTCCATATAACCTTCCTGACCCTGGGCGTGCTGTGCTGGGGCGTGTTTCCCCCCTTTCTGTCCTGGGGGGCTGCGGTTTTGCTGCCTCTTTCCCCATGGTGCTCTTCTGGAGACAGACTTGGCAGGTCTGCCACCACTCCCTCCATCCCCTAGCTGTTCTTCAAATGCTCAGGACAAATTTGTACCTTTTATGCAGGTGTAAGAAAGGGCACAGTCTGCTGGGGACTGCGCTCCATTAATGGGCACCGTGTGGGGCACTGCGGGCAGGCAACAGCCTTTGAAAGTTAAAGGTGAGTGAGGCCTTTGTAGTATGAAAGAGTCAAGGAGGGTGTTCCATTCCAGCTTAATTATGGAAAATATTTCCATAGAAAGGTGAAGAAATGTCACTGGGTGGGGTTGAGAAACTGAGTGTCAGAAAGGTCGGGCTGTGCGGGGAATATAAACTGCCCAGCTGTTGGTCAGGTGCTCGCAGGTCAGAGAAACCCCAAAGAACCTCCCTGGAGACTATTATCCCAAGTGGTCAGGCTGCAGGCAGCTGGCCGGCAGCAGTTTCCGCTGAATGCAGGCGTCTGCTGGGGCCGTGGAAGAGGGTGAAAGCCCTGGTCTCAGGGAACCTCTGTGCACCTGTCTCCCCACCCCGGCAGGCGTGGGTCTGGGGAGACTGGCGACAGATGGCAGACCTTGGAGTACACAAGAGGTGGAGGTAGGCAGGGCGTCTCTCACATACACAGTAAACAGGGGTGTTTAAAGACGGGAGTCACACCACACGGGGACTCGAAATGACTGGCTGGGAGGTGGAAAGGCCATGGACCACCCCAGAGGCCCCGGGCCGCAGGGCAGCGGGGGCGGTGGTGGATAGGGAAGGAGTGTCCTGAAGTTGTGGGCTGGTGCTGGCACGTTGGCAGTGGGAAGTGCATGAGTGTGTGTGTGTGCGCACATGTGTGTGCGTGGGACCACGCTGGCAGGGGGACGTGCATGAGTAAATCACCGGTGACTCTGTGCCACCACCATGGCTGCTGTCAAACCCCCGCAAGAGGCAGGTGTGGGTGAGGCCGTGGAGGAGGGTACCCCTCACACCCCACGGGAGGGAATACGTCTGCTGCAGGTGTGAGGAGGGCCCTCAGAAGCTAACAGGACTGCTATACGATGCAGAGTTCCCTTCTCAGTGTGACCCCGAGTCCTGGAAGCAGGATGCAGACTCTTGTATGGTCATGCTCACGGTTACCAAGAGCTGCATTTGTGATGAGGATTTCATGCGGGTAAGGGGCTGAGAAACCCTTGTACATGTACACAAACACACACATACATACATACATACACACAAACGTGTGTGTTTATTTCCTACTATCCAGTGGGTTGTGTTTCTCTAGAGAACCCCAACTAATAAAACATGCCCATGTTCAGTACAAAGGAAGAAAAATTGTCGAGAATAACCCTGAAGAGGAATTGTTCCATGTGTTTTAACCGTGTCAATGTGATCAATTAAATGAACATGAACTTGTGGTTTATCTCCATTACATATGCTCTGTGCACTCAAATTTCCTTACACTACAAATAAATTTAATTAACTTTAATTAAGAAGCTGTGGCAAGAGTGGTCCTGGTGGGATTCAGCCATGACTGAGTCCACTAGCCCTCTTGCCTGTGTGTCTGTCTGTGTGATCATGCTCCATCTGTTTTCTGGGACGGTGTGTATACACAGCCAGCTACATGGTAGGTGTTCCAGCTCTGGGATGCTTGTGCATGACCCTGGGTCTCCTCCCAGGGGCCTCAGCGAGACCAGGTCTGCAGCATTCCTCTCCACGGCTCCGGTGCTCATCCTGGAACATTGGAGCTCCCCTTGGCACTTACAAAGTCTGTGGAGGGTTCCACCATGCCCAGCAGAGTGCTAACTTCCTGCTCAACTCTGCCATGCTCCAGGACAGGGCAGGCAGTGACAGCGTGGTCCCAGTAGGGAAGTGATTCTTGCTTCCTCTCCAGCCTGCAGGAAGGGGTGTCCTTCTTGCCATGGGTGTGGCCATGGGACTGGACTTTGCATCAAGGAAATGCTAGTGGGAGCCCTGTACTCCTTGTGGGAGAAGCCTGAGAGGGAGTTGAGGGCATGCTTGCTCTGTCCTCCCCCGTGGCAGGTGCTCTGGAGCTGGACACTTGTGAGAGAGCTTTATCACTGTGGCTCTCACCCCCTGGCATCTGGGGGTTGGGCACTTGGATGCTTATGTTCAGGATTCTGAAAAACTGTGTTCGTGAGTGGCATTGGACCAGACCTCATGGGGCAAGGCCGGCCCTGCCCACAGTGGGAGGAGTGTGGTTTCTGAGGTAGGAGGGCCTGTACCCTCCTGGGCTCTGAGCTGCCCAGTGGTCATGTGACATTGCCATGCCCCAGGGCCCTTTAAACTGGAGAGTACTGAATGCACGTGTCCCAGGACTACAGTGACCGTTTTTCTGAACACGGGACAGAAAAGCATGGCATTGGGGAGCGCTGTTCTAACCGTGCGTCCTTCTGCCTTGGCCTTACTCCTGTCCCCGAGCCTTGTGTGGTACATGGGCCTCCTTCAGAGTTCACACAGGGGACGATCCCACAGGGTCCTGCTTGGGGGGCAGTGGGAAAGAGGCCCTGTGTTCTCTGGACGCCACCCCTCAGACACGGCACCTTCCCCTTCCCTGCTGTGCATGATGAGGTCATTGCATGTCCACACATGACCTCATTCGTTAAACGGTTGTGGGATCCAAGGAAGCTGGACACGGCAGCTGAGGACCTCCGCTCTAGGCGTCCAGACACAGTGGGGTGTGAGCTTGTCAGCAGTGAACTGAAGAAGTCTATGGCATCAATCAGGGTTCTCCAGAGCAGAATTCGTCTATGCATCCACATGTCACAGCCTTCTGCCCCTCCCTGTCTCTATCTGTCCGAGACAAGGTCTAGCATGAGAAGGCAGCCCATGCACTTTTATAGGCCAAGAAGCCAACAGTCTGTGCCTGCAGGTCCGGGGCATCCGAGGACCAGGGAGCTGTTGGTCCATCTCCAGTCCAAGGACAGTGGACTTGCTGAGGTGGCCCAGATGCTGCAGTGAGGCAGGAAAGGGGACCAGTCACTCCTTCTTCCACCTTCTGTTGTACTAAGGCACTCAGGGGACACAACAGGATGGCACGCCATGGGGGGCAGGAGCAGGATCCAGTTCTTGTCTCTCCAGGAAACACCTCAGACACAGGCAGAAACAGGGTTCTATCTGGGCACCCTGAGACAGGTCAAGCACACAGCTGGACAGTTAACATTCACTCAGGGCTGTCATTTCCACCCAGAGGGAGCACAGAGCTGGGCCACATGAGCCATCTGTGGCAGCTGTGATCACCCTGGAGAAAGTGTTGGAGGGCGTTGGGGAGGAAAGATAGTGTTTCTGATCACAATGCCATTCTGTAAGTCTGCTGATTACTTGTGTTTTCACACACGGATGGCACACAGAGATGTGTGAACATGCAGAAGGGGCTACCTGCATCCCCTGCCCTTGTTACAAAGAACAGGTCTTTTTCAGTCTAGAATGTGACCTCCATCGTGCACTTAGAAGGGGGTTATCATGTATGGAAATACTCCACACCTCACACAATATATGGTTCTCTGGTCCAATCTGGAGTCACTTTCTGAAAAAACGTTCCTGAAGGGTGGTAGAATAAGGAGCTAGGTTAAATGGTTCTATTTAAGCAACAAGAATGAAGACAGCAGGTGTTAGTGGAGGAACAGAAGGCAAAGCAGGGGAACAGAAAAGACTCTCATGGATACATTCAATGTCGGCCAAGGAGCAGCAGCAACTCAGTGGGGCTGAGACAGGGCTCTGTATTTAACCTAGCTCCTTATTTTACCACCTTTCATGAACGTTTTATCAGAAAGTGACTCTAGATTGGACCAGAATTTATTTCTTACTCCTAGCCCAGTTTTGGCCTTTATCCAGGTTTCCTGGGCACATGAGGTAAACACTGAGTTCAGATGGGTCTTGGGGTGTACTGTATGGCTCTATGAAGCATCTGCCTTAAGCTCAGGTCATGATCTTGGGGTCCTGGATTGAGTCCCATGTGGGGCTCTCTGTTCAGCAGGGAGCCTGCTTCTCCCTCTGCCCCATCCCTCATTTGAGGAGTCTCCTGCTCTCACTCAAATAAATAAAATAATATCTTAAAAAAAAAAGTTCTCTTGTTTCTGGTACTGTTTCTGTTTCCTCTAATTTTGTCAGTCACCCTCAAAGTGGGGGATCTCTTTAAATGCATGATGGTGCTCAGCAGTGAGTCTTCATTAGTGTGAGACATTAAACATTTCTGCAGAGTTTGTTTTTGGTGAGTAAATGGGGCTTATTGGCTGGTGGAATTTTCCACGGATCTAATGGCAAGCCAGTTTTAATTGGAATGCCTACATCAATGAGAGGTATGTTCTCTCTGCCTGTTTCAGTCTCCAGAGGAGAATATTCTGGTCTCCTGCTGAGGCAGTGTGAGTGCTGGGGCAGCTGACTGCCCGCTGTTCTCCCAGAAGAAGGTGGAGCTGGGCTCGGATTCAGCTCAGTTGAGTGTGCAAGGTTTGTAACTAGCCTCCCTGTTTCCAGCCCCAGGATGCCTCCCCAGCACCTTGTTCACCTGTCCCCTGTGGCTCGTGTCTCTGGGTGTGGGGAGTGGCCTGTGCTTGTCTGAGCCACACCTGCTCTGGACACATGTTGTGCTTTGGAGCCCCGAACCATGAGTGTCCTCATCAAAAGCTCTGTCAGGGGACGGTCAGATCCTCGATTTCTGGCTCTGCTTAGAAGGCTCTCTTTCTGCTTCTTACCCATCAAAAGGAGGTTGAAGTTTTTTCATGGGTGCTCACATATTCTGCTCTTCTTTGTGAATTTCTCCTGTAGCCATTCTGGCAACTTATGATCATGTTGGACCGTGGAAGGATGAATGAATTGAGTATGTTGCTGTGGACGTGTGGTGTCCCCTGTGTATGGGTGGTTCACCAAGGACATTTCCTTCTGGCCAACGAGCATCAGTATCACGGAGGGCTTTGTAGAACTGTAGTGTGTGTTTCCTTGTGTGTGTCTCTGTGTGTCCATGTGCCTCTGTGTTTAAAGGTGCAAGAGAACTTTATTGAACATTTGGAGTGGAAATCTTTTCCTACCTGACATACGAGACCCTGCACTGTTTGACCCATACAGTGTGAGAAGTTTGGGTGGATACACACTTCATCCCTGTAATCAAGGTCACAGATGCACCCATCACCTCTCAGAGGGTCCCGGTTCCTTCTCTGTGTTGTGGTGTGAACACTTCACATGACATGGACACTCAGCACGTGCCAGGCCCTTGGCAGGGGACCGTTGTCTGTGGGCACGCATGTCCACTGGGCTCTGGAGCCCTGGAGCAGCGACTGGGCAGCTGTCTGGGCACTCTGCTTTCCCAGAGCCCTGCTAGCTCTGATGCCTTCCTAGCCCCCTGTAGTTCTGATGCAGAGTGTGTGCCCCTCGACTGAAGGAGGTGGTACTAGTTCGCTGGTTTGTGCTGCAGAAAACTTCCTCGGGCCCCCATGTCCTGGACATGCCATAGACAAGGATGCTGGGGGTGCATGGCCTGCCCCAGAGTACAGTCCTGGTCCTGATGTCTGGGGCTCTGGGGGCCCTGTGCTTGGTCACAGACCCTGTGTCTCTGTGTGTGGACAGCGTGCACCATGAGGGAGGGATGTTTCCAGCATGTGAGCACTTCCTCATCCACATGTGGGAAAATGTGGTGACTCGCTGCACCCTCACAGCCACACTGGATGTAGTCTCCGGGGAGCTGCGAGCCAACAGGTGTGCTGTGAGTCCAACACTCGCCTACCCGGGCCAGCCACTCCAGGTGGCCGCTGCAGACAGAAAACTCAGGGCTGGCAATGCCACGTTCCTTACGCTGCAATCAGCTGAGCCCATGAGTAGCATGCAAGACCAGTGTTGACAGCCAGGTGGGGTCCAGCTGGCAGGTGCTTTGGTCCCAGCCTCGGTCTGGCTCTGTGCTCTGTGGCCGTTGTATCATCTCTTAATTACCTCTCACATGGCCCGAGAGAGTGCCAGGGGTGTGTGGGGGACAAGACTCTTAACCCAGGGGAATCCTCAGTCCTTGCCCTGTGAAATGGAAGGGCTGTCTGTCTCATTCATGACAGTCACAAGACACAGCTTCTTGTAGGAACAAGCCTGCATCTCTTTGCAAAGAGTTAAATTATCCAGGAAGAGTTGCTGGAGTGACTCTGTGTAAATCTGTGCTCTCAACACGCCACAAAACACGTCTGTCTCGGGCTCACATGCCTTGTGGAGCACGTCTGCATTGCGTGGTATATTCCTGAGATGAAAAGGGCACAGCATGAACCTGCTGTATGAACAACAGGAAGCAAGGCTCTGAGGACCTCCAGGCAAACAGGGCTTGTTGAGTCCACATCTGGCTTCTCATGACACCAGCCAGAATGACTACACAGGAGCAGAGGGGCATCTGCCCAGAAAAACTGAGGAGCAGTGAGCACAAAATAACACTTAAATGATTTTTTTTTATTTTTAAATTTGGGTGTAGTTGACACAGAATGTCACCTCCAGACCTTGTTTTCTTCATCTGAAAAATGATGCTGATATTTGATGTCTGTCCTATCCACTGTAGCGGCCGCAGTCTCGCAACCACTTCAAGTGTGGAGAGTGCACCTGACCACCAACATTTCAAGTTCTGATTGTCTTCACTGATTCACCCTTACTAAGCCCATGTGGCCGGGGAGTGCAGTGTTGTATGAGCAGGATTTGCTCCAACACTCTTGACCTCATGCACTAGAGAAGGCACCCCAGAGAGGCCTGAGGATATGGGGTGCAGTGAAACCTTGAACTGATGCTTTAGGAATATATTTTCAGTTGGAAGACTCTGGACATAGGACACAGAGGACATAATTAGCAAGTTTCCTAAAGCATGTGGTGTTGGTGTCATGCTCATGGGCACTTGGGCAGGTGCTCGGAAGACTCCAGGTGTTGGTTGGATATATGCCATTTGACCCCAGCTTCCTGTGACATGCCTAGCCCGATGTCCCCTGGTTACTCTCAACAGTTGCATGCTCTCTTAGAATAGGCAGGCTGGCAGCATTGAGCTTTGGAGTAGCTGCTGGTCGTGAAGGGACACTTCAGAGAGGAATGGATGCATGTGGGAGTCCGACCTTCCTCCCTCCTCAGCCCAAGTTGGAGGAGGCAGAGGTGTGCACAAAGCATTTTCCTAAGATTGAGGACCAGTGTCTCACTATGGCTACAGCTAGGAGGAACTTGTCAAGATTACGTATGTCTGCCATTTTTTAACACAAATTGTATGCCCTCAGGAAAGTTGCAGGTGAATTCTACCATGACTGCTTGTGATTTCTCTGGACCCTGATATTCTCCTGCTTGAGGTCCCAGGAGAAGAGCCACAAAGCCTGCTCGCAGAGTCCACGGCGGTGATGGGTGGGAGGGCTGCCTCAGTGGAATCTTGTACCAAGCAAGTGGCGTGTCGGTGGTGGCAGGTGGTGCAGCATGTGGGTAGGAGTGGGAGAATGTAAGAGCAGGAGTGGAGGGATCACAGGGTCAGGCACAGAGGGACTTTGAGGATTAAGTAAGTGGAGCTGGTCATGGGTGCCACTATAGTTTTTTAGAATCACTTGTCCCATAAGCTGGCATTTGTGTTTACCTAAATCCGTGGCTCTCAAGCTCTTTATTCCCTAACACAGCTTGGGCACATGACATGGATACTCCCGGAAGGGCCTCCACTGCCCCAGGTGGTGCAATTGCTGTAGCACAATTGGGCCCTGGGGGAGGGTTTCCTGGTTCTACAGAAGGCCCAGGTGGAGCTTGTGCCCCTGCCCCAGGGGCAAATCACCGAGTCCAAAAGGAACCTCACTTACCACTCCGGTTATTCCCAGTGGTTCTGTGCACCATCCAGACTCCCAGACTGGGGAAGGGGTTCAGTCTAGAGCTGCCACATCTGATGGGGGTTAGCTGGGGAATGGTGGTGCCTATGCTGTGTAGGGTCAACAGGCGCCAAGCTCCATACCTGCCTGCCTCCCCTTCCTCCCTGCTGTGTCACCTGACCTTACTTCGCATGTCCCTCTGGTTCCCATGCCCGACCTTCTGTGGGGCCCTCATCATGTCACCTTGAGCTCAGCTTATCTGGATGAAAATGCCACCAGGCCCGAGGTAGTGGCCTAATCATGTGGTGTCAAATGGATCCAGACTCCATTTTTGCTTCTGGAAGGGCATTTGTGGAACGGAGTCAGCTGCGTATTTGGAGCTAAGATGGACACTAGGGATGAACCTGTACCTCACTGTGAACATGTCTGTGGTGTAGCAGTTGCTAGTAATTCCTTAGAAAAATAATGCCAGAAGCAGCATGTTTGATTTGTCACTGGGGAGGAGACTGCAGGTCCAGAGGCATTGCAGTAGACCAGCCAGCATGCCCCCCTGGGGGGCTCATGGGTGCTGTGGGCACAGGAGGTCTGTGCATCTGCAGAACCTGGTCAAACATCACTGTGGAGACTCATCCTCCCATCCTCTACGTGGATCATGCCATTTGCAACAAGTTACCAACACACAAAATCTTTTTTTTTTTTTTTTTTTTTTTTTTTTTTTTGACAAAGGCTATTTCTTAGGCCTGGTATTAACCTGTAAGGCTTTTGGAAATTGCCGGGAAAGTCCGTGAACAAGAGTACTGGCCCTGGAATGAGAAGGATTGAAGATTCCCAGGGAACCCAGGGCATGGGTACATGTGTGTGAATGTGTGCATTATTTCCTTATCTGACCTTGAAGGCTAGGGGCTATTGAGGGAGAGAACAGTGCCAGAATGATGCCAGTTTTGGACCTGGTAAATAGAGAACCCTGATGCCAAGTTCAGGAGGTGGAGTTAGGTGATGACATTGACCTTGTGTTGTATGGTTTGGTGTTTCATTGTTCCCTCATTGTCCCAACTGAGCTGTTAGCTTTATAGGAGTACGAGATGTCTTTTTTAAACTTTTAATTCCACATTTTGTATTTAGTGGGTTCTTATTTGACTATTGCTTTGTCTTCTGTCTCTTAGATTTGTTTAGAGTTGAAAATTGGTCATGCTGTCTGTCTACAATTGATGATACTTGGGGGAGAATTATTCTTTCCCCAGTGCGGAGGGATGGCAGATGCATGGAGGAGGGTCACAGAGGGAGGTTTTGTGACCACTCATCCCACCTGTCAGAAGTGGCTGTGTGGGTCATGGACCCAAGGCAGTTGAGGGCAGAGGCTGGGGCAGCCCCTGTGCACTCTTCTCCCCTCTCCCTTCCTCTCTGCTAAGTCCTTGCTCCAGGATAAGTAATGCCTGCTTCTGGGCTGGGAGTTTGGGAGGAATGGCTGTAGCTGCATCTGTGGAGATTTTAGGATGGAAGCTCAGCTTTTACTTTGGTTGAGTATAAAATGCAACACCATAAATCCCCACAAAGGTCTCTTCATTGTAGGTGCTTTTGGTCTATGCTTACAGTGCCGAATTTTCTGGGAAAAGCCATTTCCCATTACGTCCACCTTCCCTTCACCTATCAAGTAAGATATTCCTTGAACATTTACTACCAAACTGTGACTGTAAACACAGACTTTTCTTCCCCATTCCTTTTTGCGACTCATTCTGGATGAAAGCATCTCTGTGTAGATCCAGTGAGGCAGGCCCTGTACACTGCACTGCCCCAGTGGTCCTCCACTTTCAGGCACGAATTGCATATAATATTTTAAAAGCCATCACAAAAATTGTTGGACCCATTTGCCTTATTGTAGGAGTCCCTTGAGAGCAGCTTTCAAAATACTCCCAGGACCCATTAGTGGCATACATTCAATAGAACTGCATTACCATTATGTAACAGCATTTACAAAGAGCACACCTACTTGATTAACCTTTCTGATGAAAAATGTATGTCATCAAAATTTTTCTGTATTATTTAATTTCTTAGAGAATTCTAGGCATGAGGACTCTGGGCAGCACTGAACGACCTTATTAGTAAAACACTCACTGCATGTACGAGATACCTTTCTCTACCTGAACACCAACCAAATGTGTTTTATCTATGTGTTTTGAAATGGGTGTCGCCCAGCATTTTGCAGAAGAATTGCTGTATCTTACCAGACAGGAATACAGGTAAATAGATTTTGTTCTTTTGCTTTGAGAGCATAGGTTGTATGACACGGAAAATTTGAGAAATATGATTGTATAATGCAGGCATCTAGTTTTCATAGCTGCTGCTTTACTGCAAGATTGTTTATTGACCCAACAAGCACAAAACTGGATTGTTCAGTTTTACAGTGAGTTATGACCCAAGCTCAAAGATCTGTTTTTGATGGAGCAAATAGATTTAGGTGATAGTTGTCTTGGAT
Organism: Meles meles; assembly: GCF_922984935.1. Lineage (NCBI taxonomy): Eukaryota > Metazoa > Chordata > Mammalia > Carnivora > Mustelidae > Meles > Meles meles. The sequence goes on from NC_060068.1 coordinate 13,023,359, forward strand.
TTTTAAGGGAAACTGGTTATCTTTTGAAGTTGAATATGTGAGTTTCAAAGTTGTTGATTTTGCTGGTCGTGCTTCCTCAGTGAGGAAGAACACCATTACTATCTAGCATGGAACCCTTGGTGGTCTGTTTGCAGTCAAGACTTTGTCTTCAGTCTGGGTGGGAGCTGGGAGGATGGTCTGTGCTTAAAGTCTTGAGAGTCTCAATGAAAACACAGAAGGATGGTTATCTTGCAGTGGGAGGGTGTATGTCATGTGACTGCTCACAGATGTAGGTGGTTGGAGATTGTAGGTGAGGTGGTTTGTGTTACTTTTAAGGAAGCATGATGGGGGAGGGGTGGTTCCTGAAAAGAAAGCTTTGGAAGTTTGTTGTGTTTAAGTTCAGAAACATACAAACATGAAGATCACATGGAGCTTGTTGTTCTATGGGTCTTCATCTTAGTTACTCTCCCCTGTGGGGTGTCTAATTTTGGGCATTTTCATCAAAGAAATACCAGCTCCTGAGGAAAAGATGGAAGGGTCTGTCTTTTTTGCCAAGGGATAGCTCTAAGAATTACTCTTTCCTGGGATCATCTGTGACCTCTCAGATAGTTCTGTCTGAATCCCAGGATACTTGTGTTGGGTAAGAAACAGAGTTGTGCTGACATTTCCTTATGTTTTCCAACTTGAAAAAAAATGAACTCTGTGGGAGTCAGAAGAATTGAATGTGTTGGTATGTACTCTGCTTTGAATATAAACAGCATATAAGCCAGCTAGCATGATTATTGAAATCTCATTCTAAAGTGGTCAGTAAGTTGTTGTTTTATATTATGCATTTCAGTGTAAAACACCGAGTATTTTGGGGGAAAGTAGGGTATTTATTTATTTATTTTTTACTTTTGATTATGGACAGATTATATCAACAACCTTATTATTTTGTCAACAATAATGTGGCCACTGTTACATCACCCTTGACATACTTCAGCTGTGACTTTGAGTACACTTACTTACAGAGAAGTTTATTGAGAACAGGGTTAGGTATTTTTGAGCCTCTTTCCATATTCTGGAAGTCTTGCTTACGAACAAAAATATGTGAATAGGTCACATAGAGAGAAACAAAGATTTCTGTAAACTGTGTCCATCACTAAGAGTGATTACAACACAATTTAAAGAACAAATGATTAGTTTATGTATTCCAGGCAAGTTTCTGAATCTGAGAAGCACCAAATTCATGACAAAATTAAAAGTTACATACTATTCTCTAGAATTCTGACTGGATTTTAAATGTTGGAATGAGCTTTCTGTATTTTCAACCAATCTATTATATAAGAAGTTTCAAGGTAATTTGTGAAATACTGCCAAATTCAGATGTCTCATTTTCTTTTTGTAGGAATCCAAGTACTCAACCTTTAGAACCCAGAAAGCATCCTCCCACTACGACTTGAATATTGAGGACATTTGCCAGGCAATTTTCTTTTGAAGATTTTTATATTATAGAAGTGGTTGTACAAGACCCAAGACCCAAAACATTAAGCATGGTTTGGGGAAGCAATTATATAAAATGAGAAGAAAGTTGAGTTGGCTAAAATGATAACTCTAAGTGTCAGAATTGAATGATGTGTGGATTCTGGTTTTTACTGTGTAACGTGACCCAGTGTGCCTGAAGCTGCTGAATTATTTAGGAAATGTTTAGAAATTTCTTGAGACTCAGATGTAACAGTTATTGCTTTTGCATCATAATAAACATAAATTTTCCTTATGGACATGAATGAACTTTTCTTTTTTTTTTACTTTAGTGACTATATAAAAGCATTTTCATATTTTTTATTTTTTTTTATTTGTTTATTTATAGCATAACAGTGTTCATTGTTTTGGCATCACACCCAGTGCTCCATGCAGTACGTGCCCTCCCTATTACCCACCACCTGGTTCCTCCACCTCCCACAACCCCCCCCCCCCCGGCCCCTTCAAAACCCTCTGGTTGTTTTTCAGAGTCCATAGTCTCTCATGGTTCATCTCCCCTTCCAGTTTCCTTCAACTCCCTCTCCTCTCCATCTCCCCATGTCCTCCAAGTTATTTGTTATGCTCCACAAATAAGTGAGACCATATGATACTTGACTCTCTCTGCTTGACTTATTTCCCTCAGCATAATCTCTTCCAGTCCCATCAATGTTGCTACAAAAGTTGGGTATTCATCCTTTCTGATGGAGGCATGATACTCCATCGTGTATATGTACCAGATCTTCCTTATCCATTCATCGGTTGAAGGGCATCTTGGTTCTTTCCACAGTTTGGCGACCGTAGCCATTGCTGCAATAAACATTGGGGTACAGATGGCCCTTCTTTTCACTACATCTGTATCTTTGGGGTAAATACCCAGCAGTGCAATTGCAGGGTCATAGGGTAGTTCTATTCTTAATTTCTTGAGGAATCTCCACACTGTTCTCCAAAGTGGCTGCACTAACTTGCATTCCCACCAACAGTGTAAGAGGGTTCCCCTTTCTCCACATCCTCTCCAACACACGTTGTTTCCTGTCTTTCTAATTTTTCATGTCTTGCTAAGCATTTTCATATTTTTGATGATGGTCAACATTGGAGTGGGTCAGGAGTTTCATTTTGGGAAAAGAAAAGGTGTTCTGGAGATAGATGGCACAGATGCTTATATGACCTGAGTGTGACGTCACTGAACTGTACACTGAAAATGGTTAAGACTGTAAATTTTACGGGATATATGTTTTACTGCAGTTCAAGAATAGAACAGCTTTGAGATGAGCTGTGGCTGTCATGTTCTTTTTGCTCTTTAGTTATTTTTGAAGTTCTGTATATACTCCACTAACTTCTGTTTGCCAAGGTGAGGACCTAGTGGAAGATGCATGTACTTGCAGGTGTTTTCACTTTTATGGAGTCAATGTACTAAGCAGATCTGGTGACAAACTATGATGAGTGACATCTGATGGTGCATTGGAAGTCGTCCTTCTCTGGGTTAGACATGACAAACATCATCTTCTCTTGGTATCTTGATTACTCATGATAGTTTTGGTTGATACACAGAGCTGGAGTGATTTCTTGTGACCAGCGCTACAAATTGCCTTATTTTTCATGTTCTTCTAAGAGACACAGAGAGTTCAGGAAGCAGTGTGTGTTTATATTGTGAAGGAGAAACACTTGCAAGACCACAAATGTGCTTTGAGACTTTTCTGCATTTTGAAGTCATTTACATCAGGCTTTACTTCCAACCACTATTCCCTTTTTTTTTGTTGTTTCTTTTCAGGACAGTTTGACCCTTCATCTGCCTTTAGTTTGCCCTCTCTCTGGAGAGCCCCATTGATAAGCATGTGCACGGATGAGCATGATTCGTGGGGAAGAGTGGCTGATGTGATGTACTATGAAGGTGGATGGCTGGCATATTAGTGGCTGTCTTGGACTCAAATCCCATACCAGCCTTGATCAGAATGGCTGATGAGTGGTCTGAGGGTCCCTCCCTCACTCAACCCCATTTTGGGGGAGCTGTGTCTGACCAGCAATGCAGGGTGAAGGCAAGTGTTTCACACAATCTGTGTCCCTTCTTGGAAACTGGCTCCCTGCCTCTGAACTCCCCTGGCTGGTCTTTGGTGGGACCCAAGGACACCATCCAGTTACAATAGTCCAAAATGGTGCTCATTCCTGTTGGTTTAGAAACTTTTTAGACAATGACTTCTTCACAAACATCATTATATTATGATTGGCTGTTTTCAGCACTAGAGTTAGCCCATCTTTGAGGTTTTATGGCAGTTTCCACTGTGAAGGTGGTGGAATTTGGAATGTTGGTCCCTTGCCGTATGTTATTCATGGTGTAAGTTCATCATCTCTCTGTTGCTGTCCTGTGTCTCACAATATTGGTGTACAGTTTCTCAAAAATCAAGTTCGGGTAACACATGGTGGCAGCCTACCATGAAAGTTGCAGACTACTGTTACATGTTTCTTGAGCGGTGAGGGGGTTGGGATATACTTTGTTCTTTGCTGGTCAATCTTCCTTGTTTTGATCATCACTGGAGTTGCTTTCTTACCATGTCCTTTGGGGATGTTGAGAGCTTTGCAGATCCTCCTGTGTCTGGGATACGCAGTAGGATGGGGTTCTGATCCTGAGTACTGTTGTGTAGAATTTATCCCATGTCCACTGGGAGACAGCCTATTTGACCGCCAAGAATAATGAGAAGTTTCAAGAATGAATTGATTTTGCCATCAAGCAACGGTATGTCCTCTGCAAAGTTTGATGTTAATGACTGAGCCAGGATACCTCAAGCAGGTGGAGCATGTGGCAGCCTTTGATGTCTGAGAGATGATATACCCCTACTTGACATAATGAAAAGTGTGTAATAATTTGTATATAAAAATCAGGGTGGAAACCTGTTAGGTTTTCCCACACGTTTTGTGGAGCTGACTTGTCTGTGTTCGCAGACATGCACTGTGGTATTCATGGAGGGCATAAAGGTTACTGACTCTGATCATCACTGGGTCACTGCCCAAGAGAGGCTGGTCAGCATCCAGCAGTGAGAGCAGAGGCAAAAAGCCCAGTTTCTGTGCTCTGACTGCCCTCGCCACTCATTGCCGAGTGTGGGTCCAGGGGGCATTCTTGGTCCCCTGCCCTTAAAGCTGGGGAGAGCTGCTTCACCTGCACCTTGGCCACTGGCTCCTGCCTGTGCTTCCACATGTCTGGCCTGGGGTGTTCATTGGCAGGACATGGCATGCGCTCTCCCTGGGAGGGACACACTGTTGTGTATAGGCTCAATAAAGTCTTGGGTTGAAGTTGAATGTTTGTAACAGGGTATTCAGCTTAAAAAATCTATATAGGTTGAGCAAATATTTTTTATAATGTCTATTTGGATGTAGAGCCTCAGTGAATGCTTACATAAGGCTTTGGAAGTTTAATTATACATTATTGAACTCCTCGGTGAGCATGGCTGGTGAAACATGGGCACCCACTGGAGCCATTTACATATGGAGTTCAAAATGGCAGAGAGAGCTTAGTTGTTGAAAGAGCAGGGATGATTGTGTTTGGTCAGTCCTAGGTTTTAAGAAGCTTTCAATTTCCTTATGGGCATATCAGGAAAATCAGTGAATGAGTCTGTGCTCTTTGCCACAGCCCTGTCTCAAGAGGACCTGACTCCCCATCCCTGGCACAGAGGAGGCTAGTGCACAGGTGGGCATAGTTTCACACCCCGTGGGCGTGTGGTTCCCTGAGCTCTGCACACATCTGTGTCTCCCAGTGTTGAATTTCAGCCCTAAGTGAATGTGGGCATCACACCTTGTATTTCTAACATGACTCTAGTTTAAAAGGCTCTTTTGTGGGGTGCCTGGGTGGCTCAGGGGATTAAAGCCTCTGCCTTCAGCTCAGGTCATGGTCCCAGGGTCCTAGGATGGAGGCTCACATCGGGGTCTCTGCTCAGCAGCGAGCCTGCTTCCCCCCTCTCACTCTGCCTGCCTCTCTGCCTACTTGTGATCTCTCTCTGTCAAGTAAATAAATTTAAAAAAAAAATCTCTTTTGTGTCAATATTGGCAAGTCCCTCAACTTCCTCATGCAATAGGGAACATCACCCCATTTTGTAGATGAGCAAGTAGATCCAAAGGTACGGGTGACTCTTCCATGGTTTTGCACAGCTGCTCAGTACGTTGCTGGGATGCAAATACGTATGCTCACTCTGTATCAGTATGTGACACCTCAGTGACCCTTAATGAGTCCTTCCTGACACAGGTATGATTTCCCTAACAAATGCAGTGTCAGACAGGCAGTGTGGGCAGGGGGTGCCGGTGAGGAGCCAACCCCTCAACCTCTGGAGTTTCAGGACCAGATGGGCAAGTGCTGTAGATGGCTTTGGTGCCAAACGGATGCCCAGTTAAGTGGGACATCCACACCCGTGGCATGCTGAATGGTTTTCAATGTTAAATGAATAACATTTGAGCAGACTAGGTTAAGGGTGAAATGTCACTTCTGTCAAACACCAACATTTCAGGTAAGTTTCCTTTGCCCAGATACTGAAGTTATAAATTATATTATAAATTACACTGAACATTTATAAAAGCTTCTGAGGTGTGCAGGTGGGTTGCCTTGTGCTGTGGCTCACAGTGGGGATGGCAGGGGCGGCGGCTGGAAGGCAAGGAGGCTGAGGAAATGCCAGGAAGACACCCTCACTGCTTAGACTGTGTCTCTGCAGCCCAGCGAAGGACGCTTCCTTCCCTGTCCACTGGCTGGGGACAGAAACAAATCTTCATCTGCTGGAAAGGGCTTTATTTGATAAACTGACTTTATTAGAAACAGTCGTGCTATTTAATCAGTGCCAGAATGAAAGGTTATGGATCGATAGTTTTTAAGGCCCAAATAGGTTTTTTTCTTTCTGCCATGTGGTGAGGAATAACTCACCCTGAGGGCCTGTTTCTTGCCTAGTTGGCCTCTCTGTGCTGAGCAGAAAAATATTACCCCTTTGGGAAGTGAGTTGAAGTGCAGTTCCAGTCCCACTCACCCTGGGAGTGGGCACTTCTCTGTGGGGCAAGTGCATATATTTGCTGACAGAGGTTTGTAGTTCGGTGGCAGGTTCATGAGGAGACACACAGTTCTGTGGCATGAGGCCGAATGTGATTTGGATGCATCTCCGCCAGCTGTTTTGGGGCTGAACCTGGTGTCTGAGCCCACCTGTTTTCATGACACCCCCCCAAACTTCCTGGGGCCTTGCTGTGTGGTGCCAACCTGGAGGCTGTGAGTCTGTACCCCTGGAAGCCCGGGGCACCCGGACTTACTCCTGGCTGGGAATATGTGCAGTTTTCCGTGCAGGTTCTCACTGTGGGAGCTTGGGAGCATGGATTTCTGTCCACCTCTCAGTGCTTGGCCATGGCTGGTGCTGATCCCCAGACGGCATTCCACAGGAGGAGAAGGGACTCCAGGTGCCCAGTGAGGCCACCATGGTGACAGCGCTCAGTGTGTTTCAGGAGCCGCAGAGAGACACATAGGTTCTGTGGAGAAGAGTTGCCTGAGGCTAGGGGCAGTAGGCCCCTAAACATCAGAGCTGTGGCTGCAGGGTGTGTCCTTGTGTACATCCTGGCCCACTGTCATATTTAGGGAGCAAGGTCCTGGCAGTGTTGGTGCCTCTGAGGAAGCTCATTCCTGGAGCACTGACATGGCCGGGGTTCTGGGGTTATCTTGTGACTGAGGGAGAAAATCTGGATCCAGCTACTGTGTCTGTCTGTCCTCTACCCAGTGCTCTGTCCAGGGCTCTGAAGGAGAGTCTGTCTGCCCACAGTATGCCCCACCCCCATGGCGTGCCCCTCCTCTCCACCTGCACTTCTGCCTGGAGGAGTCCGCCCTGCCCTCTTCATCCTTTGCCTCAGTTTCTTACTCATGAGGCTGTGTTGCTCTAGTGAAACAAGTCACTGTACAGCCTGTCATTTTTAAGCGACCTTGAATTCCTTCCAGTGTGTGACAAGATGCCCCTGCATCCATCCAGGCAGAAAGCCTATGGGCTGCTATCGATCTGGGGTTGATCACTCTATCTAAAGCTGTGGGTGATGTTAGAGGCTCCCAGTAAAACAGAGACATCACAAGTAGGCAGAGAGTGAGGAGGAAGCAGGGTCCCTGCTGAGCAGAGAGCCTGATGCGGGGCTTGAACTCAGGACCCCAAGATCATGACCTGAGCTGAAGGCAGCGTCTTAATCCACTGAGCCACCCAGGCGCCCTTGTTTCAGTTCTTAACTAAAGTATTCCATCCTTTTCCTTTTCAGCTGTTCAGATATATAGGTATTTGGGTTATCACAAAGCAACTTGCATCAGAGATACAATCATATGGTATATTTTATGAGTTAATGAAAATACCAAAGCATATTATTTTACAAAATACCATCAAATCTATAGACAGCACTCTAGAAGCCATATTTTGGGAGTAAAAAATCTTCACATGTAAAAGCGCACTAATCATATGAAATTGATACAATTTGATACTGTAATTAAATCTGGCTTGCTGTGTTGGGGGAGGAAATTATCCCATGATCCTGCCTAATATGGTGGGATGCGGGGGTGCAGGTGGTGTTGGATGTGGCCTGTGATATGGCCCCAGGAGGAGGGTTGAGTGTATTTCACATTCTTTTGCCTTCCATGAAGAATGGGGGACTGGCCAGAGTGGGTGGGGCAGAGAGGGGAGCCCATTAGTCTACCGTGCCTAAGAGCAGCCGGGGAAATGCAGGTCATCTGCTCTGACATGGTCCTGGGCTCTCTGAGGAGGGAGGTAATGTGACTGTGGGGAACAGGAGGCCTGGAGAGGGCATGTTGTGGAGCAGGTGCATGTGAGGTGAGGGCACGTGGGGACTGGCCCTTCTGGTGCCTGTTCAGTGTCTCCTCTGCCACAGTCTGTGGTTTGTCCATAACTTTTACTTCCCTTTGCAGTAAATGTCTTAAACTCAAAATGTTTTTAAGCTTGGGTAGTTGTTTCAGTAACCTCCTCCATCCCGTGTCTGTAGCTAGCCTGGGGTGGGGGGCCTAAGCCCACTCCCAGCTCAGTGATTCTCAGGAGGACTCCCAGGATGCAGCATGTAGTCGTGCTGATGCCTGGGATTTACTGTAGTGAAAGTAGGCAAAGAGTGAGGGCAGAGGACATGCACAGGGGAACCAAGCCCGCTTTCAGGCCCATCCTGCCCAGTCATGCAGGGCATGCTGTGTCCCCTGAAAACGATTATAAGACCCCTGTGTGGAGCATCAATCCCAGGAGGCTGTAGGGACCCGCACCTGGTGTTTTATGGGGAGTTATGGGGAGCTGGTCCCACACACACACCCTTTGCCTAGCTCATCCAGACTTGCAGGAATGCCCCAGAAGAGAGAAGGTGTTTAGCACGTTTGTGCTAATGGTTTAGGCATAAAAAGCCAGCTTATTAGTTCAGAAATGGCCTTGGGCAGGTCTCCTCCTTCCTTGTCCTGTTACCTGACTCTGAGCCTGTGCAGCTGCCACCAGGTTACCCCCAGCACCTCGAGAGGGAGCCTCGAGAGGTATGCCACAACCCTGGGGGAAGTGCCTCCTTTCCTCTCCTGCTACTGGCTTCTCCTCTCCCTTGTGTGGCTCTGAGTGGGCATTGAGTGGTGTACAGGGTGAGAGTGGCTAGAGGGCAAAGCCTTTCCTGTGTTCCCGTTGGGCACAGCCCGGTCAGGGCTGCTCTTTCAAACCCTGTCTGCTGTGGGCACCAGGGTTGATTCTGCAAGCTGGTGATTGTCTGCTGATTATCAGTGCGGTCCCGTTTTCAGTGTTACTGTGCCTGTTTTCACGGAAGTGGGAGAGGCTGTATTGGAGCTACCAGGCAGACACAACTTCAAACCAGAAGCAAGTTCTGCTCTTTGACATGGTCGTCGCACCTGCCGTGTCCTCAGAGAGGCTCCCAGTAAAACAGAGGCAAGTCCTGAACTCCTGACAGGAGTGGAGGCTGAGGGTTTCTCAAGTCATGCTGGCTTTCTGGTTCTGAGATTGAAGACAGTTTTCATATTCGTCTGGAAAACATTGTATTTCATTTCCTTAGTTTTTATTGAAGTAACGTTGACACACAGTATCATCGGTTTCAGGTCTGTAACATGAGATTTGACGGATCTGTGCATGACGACACGCTCACCACAATAACTGTCATCACCATCTGTCACGTACAATATAGTCACAGCTTTACCGACTCTGTTCACTGACTCTGTTCCCTGTGCTGTACTTTTCAACCCCATGACTTTTTTATGCTGTAACTAGTGATTGTCAGAGGGGAGGGAGTGCGGGAATGGGTAGATCAGGTGAAGGGGATTCAGAGGGACTGACTTCCAGGATTTTATTGTAAAAGCACTCTGCATTAAAGGTAAAAGCTTTTTTTAAACTATAAATTTACTTGTCTTTGATGGAACTTATGGAATTTTAAAAATAAACTCTTAAGCACTACCCAAATACAAGTTTCAGGGTGATTTTTTGGTGTGCTTTGTGTCTGAGAACCTTTTATTGTCTGCAATCACAAACCCATACTTAATAGAAGTAGTTTTAGAATGTGTTTTAATATTCTCGTTTTAAAGTTCAAGGAAAGTTTCAGATAAAGACAGTGATTGATTTTCCCATCAAGGGCTTGCTTATATAGCAGGTGCAACTTCATTGCTAAACAGGTATTCAGGCAGCACATAAATCATGCCGCACACACTTGATTTAGAACAGCCATTCTCTCAGCTGTGAGCTGGGTGATGTGCAGGAATATTAGGAACTGACACACAGATAATGAAAGAAATGAACTGCTTCTTTGGGGAAGTGGAGCCAGGGCCTTGGGCTGTAGAAAAGCCAGAGACCATGTATGGTGCCCAGGACTGGCTTCTGGAGCAGTGATGTGCTCAGCACCGAGCCAAGATGAACTTGATGTGTCAGAATGGATTGATCCGTAAGTGAGAAGTTGAAGCCTCCATCCGAGTGGTGCACGGGCTTTATTCTTGCTGGACAGATGTGCAGAGCTTCTGCTGAAGAAGGGCTTTGTGAGGTCCACTGGGGGGAGCTAATGTCTTCTAGGGTCCCCTGGGGTCAAGGTGGAACCTGACAGATGCCTGTGACCTTCTCATACAGGGTACACAGTGCACCATCAGTAAAAACATTGTTAAATTGAGCTGAACTGAGTATGGGTTTTTATCAAATGACTGGTTCCCTGTTACTGGGGATATAATGGAGGAGAAAGGAATAACTAATTAAGGGAAAATGTCTCCAAGAGAAAAGTTTAAAATAATTAAGCAATCAAAGACTGCCAAAGGTCTGCAGTTTATTAGCCGTATACCTGAGGAGCGTAGCAGCTGTGGAGGAGGAGAGCACGGCTGCTGAGTGATCTCAGGGTGAGTTCAAGCAAACATTCTCTTCCCAAAGACCGGCAGTTATGTGACCCTCAAGTCAGGGAAAGGTGTCCTTGCTGCTGCTCTGAGTCAGTCCTCACCCAGGTGCATGAGCGTAAAGCCCAACACTGGTGTTGGTGATCGCACACAGGAGTGTGCAAGCTCAGGATCTTGTGTGTGCAGAGAGGGGCTCACAGAGTTTCTGTATCTGCAGTGAGTGAGGACATATTGGCGTGTTCACTGGGGTCAGTGTTAGTGATGTGTCCCACGCTATCTGATGGTCATCTGTGTTCTGAAGCAGAAGCACACTGATTCAGTTCTGTCCACATGCAGCACTTTACCAGCTGTGAACGTGGAAAGACAAGGTCTCTGTCCTCAAGGGGCACGTTTTCATAGTTACCACATCCCCGCCAGCAAACTGCTATCTGCCGAAGGTGGGCCAAAAGCCAGGGTGGGAGCATGGGGGTGGAGGCAGCCTGGATAGTTTGCAGGGCAGCAGGCTTGCAGTCACTGATGAAGATGACCCAGCCTGGACAGCGGCATGGGTTACAGCCTGGTCAGGGGTGTGGGTGGGTGAGCCTGCAGGTGCATTTCAGAGCCTGCTCCTTCCAAATTGTCCTTAGTGACTTGTGAATAAAGCCTTTGGCAGGAGGATTTGTACTTGTATGAATCAGAACAATCACAGAGGAACATGACACGGATGGCCACGTGGAGTGCTATGGATATTCTGGGATTTTATGTATGGAAGGGACTTGCCTCCATCTCTGGATAGAGGTGGGTCAGCCAGGCACAGGGAAGGATGCTATGCTGTGTTCGGTGCTGGGAAGGGGAGGCCTTCTGGTGAGCCCAGAACCCTGGCAGTCCTATGGACGTTCGTAGAGTTAGTATCAGTTAGTATCCTTAGGTTGTGTACATGGTGAACAGAGCAATTCTGTCGCCTCAGTTCAAAGAGGGATTAGTGTTCTCTGGAGAAATGGAGCCAGTAGAATGTGGATGTGTACACACGACCATGCAAGCACACACATGTATACACATGCACACGCACAGTTGGGCTTGCATGTTCACATATGCAACAGGAATGTATACACACCTACACAAAAACATGCACAAAGACATATACCTGTGTACACATGTATGCACACATAACACTTACATGTATGCATCCTTTGTGCAAATGCACATACACATTCACGCATGTACACACATATATAAACACATACACATACATTTAAACACACATACATATTATACACATTCACACAAGAGCGAGGGAGACTGATTGCTGTGTCACGGGGCATCTGGTCCCCGTGATCATGGAAGCAGGCTGGCCGCAGAATCTGAAGGGGTGTCAGCATGCTAGAACCCCAGGACAGCTGATAGTATGGTTCATCTGAGGGCAGGAGGAGAGCCAGTGTCCAGTGGAGGCAGTCAGGACGAGTCCCCCTCTCAGTTTTCTTGTTTGACCTTCAACTGATTGTACGAGGCCCACACTCCACCCTCACTGGGGCAGGCTGTTGGCTTTCTCCGTCATCAAGTCAGATGTTAAACTCCGCTGCAAAAGCCTTCACAGACTCTCCCATAACAGCAACCAGATAGCTTGTCACCTAGCAGTCCAGCCACATTGACACAGAAAATCCACCATCTTAGGTCATACCTGAGTGGGAGCCCAGAGCAAACTCACCTGGACCCATCAGTGTATCCTCACTGGGAGTGGTCCTGAGGCAGGAGTCATCGTAGGTGAGGTCCACAAAGCCTGGCCTGGTAGGGCTGTGGTTGAGCAGGGAGGAGCTCACTGACCAAGGACTCCTTGCTTCTGCCAACAGCATCCTCAGGGAACCGATGGCTCCAGGAGGGGGTGTTGGCAATCCCAGGAATCCTGGTGCCAACACCCACTCTGTGGAGAGCCTGGAGGTCCAAGAAGCAGGATGTGCCTTCAGACACGGTCTCCTTCCCACATGGGGTCAGCCTTCCCCGCGTGGAGCCTCTAGGGCTCTGCTTGGAGGGATGGTGTTTTGGTCACCACATACCTATTTTTAGGCTATGTTTCTGAGGCTGACATCTGTTTCTGTTTCTGAGACTATGACAACTGGGAGCTTGTGTGCCCTGTAGGGGTCCCCTTTGGGGGGGAGTTAGGGGTAGTTCCCAACCATCTCCTTCATGGGCTCTCGCACCTGGGCCATGTCCGCCTGCCACCCTCAGCCCAGGGCCATATGTTGGACAGTGAGGAACCGGCCCTGAGGCCAGAGAAGCTTGCAGGATTCACATTGGCCAGTCCCGAGGCTGCCCCATCGCCAGCCCTGCCTGTTCTCCTTAGGAAACCACAGGGAAGGCTTTGCCCCTGTTTTTCTCTCCCCCCACACCTGATGCTTCTGCAGTGGTGCCTGCACCATGCCTCCTATGGCCGGGAATCTGAGTGAAAAATGCCTTCCTTGGGATGATCATTTCTGCATCTGCATGCTGGCCTCCCTGACTTAAAACAGATTCCTGGCCAATTTGAGCCAAACAGACTCTTTCCCTGAAACCCGGGCCAGACAGTAGAGCCCACAGGACCCACTGGCCAGCCAGTTGATGGTGACTGAGCAAAAGTCTGGACAGATGTGTCCATGTGCCACACACTCCGGGTATCCTCTCCAAAGGAGAATGCATTCTTTACAGACGACTGTCAGCTGAGGGAACGGGGACGAGTGAGGGTTTCTGGGAGGCTCTGGAGCAAGCACTGTCTTCCATGGATGTGGCCATCAGATGAGTTACAATTTCTGGGGCCCTGGTGTCCAGTGGACTTGTCAGGGATCCCCTCCACCCCTGTGCAGTCGAAAATCCAGGTATAGTGTTGGACTCTTCCAGATCTTAGCTACTCATAGCCTGCTGCTGACCAGAAGCCTTATCGATCACATAAACTGTTGGTCCATGCACATTTTGTATGCATTGTATCCTGAGTTTTTGAAGGAGAGCAAGCTAGAGGAAAGAGAACATGATTGAGAAGGTTATAGGGGACAGAGGATTCTGCTGTATTTATGGATAAGCAACCATGGCTACATGGACTCAGGTCAAACTGTGCTGTTCAAGTGTCTGGTGTTCCCAGTGTCATTCGAGGTGTAGCAAGGCTGTGGGACCCTCTGTCAGAGCCCATGAGTGGTGTGCGTGCCCATCTGCTTGCTGTCATGTACGGCGCCCCAGATAGCCTCCTTAGGTGGGGTCTGTCTGAGTCCCGTTGTGTGCTAGTCATTAGGGCAACAAGCATTACATCTTTTTGGAGGGAGGCATTACTCATGGTTGAAGGAAGGAACTGGGGTTGGGAGGTGTTGGAGAATTCTGGACATTCATGGGGATGGCCCCATGTTCACTGTTTAGCCCACAGCCCTTGAACCAGAGATTGGGTCCATGTGGCCATGTTACACCTCTAGGTGAATCTCTTGCTATGCTCTGGTCAAGTCTGCTGGGCGTGATGCAGAGACTTACTGTCTGCAGTGTGGCGGCAGTCTGGCAGGTGTCAGGGAGGACGGACAGCAGGCAGCCCTGAGACAGATGCTCATAAGACTGCCTTGGTGAGGCTGGGGTGATGTGGTGCTGTCTGCCTGTGATGGGGGCATCTGAGTAGCCAGGGCCACACCCAGACCACAGCATGACACTTGTCACTTGGAGCACTGAACACAACAGGACATATTGGGGGGGGGGGTCTGTTGGTGATGAGGCTGGAGAGCACTCTGTGTCCCTTTCTTACCCAGCATGAGGGTCTCCACCTGTGTTTCTAGGATAAGAGGAGTTCCCTCAGTGCCCGTAAAGCTTGAAGCCCTGGGGGTCCAGGGGTAGACATGCCTTAAAGAGGATGTATCTCAATGCCTGGCTTCATGGACAGTTTCCTTTGTGCATGTGGGGGCACCAGCAGTCGGGAGCAGCACGGGGAGACCCCCGTGTGTGTCCTTCAGATGTTTGCCTTGATACCTTACAGCTGTCCAGCAACCGTGAGGCACGAGTCTGAGGGCGCCTGTGGGGAGGGATTGGTCTGAGATGCTATGGTTCATGTGGCGAGTTATTTCCACCTTCAAGAGAATTGCCAAGATGAGACATATCCATGTCCAACATCACTGAAATGCACTAACAAATTACTTTCGTCTATGTGGTTTTGTTTTGTCATCTCAGAAATTAATTTTTCCTTCCATTGTGATTCTGCTTTTCTGTGCTGTGTTCCAAGGAGGAATGAATTGGTGCGCATCTGCTCTACGATTTTACTGTGTGTTTCAGCCTGACACAGGCCCCCTGGTGTATGTGCAGGGGTCGATGGCTAATGATTCGGAATCACATGTGCAAATCCTGGTGTCTTTGTACAGTGTTTACAGAAGCACCTGCACAAACCAAAGCCACACAGCACAGCCCCTTACCTTACTAACAGAAATGAAAACAACAGAATCCAGGCCATCTGTGGATCGCACATGTTTACCGTGTTTGTGCCATGCTGTGTGGACTCTGCCAGTTGAGTTGTCTTTGAAGGCAGATGGTATGTCTGCTTTGAGGAGGCAGCTGGTGAGCCCACACTATGCACACCGTGCATAGGGGCTTGACACTCGGTCTGACTATCGTATGGGACTTGGAGAGGAAGCAGAAGATGTGGAGCGAGGAAGAAACCCCAGAACAGGTGTCACTGTTTGGACAGACACCCTCATGGGGTCCAGAGCAGTCAAGACGTGCACACTTGGGACTGTTGCCAGGAGCCCCTCAGGGAGCAGCGTGAGTGACAATCCTGTCCTCATAAGCACAAGGAAGCTCAGACACTGGTTCGTGTGATGGGCAGGAGGTCTTGGACTGAAAACTCCCATGGGGATTGCACTGAGCAGGGGATTCTGGGGACTCTGGGGAGGGATTGGGGGTGGAACAGAGAGCACACCCTCCTTCAACGCCCAGAGCTCTCTCTAGGAAAGGACTCCCCCAGGTGCGGGCAGGAGGCCAAAGGAGTGTTTGCAGCACAACAAACCCATGTGCGTGTGTAGAGGAACCACATGAGCCAGTGCACGTGGAAGCTGGGGTGAGGTCCTTGAGCCTGTGGCCCCACTGACCTCCAAGTCTGTGCGCCATGTGCGCCACAGATACCAGGCGCAGGAGTGCCAGCCACACCAGCCTCATTAAGGGGCCCGTCCCTCACTGGCCTCCCAGTTTTCGGAAGGGTCCAGAACACAGGCAGTAAGATGCCACCGCATGTTGTTCTTTAAATTCCCCCGCTCCATGGAGCAGCTGGGGCTCCTGATGGTGCCGTTACTGATTCCATGAGCTGTGGCTCCTGAGAATGTTCTTCCTGCAGTTGGAACGCAGATATCCCACATCCACGTGGCATCCCTCACCCCCTGACTCCTTTCTCCTGCTGCTCTTGGAATGGCGGAGCGCAGGGCCTGGCTCTCCCTGTGTGCGGTGGCCCCACGATCCGGCACACTGTGGAGTCCACACAGGAAAGGACCCCATGTGACATTTCTCTCTCTTAAAAACCTTTATAATCCCATATTCCTTTGATCTCCATTCTTCGGGACTCTCGATGAAGTGTGGTGTATCATGAAGCCTAATATGTTTCTTCTCTCCTCCAGCTTCCGGCAGTCTTTATGACCGTCGTTCTTTTCACCAGAGTCCTTTTGGGTGGTCTTTTCTGAGAGAGACTTTGAGGAATACTGTTTGGTCCCTGTAGGTGGAAAGAAATTACAGTATTATCTACCCTGTGTATATTTTGTAATTTTTCTTTTATCTAAGGAACAGTCTCTTAATCAGATATGCCTTCTAGGAAACAGTGAAGTGAAGACAGACGTCTGGAGACTTCACGTGGGGGGCGGCCGGGTTTTCCTGATTGTTCTGCATTAACAGTTACTGTCCCCCCCACCCCCCATGGCATCCTGCATGTGCCGTTGTCCCAGACACAGCATACAGCTGGCTGGGGCCTCACGAACAGCTGGAGTCCCACAGGCTGAAGGGTCCCCCTGAGTGTGTGAGTTTGGGATCTCACATGCTCAGTAATTCACTGGAAGGCAATGAAGCCCCACCAGACTTGATGTCCCCCTTCTTAAGTTTTTAAGGAGGAAGTTTCTCAGAATATATAGAGAGAACTGAGACATGGTTCCAGGTTAGAGAAAACCAGCGATGTGAGGAGGAAGTTTGGTGTGCAGTCTCGGTTGACACGGGGGAGTGGGAGGACTGGCAGATCCATCTCCTGTGCTGACCATGGAAATGCCCCCCACTTTCAGGAAACACGAGTCACCCCAGGCTGTTCTGTCTGCAGTATTGTCCCAAGTGTTTCAGAAGAAAACAACGCATGGAAGACAAAGAACGAATCATAAACGTGATAACCTGTCATGTGTGGGAAATCTGGAGATAAATCCTGTGTCTGCCGCTTCTTGGTATGTTGGAAATCATTGGAAAATTAAAAGTTAAGAACTATGAGGATGAAGAAAATTAGGGTAACCAATAGGTTGAAAGAAATTCAGTGTTTGAGTTCTTCATTAAAATCCAGCCTTTCTCAACAAGGTGGAGAAAGGAGAACTCTCTTACACTGTTGGTGGGAAAGCAAGCTGGTGTAGCCACTCTGGAAAACAGCATGGAGGTTCCTCAAAAAAGTTGAAAAATAGCTACCCTATGACCCAGCAATTGCATTACTGGGTATTTACCCTAAAGATACAAGTGTAGTGATCTGAACGGACATGTGCACCCCCAATGTTTATAGCAGCAATGTCCGCAATAGCCAAACTATGGAAAAAACCTAGACGTCGATCAACAGATGAATGGGTGAAGAAAATGTGGTGTGTATATATACAATGGAATACTATGCAGCCATCAAAACAGGAAATTTTGCCTTTTTCAATGATGTGGATGGAACTAGAAGGCATTATGCTGAGCAAAATAAATCGGTCAGAGAAAGACAATTTTTATATGATCTCTCTGATATGAGTAATTTGAGAGGCAGGATGGAGGACTGGGTGGTAGGGAAGGAAAAAATGAAACAAGATGGGATCAGGAGGGAGACAAAGCATGAGACTCTTAATCTCACAAAACAAACTGAGGGTTGCTGGGGAGTGGTGGGTAGGGAGAGGGTGGTTGGGTTATGGACATGGGGGAGCATATGTGCTCTGGTGAGTGCTGTGAAATGTGTAAGCCTGATGATTCACAGACCTGTACCCCTGGGTCAAATAATGCATTATATGTTAATAAAAAATAAAAGAAAAGCCTTTTTTCTGCTTCTTCTGTGTAACCTTCCACTATCTCAGGGAAAGGGAGAGGATATTGGGAGTGACATGGCTAGGGTGTTGTTTCACTCTACTGTTAGGAGTTGTGGAGGAATTGATATTTTCACTGAGTTCTTATATATCGGCCCATGAGGGCATCTACAAGACCGTCCACCTTAATTCTTGGGCAAATCCCTATCTGGTGGAGGTGATGTGGAGAACAAAGCAGAAGGAAATGTAGATAAAATTATACATCCTTACAACCTGCAGCTCACTGACAAATACTTGAAATAGAGTAGAACTTCCCTGGAGGAAGCTCCATGGTCTGAAAGCTTTTGTTTTTTTAAGATTTTATTTGTTTATTTGACAGACAGAGATCACAAGTAGGCAGTGAGGTAGGCAGAGATGGGGGGGGGCAAGATCCCTGCCAAGCAGAGAGCCCTACGGGGGCCTCGATCCCAGCACCCTGGGATCATGACCTGAGCCAAAGGCAGAGTCTTTAACCCACTGAGCCACCCAGGTGCCTGCATTAATGCTGTTAGCACCTGGCTGGAGAGGAAAACCTCATTAGCTTGGCAATAGCCAGGCTTCCAGGAGCCTGGGAGTTCTCTTTAGCATAACACAGTCCTTTTAGAAACTTCCCTGGCCTTTAACTCCCCCACCTCCAAACTGTATTAATCAGCCACCCCTCACAACCCTGGAACAGCAACTCTTTCTGGCCAAGGGTCCTGTCCCTGTGTTTAATAAAACCACCTTTTTGCACTGTAGATGTCTTAGGATTTCCTCCTTGACCATCATTGGTTGAGGACCCCAAAGCTCCCAAACCCCATCAGGCATGCCATCCCTCTCCTCAGAGGAGGGATCTGTGGCTCCCCTGGCTTTGCACATCCTTGTACCCAAGAGTGGTTAGGTTATGATCCTGTGTCAGGTCCGTCTGCTGCTGGACTCCTCCCCATGCCCTGCTGCACCCTCGGCCTCTGAACTTATGCCCACACAGTCCCTAGGGATCAGCGAATCCTTGGTGGGGTGGGCGTGGCATGGAGACAGAGAAGCCACGCTCGGCACGTGGCCCAGTTTCAGGTTCTCCTCCTCCTCCACTCTGCCCAGAGCCACGGATTCTGCATACATGCCTGTGTTCCTACCATAAAGGCTGAAGAAGCCAGTGGGCAAACCCTAGAAGGATGCCTGTTCTGTTCCTCAAGAATGTCCCCTGTTCAGCAGACATGCACTTATTTCCCCAGGACCACTGCTGAGCTAGATGGCATGCCCACCCACCGGTCTGCTGGCAGAGTAAGCCCGACCAGAGGTAAAGTGCCAGGTCATCGAAGAACACTTGGAGAAATTGTCACGCAGGCCACCCCAGGAGCCATGCAGGTCACCCTGGGAGCCACATGGGCCACCTTTGGATCCAGGTGGGCCACCCTGGTAGCCACATGGGCCACCCTCCAGAACCATGCAGGCCACCCCCAGAGCCGTGTGGTAGAAGGAGAGCTGTACTTCATGAGGAGTTTGTAGATACCTGGGGATAGGAAAGGAGAGGATGGTCAGCACTGTTCCCACAGATTTCCCCACAAAATAAAGCCCCACCAGGAGGAGGCCCCATTGGTCTGGGAGGACTCTCATCAGTCATTCCACAAGCTCAGGCCACTTAACATTTCACGTGGTGCCAGTGCACAATGAGTACTGCCCTTTCTAAATGCCTGCACTTGTCTCTAAGTTTCCTACAGGCCCCAGAGCTGCTGGTCAGGTGCTTGTGCCCATACTGACATCCCAGTGTGCTGACGTTCTCCGTGAATACCCCCAAATATCAGCCCCTTCACCAGGGTGTTCTTTCCAGATCTCTCAGGAATGTTCTTCAAGCCTTACTAGCTAGCCTGAGGGTGATGCTACAGCTGGTTTTGCAAAACATGTTATTGCGTGCAGAGGTTGTCTGGTTTATTGGGGCAGCTGCTCACGTGGAGGCAAGGAGGGGCTCAGGCTGCTTCTCCGGCCACCGCTTTGAGGATTCCTACTGCCAAGCAAGCTGAATGCATCTCAAGTGTGTCACCCACCTGCGGATAGACTGCTCTGTTGCCTCTAGAGAGTGTTACAGGCAAGTGCTGGGCCTTTACTGCTGATTCAAGAACATGGTGCCTTGCCACCAAAGCGATGTTGGGATCAAAAAGGAAATGACACATTCAGTCTTTTGTTATTTTAAAATCTTGTCTCATTATTAACTCATTTCCCCACAAGAAACTGTTTTCTCTGTGAATATGAAAGGGAAGCAGCTCTGAAGGGATGTTCCTTAATGCAGGTTTTCATGGATGTCACAAGGGTCACAGGTGGGAAGCTCGGCTGCCCCACCCCCCTGAGCTGTAGGACACATGGATTTCCCGCAGTCCTGTGGCCTTGCTGAGATGGGAGCAGGGGAGGCAGGAGCCCTATGGGTGGTTATTGTACATCTCTTAGAGAATATTGTGAAGTCAAGTAATTAGACTGGGTTTATTCTATTCTGTAAGAAAGCACAAAGTATATCATAGGGCGATGTGATGCTCACCTGCATCTAAGACTTGTATGTGCATGGGGAGCTCAGTCTGTATTCAGACAGTTCACCGAGTTTTAATGATGTGTCTTGCACTGCTCCAGGTTCTGGGGAACAAAGGCAGGCAGGGCAGTGTCTATTCTCAGAGTCAGCAGCTCACACAGGAGATGGGGGATGTCTGCGACAGCCACGGACACTTTTCCCAGAGTGGTCCAGCAGGTTTTGAGGATAGGTAGACATTCTCCAGAGGACAGGGTGGGAAGCGAGGTCCATGTGGGCAGAAGAAATGGTCCAAGGCCTAGAGTCTGATGCGAGGTGTAGCAGGAAGGCAGTGGGTTGGGGTTGTGGTCGGGTAGGGTCTGTGGGCTGGAGCGAGACCCAGGATGGCCAACGGGGCTGTATGTAGAGTCCCCCTTCTCAGCATGCTGCTGGAAAGGAGTTGTGCGGCTGGTGTACACAGTCTGGTCAGAAGCTGTAAGAGGTTTTGTGGCCACTCCAGGGCCCTGGCTGGGGGTCTGTCTCACCTTTACCCCATTCAGCCTCAGGCCCATGGGACTCTAGGATGAGCACAAGGTGCAGTGGAGGCCAGGGGAATCTCCCCTCTGGGAAGGCCACAGAGAGGATTTGAAAGGTGTGACAGAAAGCATGGTAGAAACTCACTAAGGATTGAATTTCAGGGGCAGATGATGTTTGTCCTGTAAAAATAAAGTATTTATGCTCAGAAAACTCCAAAGTGTGTCTCTGAAAAAGTGACAGGGCTGCGGAGGCCAGTCCCAGACGCTGCTGGTGAGTGGAGTGGGTGACAGACGTGGGGGATGTGAGTTGCAGGGTGGTGGCGATGTCGAGGACCATCCCAGGCTGCAGACACAGACAGGGATGCAGGGACCGCACACACTGGCCAGACACTACAACTACCAATAAAGGAAACCCTGGGATAGGAGGGATTTCATCTTGAAAATTAAAAGTGCCTATGGCTTGTATTAAAGAATCAAGATTGTTTGGAATTTAAATGAAAGCCACAAGAGCCATGGAAAGACTGTGGGCCTTGGAGCCTAAAGACCTGGCTTTAAAGTTTGAGTTTCGTTACTTACTTTATGACTCTTTTGGCATTTACTTAAATTCTCTGACTTCCCATTTCGCCTTTAAAATTGTTATAATAATGGCAGCATCAAAGGTGCTTGAGTGATGTGAACGGGGAATGGCGATAAAACAGTTTGTGCGGTCACGGATGCCTCCTGCTGGCTGGGGTGAGCATGGCGAGCGGGAGCCGGAACAGAGCGAGATGGAACTCAGTGCTTCAGCAGTGGGACCCAGGCAAGTTTTCTGTGTGTGTGAGGCTCCCTCATTGAATCTGAGGTATGACCCACTGGTATGAGGGGCTCTGTGAGCTCTGCTGTCCTATCATTTGTGCAGGATCTGCAGCATTCAGCACACCTGTGAGCCCTGCACACGCATACTGTGCAGAACACACGTATGTATTCACTGTCCACGTGTGTGTCCCGTGCAGTATGGGCACACATGCCCACTGTGCACATATGTGTAAGAGAAGTGTAAACACACACACGCACTGTGCATGCCTATACACTGTGCAGCACCAGCACATGTATGCACCATGCAAGCATGGACACCGTGTGGCACCTGCACATGCATGCACGGTGCACATAGGTACGCCATGCAGCACCAGCACACACATGCACACACATGCACACACACACAACACAAACACACTGCATATACGTGCATTGCGTAGTATAAGCACAGATGTGTGTACATAATCGGTAGTGTGTAACACACATGCACTAGGCACACACTTGCCATGTGCAGCAAATAGTGAGTACACGCACTAGGCACATGCATGCACCACTTTGTGTGCAGCACCATAGCGTACCTTGTGTGTGCACTGGGCACACCGATGCATACATGTGCTGTATAGCTGTTGTCAGCGAGCACTTGATAATGATGGAAATATGTTCACACACCATCAGATAATATCAGCTTCAGTTCTCTGCTCAGTGGATGTTCTCAGGGTTGGTACTGTCTGGAAGAGCACCATGAGCTTTTCATGAAACTGGCAACCAAGATGTCCTTTAATGCATGCTTCTTTTAAAAATAATTTGGGGGGAGATTACTGTTGAGCACAGAACTCAGTTACAGTGTGCATGGCTTCTGTGTCATGGAGAAAAAATGCTAAAAATATAATTCTCTATTTATGCTTCTTAAGAAACACAACTTTGGAATCAAACCTGGATTCAGATCCTGCTTATAGCCATAAGAAGCAGTTAGTGGCCCCACTCTTTTCTGTGCGTGTGTGTTAAACAAATAGGGAACTAATAGCGACTAGCCCCTATTGTATGTCAGGTACTCTTCAGATAGCTCCATGTGCACAAGCTTATTTCAGCCCTCCAGTGTGCCCCGG
Source organism: Meles meles (assembly GCF_922984935.1). NCBI lineage: Eukaryota > Metazoa > Chordata > Mammalia > Carnivora > Mustelidae > Meles > Meles meles. The sequence continues at coordinate 13,046,302 of NC_060068.1, forward strand.
AGAGCACTCATTTCCCCCTGGCTCCTAGCCTGTGGGGGGCATGGAGACAAGGCAGGAGCTTCACACACCTTCCCAGGTCATGGGTACAAGGGCTGGACCCCTACACACAGAGCCGGGCTGCAGATCTCATGTGAGCTACATGCCATTTTCATCTAGCTTGTGGTCCTACAGTGGAGGGGCAGATGAAATCTAATAATACAGCTTATTTCTCCTCATGTACCCAAACAGTCATTTCATCATGTGTGTTCGAGTCCTCAAGATTACTCCCCAGTTTTGACCATGGACCAGGAGTCCCAGGACTGAGCATACGGTCATGCTTATGATGATGATTTATTGAAGCACAGGACACAAGGCATAATCAGCAAAGGAAGGGGTGTGTGCAGCCACATTCGAGGAAGCCATGCTTCTGAAGCTGCCCCGGGGTCATGCAGGACATACCTAGCATGAGCCGCCTCTCATCACAACATGATGGAGCATCCACCCAGGAGGCTTACTGAGCCTGGGGGCCAGTATTCCACACCCTCTGCTCCCAGGGTCCCAGGAGGATGCCACACGGTCCCCATGCTGTTGATGCCAGGGCAGCAGCCCTGCGTGATCTCTCCCAGACCCCACTCTGTCCACTTCTCCACTTTGTGCAGCCCTCATCATTGAGCTCAGTGCTTGGAAGCAGGGGTTATGCCCAGGTCAGCTCCTGTGTTCCTTGTCTATGGTACACGTGTATTCACCTCTGAGTATGGGCAACATCAGAGGTCGTGGTCATGGCAAGGCTGGGCGTGTGTGGTGTCCCTGGGCAGTTCCAGGGAGTGGCTTCGAAAGACAGCATTGTCCTTAATGTTCTCCCCCAACCCCAAGTGTCTCCAGTGGCTGGGTTTGGGATTTTCCCCATTATACAAAAATCAGCGTGACCTATTCAGTAACTAACTCTATATATTTCCTGCTGTCTGTTATTCTCATGCAGACCTTCTTTCAGAATGGACTGGGGGCAAAGAGGGGGACAAGTGCCTTTTGACATCAGGTCCTTCTACAACATTAACAGCAAGGACATCTCATTCGGGATTTGGTCAGGGCGAAATCCTGAATTTTCAGGGAAGTTTAACATAGTGTTGCACACCTGACTCCTCTTGTTATGCTGATATAGTGAGAATTCTAGGAAAGACTACTGCCTTTAAAAAAATTAAATTCAATTTAGTTAACTTTTAGTGCATTACTAGTTTTGGGGGTAGAATTTAGTGGTTGATCAGTTGAATATCACGTGCATCAATGCCCATCACTCAGTTATGCCATTCCTCTACCCTCTTCCCCTTCAACAACCCTCAGTTTGTTTCCTAGAGTTAATAGTGTCTCATGGTATGTCTCCCTCTCTCATTTCATCTTATCTTATTTTTTTCCTCCAGCCCCATATGATTCTGTTTTATTTTTTATTTTTTTTAATTTGTTTATTTACAGCATAACAGTGTTCATTGTTTTGGCATCACACACAGTGCTCCATGCAGTACGTGCCCTCCCTATTACCCACCACCTTGTTCCTCAACCTCCCACCCCACCCGGCCCTTCAAAACCCTCTGGTTGTTTTTCAGAGTCCATAGTCTCTCATGGTTCATCTCCCCTTCCAGTTTCCCTCAACTCCCTCTCCTCTCCATCTCCCCATGTCCTCCATATTATTTGTTATGCTCCACAAATAAGTGAGACCATATGATACTTGACTCTCTCTGCTTGACTTATTTCGCTCAGCATAATTTCTTCCAGTCCTGTCCATGTTGCTACAAAAGTTGGGTATTCATCCTTTCTGATGGAGGCATAATACTGCATCGTGTATATGGACCACATCTTCCTTATCCATTCATCCGTTGAAGGGCATCTTGGTTCTTTCCACAGTTTGGCGACCATGGCCATTGCTGCAATAAACATTGGTGTACAGATGGCCCTTCTTTTCACTACATCTGTATCGTTGGGGTAAATACCCAGCAGTGCAATTGCAGGGTCATAGGGAAGGTCTATTCTTAATTTCTTGAGGAATCTGCACTCTGTTCTCCAAAGTGGCTGCACTAACTTGCATTCCCACCAACAGTGGAAGAGGGTTGGTTCCCCTTTCTCCACATCCTTTGCAACACATGTTGTTTCCTGTCTTGCTAATTTTGGCCATTCTAACTGGTGTCAGGTGGTATCTCAATGTGGTTTTAATTTGAATCTCCCTGATGGCTAGTGATGATGAACATTTTTTCATGTGTCTGATAGCCATTTTTATGCCTTCATGGGAGAAGTGTCTGTTCATATCTTCTGCCCATTTTTTGATAGGATTATCTGTTTTGTGTGTGTTGAGTTTGAGGAGTTCTTTATAGATCCTGGATATCAACCTTTTGTTTGTACTGTCATTTGCAAATATCTTCTCCCATTCCGTGGTTTGACTTTTTGTTTTGTTGACTCTTTCCTTTGCTGTGCAAAGCTTTTGATCTTGATGAAGTCCCAAAAGTTCATTTTCACTTTTGTTTCCTTGGCCTTTGGAGAAATATCTTGAAAGAAGTTGCTGTGGCTGATCTCGAAGAGGTTACTGCCTATGTTCTCCTCTCGGATTCTGATAGATTTCTGTCTCACGTTGAGGTCTTTTATCCATTTTGAGTTTATCTTTGTGTATACCACATTTGAGTGAGATCATATGATGATAATTGTCTTTCTCTGATTGACATACTTCACTTAGCATAATACTCGCAAGTTCTGTCCACTTCCTTGCAAATACAAGATTTCATCCTTTTTGATGGCTGAGTAATAGTCCCCTGTATATATGGACCATATCTTCTTTATCACTGCCTTTTAATTCTCAAGCTGCCTGGGTGCGATTGACATCAGTGAGAGGCAAGGGATGGAGAGTCTGACCAAACACAGGTCCTGGCAACTTTGGGGGCTAGGGATGAGGAGTGGGTGGAAGGCCATCATCCTTGTGACAGGACTTCCAGCCCCCTGGCATTCTGGTTTTGCAGGAATGACATCTTGGGGATGTGGACTTTCTCTGTATGAGAAATATGGAGTTGACCAGATTTCCCCCACCTTCCCTCTCACCCCCTGCCAGAGAACAAGGCCTTTCCTATGGGCACCAGATGGGACACTGACCATCCAGCCAGACTCTGGGTTTTGGGTGAAGGAGCCCCTCTGGACTAGGTCTTCTGTCTGCCCATCCCTGAGCTTGAATTGTGTCTATGGGCAGTGATTTTACTGGATTTCAGCCCAGTACCATGAGTTTTGAGAACAAAACAGCTCACAGCAGATACTGAGGCTTTAGCTTAGCATGAGGTCTGACAGCCAGAATTTGTGAACTCTAGAACTCAACAAAAACAAACAAACAAACAAACAAACAAAGTGGTTTTTATCTGTAAGCCATGAAGCTGTAGTGGCTGGATGGCTGTGTCCTAGCCCAGGTGACAAGCAGACCTCTCCTAAGCCCTTTGCTTTGTCCATCTGAGGGTCTAAGTTACCGCTCAAGAGCATGCACATCAGCCTGGAAAGTTACCAGGTTCTCAGGGCAGACAACTGATTTAATGAGAGCTTGTTAGCAAACCAAAACTGTTTGTCAGAACTCCAAAAGTGTTTTCCCAACTAGATGTTGTCTCTCCTCCTGTCTCCCCTCCAGTGGAACAGAATAATAGGGACTGTCATCAGCAATGCAGACTAGGTCTATTTCTGACATCCAGAACATTCTGTGAAAGTTTCCTCAAATACTTAGCATGGAATTCAGTCTCTCCCAGGCCAGCATCTGAGATGCCTGGGGGTGGGGGTGGGGCATGGCTGGAAAACAGGGGGAGACCACAGCTGTGGGAGTATTTTCTTTCCTTTTTTCCTGTTTTCTCTAAACCTCAGATCCACTTCTGTGACCTGATTTAACCTTTATTCTCCCCACGTAAAGGAGAAAGTCACACAAATGGTACACTGTTTGGCAATCTAGGCTCACCTTCCGAATGTGTGAGGTCTTTCTCCCCTGACCTGGAGGAGCACACAAAAAGACATCACCAGGCTGTGCTTTTTCCTGCCTGCCTTAGCCAGACCCACTGAGAACCATCCAAGGACCCAGCAGGTCCTCTCTTCTGGGTCTGGACCTGTGATTTTTGAATCGTATGCATAATGTTTGCCTTTCAGTTGACAACAGGGCTGCTGTTTGATGCCAGGGATGATTCAGGAGGCTTCCAGACATTGAGATTTGACACCTCCCACACTTTCATCTCTTTAAAACAAACTTGTGTTGTTTTTCACTGAGCCAGTGGCCGGCTAGGGAATCCCGCTTCTGATACAAGCTATGCCAGGGTCCCTAGAACCCATCCCTCCACCCAGGTCTGGTGCTTTTCCAGTGGAGTTGCAGGGCTCTGTATGTAGTCTTACATAGAGGGCTTGGTACTGGACATGGTATGAAGTAACCTCAGTAAAGGGAAGGACACATGGGCAGTGCCTGGGAGATACCAGGTGACTTTCCAAGTCTTCTCCCCATGTGAGTGTGGTCTGGCAGAAGTTCTCACTTGGGCCAGGTGTCTGAAATTTTCCTGGGGGCTGATCACAGACACAGAAGTCCCACAGAGTCCATGAGGAAGATACCCATGCCTTCCAGACACGCCTTCCTGCTTGTACAAAGAGTTCAGACAAAACAAAACAAAACAAACAAGCAAACAAAACACACACACACACACACCCCTAAACCCCCAAAGAGTTCAGACACAGTGAGTGAGTCAGCATTTAGGGAAGTTTCCATAACTATTGGGGTAGAGAAAAATTGCCCAGTCATGGTCCAAGATGCCAACAAGGATCATCTCTGCAAGCAGCCTTTCTAAAGACCGCAGCCCCAACTGACTGTGTGCATGCTTTCCTGCACACTAGGTAACCAGGAGAAGCACAATTTATCAGGTGTTTACGTGTGTGTGTGTGTGTGTGTGTTGTGGGACACCTCCATGTGGACCAGCCACATGTGCCGTGAGCAGTAGCTATGTGGCCGTGGCTCATCTGTGGGGTGCTCAGCCTGAGAGGGTGTACTTCATGGCTGGGCTGTACAACTTTATGCCCAGGAGGGGCTCTTTAGATCAGATCACATGAGAGAGTTAACACTACATCTTAAGATATTACTTAGTGAGGGGCACCTGGGTGGCTCAGTGGGTTAAAGCCTCTGCCTTCGGCTCAGGTCATGATCTCAGGGTCCTGGGATCGAGCCCCACATCGGGCTCTCTGCTCAGCCGGGAGCCTGCTTCCTCCTCTCTTTCTCTGCCTGCCTCTCTGCCTACTTGTGATCTCTCTATGTCAAATAAATAAATAAAATCTTTAAAAAAAAGATATTACTTAGTGAAAAATTATTGGATTAAAATGGTCAAGAATTAATGAAGATATTCGAATTCTCTGTCCATAAGTCCATTCCCTTGAACTCCAGGTTCTCAGTGTCCATCTCCGATTCTCTGTCTTGAGTGTCCATGGTGGAAACTCCAACCTCTCCCTGCAAAGGACTACTGTTGAGATCACAAACATAAATGCAACTCTGTTTTCATAAGTTTATTCAGGCATAGATTCAATTTGGCAGTGAACTCTGTTGCATAGTTTGCTCTAATCAGGAGGGTGACCTGGGTGCCCCCTGATGAGAAGGGTGTTGATATGCAGGGTGTTGGCTGGGACTGATATGCAGGGTGTTGGCTGGGACTAATCTTCCCCAGGTTTCTCTGACCTGCTCTGAACTTGCACTGACACATTCGGGGACTGAATACTCCATTTTCTCAACTCATCCACTCTCTTCAGAGGGTTTCATTGACAGACACCTGTACTGGGGAGAATTGGGATTTTGTGCACAGAATGCCCCCTCAGAAACCTGACTGCTTGTGCTTATTTTTCCCTTCTCCGACTAATTGATGGGAGTATGAACAGGCCGTCATCTGCTGACACCCCTTCCCTTAAAAACCATCCCTCCTCTCCTGTGTCACTTGGAGAAGCCCCCTCCATGGAGTGTGTCCACCGCCCTCACTTTTGGGAAAAATTCCTCAAAAAAAAAAAAAAAAAAAAAAAAAACTTCTCAGGGAAAGAGTAAGTTTGGCACATTTGACCTGAGCATCTCCTGTAGCTTCTCCATGTTTAGTTCTACACACTGGAGATTTCCTCATTTTCCAGTGGCATGACTACTGATGTCAGGAAACGTGAGGGTAAGGCTGCATGGAGCTGTTTTCTCACTTTGTTCTCTCAAGGAACAAAGAGCGTCTGTGTTTAAAGTACTTTGTGTGTGTGTGTGTGTGTGTGTGTGTGTGTGTGTGTGTGTGTGTGTAGAATGATTTCTTTCCAGAAAGCCTGTGGCAACAGAACTATGTGGATCATGAGCTTAGGGACCCAGCATTGCAGGGTCTTTGACGGAAATGCACACAGAGTGCTTTCATGTTCCCCAGCTTCTCTCTCTCAGGTGTGGCTCTGCAGGCACCCACATCCATCTGTCACGATGTCTGTCTCATCCGTCATGATGGGGTTGGAGTTCCTGTGTTTCCATGGAGAACGTGGCAGGTGCACAGGGAGGCACAGGGATACATTCATCTCTTTGTAAATTGGGTGATCAGTGTGCTCCATGTGTTCTAACACCTACGTGGTGCTCTTTCACCTTGGGTAGGTGCACGCTTGCCACCTCGGGGCCCCTGTCTGCCTCCTGTGTCCTTTCCACAGAGGGCAGGGACTGGCCACACAGAGTGTGGAAATGCAGGTCTCAGCACCATGCATCTGGGCCCATGGCTACCATGGCTTTAGGTTCTGTGCTGCTGGAGCATGTGACCTTCATAGACCAGGGGTCTGTGCCTGAGGCGAGCCCTCAGGGGAGGCCTGCAGAATGCCCTCCTCCAGCTGACAGTGTGTCCGCTCTCCTGAAACTCTGTAATTTGCCTGAATAATTTAATGCTTCTCTGAGAAGAGTGGTATTTGTGTGTGTGTGCATGTGTGTGTGCATGTGTGTGTGTGTCTTCAGACAGCGTTGAAGACAGTGAATGAATAGATAGGACTTTTTCTGCTTTTGTTTCCAGTTTAAATGAAGTTTTCGAATGATAATATCAGGAAGGCAGGTGGTTGAAGCAGTCACAGCTTCGTAAGCTGTGTGAGTGTCCTGAGTGGAGGTTAGCTCTGTGTTGGTCCCTGATCCACCTCCTGTTAATGATCTCACAACCTTCCTAGATGTAGGGAGGATGACAAGCAGCAGGTTAGATATTATACTACCACTGGTAACTCTGATGTTTTCAAAATTTGCTGCATTGCAATTTCCTAAATGGTTTGTGCATATTTTATATATATATATATATATATATATATATATATATGAAAATAAAGATATAGATATAGATATATATATATATATATGAAAATAAAGAGGAACAGGGGGTTGGAGTGTGCAAGGACACCCACACACACACACCTGTTGTTGGGTGTCCCCACACACCTGGGTCTCTGCAGACTCCAGCACCTGAGGACCAGCTCCTTGTTGGAGGGGCCCCAGGGAGGCTGGTGTCCACACCAATGGGGGTCACACTTCCTTAGGGTGAGCTTCTGGTTGGTAGGGTCCCAGGGAGGCAGGTGTCCATGCTGAGGAGGGTCACAGTCCGTGAAGTAACAGCTCCAGGTCAGTGGGGTCCTGGGGAGGCTGGTGTCCATGCCAAAGGGGGTCACATTCCCTCAAGTGCCCCTCCTGGTAGGTGAGGCAGGTTTCGGCCTGGCGGAAGAAGCCTCCCACAGCCTCCATCAGGGCCAATGCAGCGGTTTCCTTGATTTCCCAAGAACTTCATAATGAACAACGGGAAAAGGATGGGCTGGGAGTGTCAGTGTGCAAGGCAGGATCTGAGGCTGTGTGCCCATGTAGAGGGGCATCAGCATTCAGGGCAGTGTCCAGGGTCTGAGGCTGTGTGCTCCTGTAGGACATCAGCTTGAAGGGCAGAGTCTAGGGAGGGGTCTGAGGCTGTGTGGTCACGTAGGGGGGAGTCAATGTGCAGGGCAGTGTCCAGGGAGGGGTCTGAGGCTGTGTGGTCACGTAGGGGGAAGTCAATGTGCAGGGCAGTGTCCAGGGAGGGGTCTGAGGCTGCATGATCACGTAGGGGGTGTCAGCATGCAAAACAGTTTCCAGGGAGAGGTCTGAGGCTATGTGGCCATTAGGGGGGGCATCAGCATGCACAGCAGTGTCCAGGGAGAAGTCTGAGGCTGCATACTTTGTTAGCCTCTATTTCCAAAAATTGAAGTTAGACCTGCACATAGCCACATAGTATAGGCTGAACTTGATGAACTGTTAGTGGTAACCATGCAAGTCACCACCATAGACACAGGACCTGGTGGGATGGCCAGGAGCCAGCAGGTGGGACCATGCCCCCCACCAGTGGAGGCTGTCCTATTGACAGATATGTATTGAAGGCACTATCTTCTCTGGGCCATTGTTAGATGAGAAAGTTAAGACATCCTGTAGCCAATGCAGAGCTCCTGGCTTCTGCCAAGAGTTGGCTCATGGACGGTGGACAGGCTAGTGACCCAGGACATAGTAGCAGTGAGAATTCAGTGCCCTAGGCCTGGCCCAGAGACTGCTTATGGCTGGGCACAGCATCAGTGGGTCATGTTGGCAACGGTCAGGGATCTGGCAGCTCCTTTTGGGCCAAGTGACAAGGACCACAGAGTCGCTCCTGAGCTGTAAATGAGACGACACTTTCTGGAGGGAGGGACCTGGACACCCCTGAAGGCTGTGGCCAGTCTCAGGCAAGAGAGAACCACAGGGACTCAGTCCAGCTGGCTTCTACTCAGAAGCAAGGGCTGAGAAGCACAGAGCTTACCCAATGCCGCATAACAGGGCATGTTCTCCATGAGATCCAAGTCCCTGCCACCACGCTTATTAAGTAAGTGACTGTTGTTTGCTTATAGGCCCATGTGTCCCAACTGGTGCCTGGTTCTTTGTGGCTTTGGGCTCCTGGAACTGTTATCCGATAGCCATGGAGTCCCTGTGTACCAGGCCTCGTTGGGGGCTCTGCATTATGGATGCTTGGCCCAGTGAGCCCCCTCCACTCCTGGAGCTCATTCCTGCTCGAGGCAACCAAAAGCAAGTCAGCCCTAAATACAAAATGTGTGGGCATCATGTGTGACCAGAAGGGAACACTTCAGGATGGGAGGGGGGCCAGAGGGGGGATGAGGATTCTGGAAAAAGGTGGCATTATCCCCTTGAGGAGGTGACACCAGCAGGGGTCCAACAAGATGCAGGTGGCTGTGCAGACCCAGGCGGGGGCACAGAGCTCTTTAGGAAGATGCAGGGACAGAGTGCCTGGCTCCAGTGGCCTGGAGGGCAACAGATCCACACCAGCGTGACACGGGCTTTGGTTTGGGGTGAATGATGTATGGGAGCATATGTGGGGAGTATGACACAGGGGAGTTATGGTCATGGAGGTACCTGGAGCCAAGGCTCGTGTGACCGCAGCAGGTGAGGGTGGGTGGAGGAGGACAGAGCTGGACCAGAAAGTGTGCCCTGGGACCAAAGTTCAGAAGGATGGACAAGATCCAGCAAAGGAGAGTAAGGGAGGATGCCAAGACGAGTACCAGCCCTGGGAAGGAGAACACGTGAGTGTGTGTGCACCAAGGGCACACCTGTGCAGGCAGGCACTCACACACTCACAGATAGTGTCTGATTGTGCATTTCTCGTCCAGGAGCTCACCCTCCGCTAGATGTGTGCTTTCTGTTCCCCTGGCCTCTTGTGTCTCTCTCCCCTGTCCCCAAAGAGCCACGTCTGGGCCCAACTTCAGGTCACATCTGGAACATGGACAGATGGCCTGCTGTGCACCACTGCTGCAGAGGGGTCTGTGGGGAGGAAGGGGCTCCAGGTCAGGATGAGCAGGGAGCTGTGCTCTCCTGGGCACCGGGCTTAGTAGTGGACACAGCCCCCACTGATATGGGTGTGGACTCCCTGAGATACAGACCTACAGACCACACATCCGGCCACACAGCTGCAGAATAGAGGAAACTGGCTTTTCTGTGAATGGAAAACAGCCATGGAAGTTATTTCTCTGGACAGAACCATGTTGAATTGAACATTTTGTAAATAAGACGGATGGATGCAGTGTCCTCCGTCCTGCTTCTCCAGAGGACCTCAGGCTTCTGTGAGGGTCCATGTGTCCTGCAGGGTTTGTGTGGCTGCACAAAGATGGATCTGGCGGTGGGCTGGCCCCAGGTATGGATCCTGACATTCTGTCTCATGCCCAGCTGGAGTGAATTGTGATCTGAAGATGTGGCTCCTCAATGCCGTGTAATCAGACGTGATGAAATACAACATGACCGATTTTGTTTTATTCGTCTGATGTGATAGAATTTGACAGGGACACTGACCTGCAGTGAAGCACATTCCAGAGGAAAACATTCGGTATCGTTTTCTCTCAACTTTTTAAATGACACAAATAACACAAAAATATCACTTTTCTGAGCACTTCAGTTAGATCACCTCCTGTAACTGTCACAGCACAGTTGGACGATAGGAGCGTTTTCTCTGTTAAATTGTTGAGAAATCATGTTTGCGGAGACCTAGGGCATGGCAGGTGATTCCAGAGCAAGAAGTAAATCCAAACTGGATCTGTATGTTGGACCAAAACTCTACATGTACCTCATAGAAAAATGAAGAGTTAATTTAACCCAAAGGAAAACCTCAGCTACATATTATTTTGGAGGTTCCTATTTTATTCATGTTTTCTGTACATGGATACTTTAAATAGAAGAATGTGTATACTAATTTATAATTTTCTTGCCTGAACATTGTACTGTAAATATTTTCCATGGTTCTTTTCTCTAATGTATTATGTATAATATTCTGTTCTGTGCCTAAAGGATTATTCAACTAATTTGTAGGATTTCTACCTTGTTTCTGATACTTTACAACTTAAGAAAAGTACCGGAAGGAAGTCTCTGCCCCATGCCTGTGTCCTTGAGATACCCTGGGAAGCTGCTGGTGGGAAATGAATTTCTGTCCAGAAGGGAACCACACTCCAACTATGTGCAATATTCACCAATGTTTGACCCGATTTATATGCGGGTGACATGCAGGTGTTCAGTGCTGCCCGGGTGCCAATGAAAGGTGGAGCTAGGAGCTGTCCGTGTGCTGTCCACAGGCCTGGGCATGGCATAGTCTCCTGTTCTTTCACGCTTTCAATCTTAAACTACCATAAAACGATAGGAAATTTGAAAGAAGAAATTTGTCTCCAAATTCTGGCATTGTTAACCTTACAAATGCTTGCTTATCCCAATATTTCTGCTTATCCCGGGAGGGAAGAGGTCAGATTCTGATCAAAACTGTGAGTGTAGCGAAATTGTCATCAAAATGGGTGAGACTGGGCAAGAAAACTGCTGTTTTGTCCGTGTGACAGGTGGGTGTGCAGACGAGGCCAGTCCCACGTGCAACAGCTTCTTCGGATCCTCATGTGGGCTGCCAGGGATGATGCTAGAGGCCGCTCTGTTTACAGACACAGGTAGTCAGAATGACGGAGATTGAAAGGTGCATGCTATCAAGATTTCCGAGGTTAGTACTCATGAGAGCCTTCCTTTCACTTCTGATTATCCAAGTCCTTATCAGACTTCACTTCCCCCTGATGGCTCATTATTTTACAATCTGCAATAAGATTTCCTTGTGGATATTTTTACTAAGTCCTGAGGGATTTGTTGACTAAGACATCAGTGCAAGAGTGTTTCATTCTGGCTAGCAGCATTATGAATGGACAGCGGGTGGGACAGGTGGAGCAGGGTCGAAGCTGCTTCCTTTTCTGACCAGCAGACTGTGGGCAGTCATGCTGATGGCCAGACTCAGAGAGACAAACTCAGCATGATTCCGTTTACTTGAGGAGTCCTGAATAGTCCGGTCCAAGTGGAGAGCTGACCAGTGTTACAAGGGGTGGGAGATGTAGTGGCCATGGTCACAGGACACAAAGCCCAACCTCTGAAAATGAGCACCGTTTTGGAATCTGCTCTGGCTCCTGGTTTGTGCAGCTCACAGTGCCGCTGTGCTGCATGCTTGGGATCTGCTGAGAAGGTAGATCTGTGTCAAGTGTTCTTACCACACAGGCACACACTTGTCATCATCGTCATGGGGCCAGTAGGAAGTTCTGGTGGTGGATTATGCCCCAAGGGTGGTGACGGTTTCATGGATCTATTTTCCCGAACTCACCTGTATGTGTTCTGAACTCACTTGCATGCGTTACACATGTACATCTTTTCATACATCAATCATACCCTAATTAAAGAAGGGAGATCATGAACTGAAGTTAAACTGCCTTCCTAGGTTCTGTTAGCCTTCTACTTTTGGTTCAGCCTGACTGGGGTTGGCTGTGGGCTTCTAGAGACCATCCACCCAGGTGACCGTGAGCCTGGCTGTGAGGGCAAAGGCCTTGCTGGCCCTCAATGAAACCCATAAACACAGGCCTGTCCTTGGCTTCCTGCTGCAGACTTTGCTGGGATGTCCTCGCACGTTGGGCTCATGGTGGAGGTCTTCACAACTACTGTGAGGTGAAGTGGAGGCCAGCTCTTGATGGCAGGATGGCGTGGTTCTTACCCTGGTATAGCCTGTGGCCATGTAAGCTGGAGGAGAATAGTGTCCTCTCTGGAGAGCGAGCTCGTCAAGAAGTCACAGGCTGGGGCCATGGTTCTCCTGAGCTGTATGGTCATGGACAAGCTGGAGCCCCATTCTGTTCATCATAGAGCACTTACCCACAGTTGCCCACAGGTCCTGTGAACCTAGAAACACTCTTGGAGTCCATGCATCAGCAGTCTTCATGCTAGTATTTATAAAAAATGCATCCATCTGTCCCAAAAGGTGTGCTGAGCTGCAGCTTGGGTAAGATACCTGGCCCATCCTCATGGCCTTGAGGAGGTTGGTTTCCTTTTGCTTTGATGGCTCTTGAGCTTGTTGAACAGGGTGGTTGTCACAAGAGATCACACATAATTTCTAACACCGCCCCTCCACCTTTTACAGGATGACGAACAGGCTGTTGGTTCCTACAGCCATTTGAAGCCAACACCTGTGAACTTTGGTTTCTGAACACAGGCTCTGGCTCTAGCTGTTCCAGTGCATCAGGCAGCAGTGATAGGACACCTCGGACAGATGAGGGCTTATAAGCAGCAGGTGTTTCTTTCTCACAGTTCTGGGGGCTGGACATCTGGGATCAAGTCTCTGGCAGATCCAAGGTTTGGTGAGACTTTTTCCTGGTACACAGATGGTGTCTTCTCCCTGTGTCCTACTTGGAGGAGGGTAGTGGCTCTGTGGGGTCTCTGATCCCACTATGGGGGCTCCACCCTCACAACCTTGTCTCCTCCCCAGGCCACCCTCCCAACCTATAGGGATTTGAGGGGACATACCCTTTCAGCCCCCAGCAGGGGAAGGAAATATCACAGGACCGTCTCCCTTGATTACAGTAGGAACATAAGTGTCAGAGGACAGGGAATGTCATGTGGCTTCCTCACATATTTAACAGTATATGAAAATGCATATTTCACCAGGCAATATAAGGAAAATTAACTTTCAGAACTGAGGACTACATGTGTTATGGGGCCCCATAATGCATTTTATTGTAAGTTTTTATATCTCTCCCTCTTCAGTGATGCTGAGATTGCCTTCCCTTGATGTCCATCCTTCCCCATCATGCCAATGCTTTCACAGGGCTTGAGGAGAGGGTGCTGGCCCACAGTCTATGCCTTGTTCTCACTGTCCCTGCATGGCCTACCTCAGCACCGCTTTTTGTGGTGGTTCACACTTTCTGAAGTGCACCCTACCCTTGAGCAAATGGTGTGTGCCAAGACCAAGATCTGTTTGCTTCTAATGTGAAGGGTCAGATGATGTATGGGCTTGAGAGATTTGTGCCTATTGTGTCTTGAGTCTTTGTGATTTTGAGAATAAGTGGGTTATTCTTACTCATTTGACCTGAGGAAGAGTCACTGCTTACTGAAGCTCAGGGAAGGTCTTTGATTGTTTGGATACCTTTGTGAGTTTCTGGCTTATATGTGCTAAGCAGCTCTATGGAAAGATCATGGTAGGATAAAGCATAGAACTAAGTTTGAAAAGAGGAAAGATTTGAAATCTTACAAATGTGTTTTAGCGTTTAACTGCATAGTTATCTCAAAGTGTGGAGTTTTTCTTGGAAGGGTTGCGTACTTTTGAGGAGATGCATGAATATCTGTGTGACTCTCCTTCACAGATATCTCAGAAAAAGTTTGTTTTACACGTTGATGAAAGCTTGAGGAAGCCAGAAAGGTATATACAGCATAGAGGTGGTTTTTCATGATGATGATGTTGGTGGTGGTGTATTTCTTTCCTCTATGTGAGCTTCCTTCCCCACATTTTGTCTGAGTGAGTCTCTTTGCAGACACACATGTGGGCACACTCGTCTCTGCACTCACACACCTGTGCACACACACCACACTGAAATTCATTTGCTTTATTCTCTTTTTTTTTCTTTTGATAATCCTTGAGTTTCTAATCTTAATCTGGTGACTTCAGACAGCATCTGAATAGCAATCTTCACTTAAATTGAAGTAAATGTAGTAAAATGCAGACCCATAAAAACAGTAAAAATAGAATAATGATGCCAGTTACACTTCTTGAGAGCTCACCAACTGCCAGGCACTTGGCCAATGGCTGTGATGTGTGGACTCACTTAATTCCATAGGAAACTTGCACTGGGCGGAATGATTATCTCTCTGTGATGGGACAGGAGCATTGCAGAGCCTGGCAGATTGGCCCCACTTGGAGCTGGTGGAGCTCACAAAAGACTCACATGGTGGCCTCCAGGGCCTGCCTCTGCCCCATGCACACCCCTGCGTTTGCCCCTTGGAGCTCCTGTGCAAGGGCCTTCCCTGGTAGACACCAGGCAGTCAGGCAGCAGGCAAGCGGCCTGACCTTCCCGTCTTCCTTCTCTGCTCTGTCATGTGTTTCTGTCAAGTGTGGGACAGAGGAACACACAGCCTTGTAAGGACTGTGGAGAACACTTGTGTAACCCAGTGGGGGGATTGGGTGCTGCCACCACTGGGGCTGTCATGGAACAGAGACCACCGTGAGCAGACATGGACACCTCCTGCCTGTGATAGCCATGTGCAGGCGTTTTGTATGTCAGTTTAAAAATCAAATGATGCAGTGGTTGGGAAAGGGAGGGATGGAGCACAGAGGATTAGGGGACAATGAAGCTAGCCTGTGTGACCCTGTGATGGTGGGTACATGACATTACACATGTGCTCGGACCCACAGATTGCCCAACAACAAGGGTGACCCTGAAGTGCACTGTGCACTGGGTGATGACGATTTTCCCTCTGCTGGAGATGCAGATGGAGGGGGCTTGTGCACATGGTGCAGTGGGAGGCACACGGGCAGTGCTTTCCATGCTACCTCACTGCTGGCCTGACCCTGCTCTAGAATACAAAGTCTGTGGAGAGAAGTATGTACTATCATCTCAGAACTATGAATGATATTACAAAATAATGAAGGTTCAGAACACATCATGGCCTCCCTGAGGTCAGTGTTTCACGATCACCTGAGCTGTGGGAGCTCTGCATCTGTTGCACCTGTAGGGAGACCTGCACACAGGACACACTCCTGTTCGGTGATGTCCTATCCGTGCTCTGGGATCGGCATGTCGGGGGTCCCTGCTGTGGGAACCAGCATGCTTCCTGTCAGGGCCTGATTGCTGGTTTCCATGACTGTGTGAGCTGACGACAGGGAAGAATCTGTCACCAGGGCAGATGAAACTCGAAAGCCAAATGGGTCTGTGCCATCAGGGTGTAAACAGTACAAAGATTGAGGAAATGTTTTTAATGATCAAACACTATTATCTGGTTCAGCAGAGAAACTGCTCCCACCATTGATGAACGGGTGAGGGTCTGACAATTCTTAATTGTTTTGCTTTTTTCTTGCTCACTACCCAGAAATACCCACCAACAGTCATGTTAGAACTGCTCTTGTTGGTCAGTGACATGAGAGGCTCTTTGCTGGATCAGGCTAAAATCCTGCCTTTCTTCCTGGTCTTAATTTGGTGGTGGTGGTTGATGATGGATTCATAGAACGTTGCAGGGGTGGGTTTGGAGCAAAAGTGGGCTGCACTGAGGTTGTAGGTTTTATTGAGTTTACAATGAGAAACACATTTTATTTAAAAATGTGTGCTATTGATTCTTTTTTAGTATTATTTATTTATTTTAGAGAGCATGTGCATACTCAACACTAGGGCAGGAGAGGAACAGAGGGATAGAGTCTCAAGTAAACTCTGTGCTGAGTGTGAGCCTCATGGGGGGCTCGATCCCACGACCTTGGGATCATGACATGAGCTGAAATCAAGAGTGGGATTCTTAACCAACTGAGCTGCCCAGGTGCCCCAGTGCTATTCGTCATTCACATGGGAAATCACACACATTTTCTCCCACTGAAGAGTTAATAAACATTTACCAGCACCTACTGCTTGAGGACGTGAGGCATCCTCTTCCTGTATCACCATCTACTTGAGCTTAGCTAGATTTGTTCTGTGGCAGGAAGGGGACAGGACTGTTTTATGGACTGAAGTAAACATGTGTGATTGGATTAGATTTTACAAAGATATTTACCAGAAAAGCTTTGCAAGGAAAAGTATGTTATTATCTGTGTTTTTTCAAACCAAGAAGAGCTTTCTCCTTATAACTATCTAAGAAATGGGAATATATGATTTTTATGTCCTTACAAAGACGTAATTACTTTAATAAAATGCTCTTAAAATTTAGTATAGGAAAATGGTTTAATTATTCAATTAAGTCAGTGATGTTATAGATTTGAGCTGTACTGAGCCTCTAGTATGTTCTGTGGCCTCAATTTCAGGCTTACAAGGTCACCTAAGATTTTTGTGCATGTGCTATGATGCCTATCAGACCCCAGAGCATCCCAACTGTAATATAATTAAGACATTCTAAGAAAATATAAAATTTAAATGCAATATTCTTTTAAGAAAGTTTTTTTTTTTCTTTTTGCCTACATTTAGCCTGTTTGACCATAAACTTTAGAGCATATCTGCTCATAGTGTGTCTTTCCCTTTATATCTGGGTCTTGCCACAGTCTTCAATGATGATTTCAGAAACTGGCAGAGTCAGTCGAGACTCAAGACTTCTCTAGATAATTGGACTTCGTCGAGTTTGGAAAATCTGGGCTTCCAAGGACACCATAATGGAACTTAAAGGATACATGAATTGTAGTAGAAAATATTTGCAAATCGTGTATTTGATACGGGAAAAGGACCAAGCATTTCAAGTTCACTATACAAGGAGCTTGAAGTCATCACTCTGTACTTTCAGCAAGAACGATGCTAAACAAACTGAAAACCCAAAACTTTTCTTAGATTCACTGGAGAATTGTGGCCAGAGGGCAAATCCCCATTCCTGAAACTGGAGGGATGGATGGACAGGTGCATCCAGGGGCCCACAGCTTGCCAGGAGCAGAGGCACATCTAGTGGCACGGATGGCAGTGACACCTGACCATGACAGATGTCTGGACCCTGTGAGTGGCCTGAACTCCTGGGGACCCTCTCTAGGCCTGTGAGTTTTCCCTCTAGGAGCCTTTGCAGGCTCTCAGGGTGAGGATTGAAGGAACACCCCACTCATTGGCTAGGAGAAGAAGGAAGGTAACCATTCTGAAGGATGTCCCGAGCTTTCTGTCCTTCTAATAAGAACTGACATCAATGGAAAATTATTTTACCATGCCTGAAGGATGTGGGTTTCCCCAGGGCCTGACTGATGGTGTTGAGGGGAACACCCGGCTCTGGTGTGCCTTGCCTTCCTTTGTCATGTGTGGGGACATGGAGGACAGTTGCAGCCCAGGAATGCAGGCTGAGTGCAAGGCTGAAACAGAACCACGTGCCGGGGACCCTTTCCTGCTCCACACCTTCCTGCCATGGCAGTGGGGCTCCCAAATAACAGGATTACCTCTGAGGGGACTCCTGCCTGGCTCAGCTGTCCTTGAGAAGGAGTCTGAAGGGAAACGTGGAGATAACAAGAGCTCAAGAACACTGGAGGAAATGTTAGCATCTTGACCTACAGTTTTGCAGTAAACAAGAAACTGTCCAAGTCCCAGGCATGGGAATCTCAGCCCTCCCCTTGAAGGTGTTTGCCTGGTGTGCCATGTCTGGTGTTCTGGAGTTTTTTTGCTGAAAGGCAGAAAGCATAGTCCAATGAGATAAGAATACTTGGCTCTAGCAAAGGTTTCAGAACTGCCACACTGGGATGGCCAAGGGCTACAATGGAAAAAGTGAACAGCCACGGATGGTGTCAGCAGAGAGATGGGAACTCTGTGGAAGAATACAAGGAGATGCTGGGAATGGAAATACCGTAATGGGATTGAAGACTGGATACCGCCAACACAGGAATACATGGTCTGGAACAGATGTCCACGGAAAATTCCCAACAAGAAAGTAAGAGGAGAGAGAACAAAGAGCAAGGGGACAAGCCTCCCAAGACCCATGGGGTGGTAGAAAAGGTGGGTGTGTATGATTGTGGACACGGGGCATTATGCATGTATCAGACTTCATAGAGCCATGTAATGGATTGAGCCCTAGAGTTAGTCATGCCCTTGGGTTAATAATAGCTTGCTGGTGTTGGGTCATTAATTTTCATGAATGCACCACCCTACTGACAGTATTGATTTTGGGAAAGCTGGGAAGTATCATTGAGTATAGGAGTTCACTGTATTTTCTCAGTTTTTCTCTGATCCTAAAAATGCTGTAAAGAGGACAAAGTTTCTGAATAAACATGTCTTCAAAGAAGATATTGAGATGTCAGTTAAGCTTGTAAAAATATGCCCCACTTCATTGTCCGCTGTAGAAATGCACGTCCCAATGTCAGTGAGATACCACCCGGCTCCACCAAGGACGACCACAGAGATTGGGAAACCATGGAGTGTAGTGAGTCCTCTGTGGGTGGAGCAGGTGGAGCTCTGTTGTGCTGCTGGTGGGAACATGAAATGGCTCAGTCACGGCAGAGGACAGTCCACCATCCCTCAGGATGTGCAGCATGAAGCTGCCTGTGGACCAGCAGTCCCATCCCTAGGCATAGGCGCAGAGGAGTGAAAGTGCACAGCCATGCCCAGTGTGTATGCAGACATTCAGAGAAGCATTATTCTTAACATCTGAAGAGCAAACGATCCAGATGTCCATGAGAGATGAGTGGATGAATGAATTGTGGTATTCGAGGACAGCGGGGTATGAGGAATAACAAGGAATAGAATGCACGCCCCAGGGTGGATGGACCTTGAAAGCATGATGTTCAGCCACTGGATGCAGGAAGCACATGTTGTGATTGCATGTATGGGGAATGTCCAGAGTGGGCAGGTGCACTGAGGCAGAAAGCCAAGTGCCTGTCTCTGAGGTGGAGAATGGGAATGCTCCCTGGGTGTGGGTATTCCTTTTGTAGTGATGTCTGTATTCTAGAATTGATTGTGCTGATGGTTGCTCATGCCTATAAATATGCTAAAAACCAGGGTGCACTTTACTTATTTAAAAATTATTTAAGTTCAATTTAATTAACATAGTGTATTATTAGTTCCAGAGTTAGAGTTCAGTAATTCATCAGTTGCATGTAATACCAAGTGCTCATTATATCACATGCCCTTCTTAATGCTCACAACAACCAATTACCCCAGCTCCCCAACACCCTGCCCTCCAGCTACCCTCATTTTGTCTCTTATGGTTTGTCTCCCTCTCTGATTTCATCTTATTTGTTTTCTTTCCCTTCCCCTATGATCCTTCATTTTGTTTCTTAAATTCCAGATATGAGTGAGAGCATATGGTATTTGCCTTTCTGATTGACTTATTTCACTTAGCCTAATACCCTCTAATTCCATGCATGTCATTGTGAAGGGTAAGATATCTTTTTCTTAATGGCTGCATAATATTCCATTGTATATATGAACCACATCATCTGTAATCATTCATCTGTTGATGGATATCTGGGCTCTTTCCAGAGTTTGGCTATTTTGTTAATGAGTATCTTTTTACAGTCAGTGAGATATTTCTTAATAAACCTATTAAAATTTATGACTTATGACTTGGGCAGGTAGCCATGATTTATGACTTGCTTAAAAGCCAGACCCTCTCCCTTACAAGAAAGCAGCTTCACCTGTTACTCTTAAATCTTCTTCCAGTTATTTGTAGATACTTTTCATGTATCAGAGTGGGCGGAGGTTTCCTAGCTTGGCTCCCCTCTTTCTATCCCACCTCTGGGTGCTGAGAAAATGAAGTCATTCTATGGCCAGAGATTGGTCCTAGCAAATACCTCCTAACCTTGGTGTTTCTGATAACAACTGATGTCCATGCCTGTTTCTTGACTGGCAGGAAACCGAGTCTGAGTACAGATGGATGGGTGGGTGGTCTCACCACATGGCAGATGGCAGCATAACATGGTCAAGACTCCAGGTTTCTGGATTCCACGATGTGACACATTCTGACAGTGAAGAATTTCTTCCCCCAGCAAGGGACACTTGAAGCTGCTACTTTCAATGACTTCCTGTGGGTTTCATGTGTTTATTTTTGAGCTCATGCCCCTGTTGGGTTATTCTAAGTGGCTAGAGGAGAGTATGTGCTTTTGTTCAGACCTTATAAAATCTATGAAACTGTCTTTATTCTTTATAGAGTCTAGAGAACAAGTCCTCATTTTTGTGGATTGTTGATTGAGAGGGTTTTGTGTCTGGGTGCTTTGGGCAGGATGGTCTGGGACTGAGGGATCAGCTGAGTCTCAGCTTGTCTTGGGCCTAATTCCTTGCAACCTCTTTGTCCTTTCCAAGGGATATTTGTTTCCTATGCTCTAAATGCGTTTGCAAAGCAGCTTAACTTCTGATATATTTTATCCAACCAGGTTTCTTTAAGCATTCCAAGATGAAAATAATGGTGCTCTGAAATGCTCATTGTAAAAAAGCATGCAAGATGTCTTATTACAAAAATAACTTTGCAGCCACTCCCTGCCCCCCCATCTGGTGGGCTTGACATTCTCTTTGTCATCCATGGTGCTCCTCACAGTGATTAGTGAAAGACCAGTTCCTTCTCAGCTGGGAGAACAGCTGCTAAGACCAGTGAGAGCCCCACAGACCATCTCCCCACAAGGAAAGAAATGGAGTATTTGAGCCTCATGGGAACAGGGGTCATGGTCTGTGTTTGGGTTCTTTTCCTAAAACATGCCATCTGGGATGGCATCATGTTTTTCTTAGTGGCATGCACCTGACTTGTGATGGGGGCAGAAGTTAAGGTGCCATGAGGAACTGTCATTTGAGCAGAAGGTGCTCCTGCTTTTCACTATGGCTCATATGTACTTGTGCCTGGTGATGGCACTATACCCCGTGTCAGGTTACATATGTTTTCCTGGGAAATGAGGCTGCCCCCTTGGCATCAGGAAGGACCAGGATCCGCAGACACCATGGCTCCTGTGAGTCAACCCAGAAGACTGGTCATCTTCCGGCTGAACCGGTGCTTCTCTCAAGTATGGGCACTGGCACCCTGGGCTTCATCCTGCTTGGCAGACACAACACGTTCACAGATTGGGGGTTCCATTTTCCCAACGTCCTTTGCTCACTTTGTGTCTCTGCGTCACATTTGGTAATTCTCCCAATATTTCACACTTTCTATTTACTGTTATATTTCTTATGATGATCTTCATTCAGGGGTTAGGACTTGCTGGCAGCTGACTGATGATGTTATCATTTGACTCCCTTTACTGTGGTTGAAGCAGAACCAGCAGTGTTTCTGAGGTGAGTCCATGCCCCTGAAGGGAGAGAGTGATGGTGCCATGAGACCTGGGTGCTATGGCACAGGGTCCCCCCAAGAAAGCACAGCAGGGTCGCCATTGCAAACGTTGTGTCCCTTTTGTGAGCTGGATTTTCTCATTGAACCTGCAAACTTTTTTTTTTTCCTCATGAACTAGATTCCAGGGAGTAATTTCAAGAGATTTAGAAATCCAGTCAAAATGATAAAAAGATCAAGAACTTTTACTTGCAGAAAAATCTTATGTGGTTTCTTGTCTACTTGTTTTATAAGCAACCATGTATGTATAAGTGCTTATCATAATAATTTACATTTATTTGCATGAAGTGTATTCAGGATCTTTAAAGACTGTGCCTGAGTGTTTTAGGTCACCTGTCATCACACCGTAAGGTTGAGGAATGGGATGGTTTGTCATGAGGACTATGAAGATGTTCCAGTGTTTCCCTCACAGGCATTGGTCAGGTTGTGTACACTTTCCTTGGCATGTTTTAGACACTCTGTTGATATAGGTTTTCTGGTGTGAACCCCACAGCTCATGACAGCTTCCATGCAGTGGACGCCATGCATAGGCAATGTATGGGCACTGTGTGGGCAGTGGGCTCAGCCTCAGTGTGTCTCATGAATTGTGCACTTACACACATCTGCTCCACTGAATTCCATCAACAGATGCACAGTGAAAACCCACATTACCCCCAACACCGACAGAAAAATTTGTAATATGAAAAGGAGGGGACTTTGGTCTATACATCGTGATTGTCATATATTGGTTAAAGTCTATGTACTGGATATATTCAGTCCTTCTCTATTATCAGGAGCAGTGAGCCATCCACCTGCTTAGTAGGGCCAACCCTCCTTGAATTCTTTTTTTTTTTTTAAAGATTTTATTTATTTATTTGACAGAGAGAGAGATCACAAGTAGGCAGAGAGGCAGGTAGAGAGAGAGGAGGAAGCAGGATCCCTGCTGAGCAGAGAGCCCAATGCAGGACTCGATCCCAGGACCCTGAGATCATGACCTGAGCCGAAGGCAGCGGCTTAACCCACTGAGCCACCCAGGTGCCCCCTCCTTGAATTCTTTGAGCTGGAAGCCCTTCCTAGTGTCTCAGTAAGGTTTTCACAGTCCCCCTGGCCAAAATAAATACCTACCAGTTCATTTTACCAGGTTGTTGGATTTCAACAGTTTGCTAAGTATTTAAGTCCTAATATGGTCCTAGTTGTTTGGAAAATGCATATAAAAACTTGCAGTTATAAAGGAAGTTTTGAGGATATAAAGCATGGTGGTGATTGTTAACATTGAATCGTGTATTTGCAAGCAGCTGAGAGAGTCAATCTTAAAAATTTTCATCACAAGAAAAAATTTGTGACTGTATGTGGTGATGAACATTGATGAGGATTATTGTGACATTTTGCAATATGTACAAATATCTAATCATTATGTTGTACTCCTCAAACTAATGTTACATGTCAATAGTACCTCAGTAAGAACACATGTAAACCAAAATAAAGGTATTCACATTTTTTTCTTAAACAGCCGTGTTTGCTTAGTGTGAGATGTGTGCCCCTGTGGACACCCACAGCTTCTCCAGCTGCGGAGTGAGACTGGACCCCTCTGCTTTCCTTTTCTCTTCCACACTGAATGTTTCTCTGTATTTGCTTTGAACGAAGAACTACCTGAAACCCAGCCACATGAAAATAGGACCCATTACAAGGAACACAGCATGATTTAAGGATGACACTCTGAACTCTCCCTTAAGGTAATAGCTTCTGTGACCTAACAGATGTTGGTAATTTCTGTGTTTTCCCTGAAATTTTAAATTACCTGGAGTCACCCTTGTTCACCAAGAATTCCTGGAGCACACTCTGGGGTTTGTGATGCTGGGGCTTACTTCCAGTCTCTCCCCATGATGCAGTCCATCAGTGGTTATAAACACGTGCCCCTGGGGACACTGTGTCAAGGTGAATCCACACTGGTGTGGCCTGCCGTGGCTGGTGGTGGGGGAGATTCAGTCTGAAGCCACCTGTGGGTTTGCCTGGAACACATCCTGGGAGGAGAGTGCCAGCAGGCAGGGGAAGCGTGGGGTAGGGGGTGTTTATGCAGGGATAGAGGGAACAGAATGGTGGGCGCAGGGGGGGGGCACTCATGCAGGTGTAAGTGTATGTGTGGGTCACCTGGAGGGATGCACAGTCTGTGTCAGGAAGGCCCAAGGGGTAGGTGTGCAAGATCAGAGAGGCTGTTTAATTCTACATAGAAGAGTTTCAGGGATTTCATGGTGGATAATAAACATAAAATTTACCATTTTCACCATTCATAAGTCTACAAATCCAGGGGCATGAAGTACGTTTATGTTGTTGTGTGAACATCCCTGCTGTCCTCTCTAGAACTTGTGCATCATTCCAAACTCAGACCCTGCTCCCTGACCTTGGCCCCCATGACCCCATTCTGCTTTCTCTCTGTGTGTTTGCTCATTCTAGGAAAGCATCATTAGTTCATGTAAGTGGCTCATATGATGTTCGTCATTTTGTGTGTGGCATAACTCACCTGTGTGGTCTCACCTGGCCGGAGCAGGTGTCAGCACGTCCTCCCCCTTCACCTCCTTCAGGGCAGTCTGTACACTCTGTTGTTCCCCTGTTGGTGCCCGTTTGGGAGGTGCCTGCCTTGTGGCTCCCATGAGCAGTGTTGTGATGTCTGTTTAGGTGGGCACCTGCCAGGCTGCTTTCGGTACCCTGGGGCCCACACCAGGTGGGATTACCGCATCCTATGCAGATCCCGTGTCTAAGTAAGGAGCCATGAGATTGTCCACAGTGGCTGTCCTGCTTCCCGTCTCTGCCAGCCATGTGCAGGGCTCCCATGTGTCCACAACACTTCTCACTTCTTCTTTCCTAGCTGTCCTAAGGGTCGTGAGGCAGTACATGCTGATTTTGAGTTCGGTTTCCCTAAGGATGTGCCTGGAGCATCCTCTCACCTGGTGATGGGCCATTTGGTTGTCAGCTTTGGAGACCCATCCATTTGAGTCTTTTGCTGATTTTTGAATTGCTTTGTTTTTGTTGACTTGTAGGAGTTCCTTGTGGATTATGGAGGTTAGTCTGTTCTCAGATGTGTGATTTAAGAATATTTTCTCCCATTCTTTGAGTTGTGTTTCATGAGGAGTTTGAGTTTTTTTTTTTTTAAGTTCTTTTTTTTTTTTGCATTTTTTTCCCTTTTTATTAATTTTTTCAGCGTAACAGTATTCATTCTTTTTGCACAACACCCAGTGCTCCATGCAAAACGTGCCCTCCCCATCACCCACCACCTGTTCCCCCAACCTCCCACCCCTGACCCTTCAAAACCCTCAGGTTGTTTTTCAGAGTCCATAGTCTCTTATGGTTCGCCTCCCCTCCCCAATGTCCATAGCCCGCTCCCCCTCTCCCAATCCCACCTCCCCCCAGCAACCCCCAGTTTGTTTTGTGAGATTAAGAGTCATTTATGGTTTGTCTCCCTCCCAATCCCATCTTGTTTCATTTATTCTTCTCCTATCCCCCTACCCCCCCCCCCCATGTTGCTTCTCCATGTCCTCATATCAGGGAGATCATATGATAGTTGTCTTTCTCCGATTGACTTATTTCACTAAGCATGATACGCTCTAGTTCCATCCACGTCGTCGCAAATGGCAAGATTTCATTTCTTTTGATGGCTGCATAGTATTCCATTGTGTATATATACCACATCTTCTTGATCCATTCATCTGTTGATGGACATCTAGGTTCTTTCCATAGTCTGGCTATTGTAGACATTGCTGATACTATTGGGATTTCATCAAGATCAAAAGCTTTTGCACAGCAAAGGAAACAGTTAACAAAACCAAAAGACAGCTGACAGAATGGGAGAAGATACTTGCAAACGACATATCAGATAAAGGGCTAGTATCCAAAATCTATAAGGAACTTAGTAAACTCAACACCCAAAGATCAAACAATCCAATCAAGAAATGGGCAGAGGACATGAACAGACATTTCTGCAAAGAAGACATCCAGATGGCCAACAGACACATGAAAAAGTGCTCCACGTCACTCGGCATCAGGGAAATACAAATCAAAACCACAATGAGATATCACCTCACACCAGTCAGAATGGCTAAAATGAACAAGTCAGGAAATGACAGATGCTGGAGAGGATGTGGAGAAAGGGGAACCCTCCTCCACTGTTGGTGGGAATGCAAGCTGGTCCAACCACTCTGGAAAACAGCATGGAGGTTCCTCAAAATGTTGAAAATAGAACTACCCTATGACCCAGCAATTGCACTACTGGGTATTTACCCTAAAGATACAAACATAGTGATCCGAAGGGGCAAGAGTTTGAGTTTTAATACTGAATAGAAATAGAGTTAAGTCTTAATATCCCACGTTTCTTGTTTATTTCCTGCCGTATTCACTGTGGTTAGACCCTGGTATGCCTGCTTCAGAAAGCCTTATCTAGGCCTGTCCTGTCCACTGGTGCTTCTGGGGAGTTGGCTGCCCCCTTCTCCACTCGCCCAGTCTGGTCTGACCGCTCACGCACAGCATGGAGAGTGTGCACGGCATTTCAGAGAGGACCCCAGCTGCCTGAGTCTGGTCCCTACCCAGATAGGGTCCATGGGGTGTGTGGCAGCCTAGACTGCTGTGCCTCCACTTCTCAGCCACAGAGCAGGTGCATGGGACATCAGGAAGCACAGTCGTGCCTAACTCAGGGTGAGAGTGGCAAGTGTTGGTGTACCTCACACAAATGCTCAAAGCCCTGTGTGGCATGCTGTAGGCACTCAGTAGTTGCTACTTTTTCGTGTGTGTTTTTAAATTCATTTGGACTGGAGTAAGCGTGGACTGTTTTCTCTCCTAGTTGCTGGAGCTCAGGGAAGCCAGGGCTCAGCACTCAGCCAAGGACTGGAGTTCCAGCTGTGTGCCTTTTACTGCATGGACCTCTATACAGGGGGTAGTTTATAAAAGATTTTTATGACGTGATACAGATTGTTTCATCATATGGAAAAAATACATCTCTATAAAGGAAGCCTGTAGCACTGTAGGTGGATGTGAAGGTGAAGAGGTTCAAGAAAATGAGGATGCTTTGCTATGTCAGATTCTCTTGGGAAATAAATGCTCTAGACATACTTGCAAGTTGGAGGATTTCTGGGTTTTAAGACGTGTCCCCTCTGTGTGTTGATGACCTGCTGGCATTTGTAACACAGGGGACCCTGCCATGCACTCGGGATCATCCTGGGCGCCATGGACTCATGGTCGGTGCTGGCATCTGGGGCCAGTGGCTGAGTGTTTGCTTCCGATCCTGCTCTGCCCTCGTGCCTGGGGGACCATTAAAGGCAGGGATAGTTTCCTTCGTGGCCTGACTCTCCCAGGGGCTTCACACACAATAGGCCCTTAAGTCCAACTGAGGGTTGGTTGTCATGGGAGCCTTATTTCCGGGGGTGTGGGTATGGGTTCAGCTTACACTGCTCTGGACCACAGCAAAGCCACCGGCCTGTGGCTGCCCACACCCGCTGTCCATAAGGAAGACCGAGAACACTAGCAAGGATGGCGCTGAACAAGTGTGTCACTGCCCCTTGAGCCAGTGCGGGGCACTTGCAGGAGGAGCATGGGTTTGGACACGAGCCAGCATGGCCGTGTTAGGCTTTTTAGCTGCAGTCAACTTGCTGCGTGTTGTGTAAGCATCGCTATAAAAAGGAACAGAGAGCAGTGTAGACATGTGTCCCTGGGTCTTTGGTGTCATCAGGCAGGCACGACCTGAGTGCGGCTGCATCTGCCTCTGTCACTACTGCTCACACTCGGGCCTCAAGGTCTCAGCGCACCATGACTGCTGCCTGCGTGTATTTATCTAAATGTCTAGCTTAAACATAATGGACGCTGAGTGTACCAGATGCACTTCTGATAAACCTTGGGAGGGAAGTGAATGCAAATGTCCATAAAGTACTTCAGAGCGTGTTTGTAATGTTGCCCCATGTCTCTGCCATGACGGCCATGATTATGTTGGTCTGGACTCCTGGTTCCTGGCAGAACTCTGCAGAATGTGGGGCTTGTTCTGACCCGTGGGAGGGGTGTTTTGGCAACAACTCAGGAGAGGGCCAACCTGGCTGTCCGGCCCAACCCTCAGTGGCTGACGCTTAGGGACTTCTTGGTGCTGAGTGGTGGTTATTGGAGGGGCTCATAAATGAGCCTCAGTATATGAACGGGGTCTCTGCTCAGATCCAGTGCTGTGTGGCAAGTTATTTAATCCCTTAGAACTTTAATTTCTGGGGGCGCCTGAGGGGTTCAGTGGGTTAAAGCCTCTGCCTTCGGCCCAGGTCATGATCCCAGGGTCCTGGGATCGAGCCCCACATGGGGCTCTCTGCTCTGTGGGGAGCCTGCTTCCTCCTCTCTCTCTCTCTCTCTCTCTGCCTGCCTCTCTGCCTGCTTGTGATCTCTGTCTGTCAAATAAATAAATAAAATCTTTAAACAAATAAAAAAAGAACTTTAATTTATGTGCATAAAAAAAGACCTGTAGCACAGCATAATGTGTGTCTCCTATGACACACATTTGTTTCCCCGTCCATTTCCAGGCATGGATGGAGTCGGGGTTCATGCACAGAAGATTTTGCAGAGAGAAAGCATGTTTTGTTTTGTTTTGTTCTATTTTAGGTTTTATTTATTTATTTGACACACACACAGAGAGAGAATTCACAAGTAGGCAGAGAGGCTGGCGGGGTGGGGGAAGCAGTCTCCCCGCTGAGCAGAAAGCCTGATGTACGGCTCAGTCTCAGGTCCCTGAGATCATGACCTCAGCTGAGGGCAGAGGCTTAATCCACTGAGCCACCCAGGGGCCCCAGAGATCAATCATGTTTTGAATGGCAATAGACTGATCGCATTTAAACAGGAATTTTTATGATGTTTCATAAAATGGAATCCTGATAAAGCCAAGGCATATCTGAGAACAAAGTATCTTGATTGGCAGGATTGGGCTCATTTCCATGAAAATTAGTCCTCTGTCCGGCGAAGGTCATTGGAGATGGCTCCGTCTGGTGGCTTCAGTGCCCCCTCCTCCATGCGTGAATGAGGGGAGCATTTGCCTCGTGCAGGCAACATGTGGGGGGGGGGGTCCCTGAGCCAACACTAACTCTGGATGGCCTGACCCAAGCCCCAGATGTTGAGCTCCTTGACCAAACCCTGTCCTTCTGTGTTCCTCTGATGCTGCTCTTGGCGGGGTAAAAAACAGCCCTAGGGATGGTAGTTGAGGGTGTAGGGTTGGCAGGGATATCTGCTGAGAGCGATTATGCCTGCGGTGACGTGGGACTGGATACATGGATCCTTCCATCCCAAGCCTCCCATAGTGGCTCTCCTTCAGGCTGGAATGAGTGCGTGCTGCCCTTCATGCTCCATGTTTGGACAGCGCATGGGGCTTTCCTGTGGCTCTCTCTCTGCCATGCCACAGCACTGAGGATTTCCAGCTTGAAGGACAAGTCACAGAAGAGACTCTTCCCCAAGTGTCAGGAGATACTGCTCACTGACTGGACTGGAAGGAAGGCAGAAGAAGGTGCCAGTATCCCACGGGCACCCGTGTCCTGTCAGCACCATGTGGTTGAGTTTCATCAATGCCCCAAAGGCGGAGGTTTAAGATATGAACAAATAACCTGGTGTCTGCTTCCTGTGCTCCATGGGACATTTCTGGGTCATCTCTGTTGTTCTTCCTGTTGGGCGGCTGCTGCTGACAGTGGGCTGTGGTGGACATGGCTTTGATGATGTCACATGGAAGCCCGGGCATAGGAAGGCATCCAAGCATCCAGTGTGCTTCCTGAGGGACAGGGAGGTGCGGGGGTGTCGTGCCCTGCACACCTGCAGGGTCTTCCTAGGGGAGTGTCTCCACTGCCCTTCCCCTTGTGCCATGCAGGTCAAGTCTCCAGTGACCACACAAGCAAGAAGCAAGGCCCATGGCTTGAAAAACTGCTGGAGCCCTCCACCCCCACCTTCCAGCATCTCTTGTTGAATCCTTGGTGCTTGATGTTTGCTCTGAAAACATGACCTGTTTGTCCAGATGTTTCGCTCCCTGGTCTCGCTGTAGCTCATGGGAATCTTGCTGTCCTCCCCATGAGGCCGCTCTCAGCTCTCCTGTTGGGGTTGAAATCTGTCCATGTTCACGAGGAGCCCCATTTCTGCTCACAAATGCCGTTGCAGGTCTGTGGATCTCAGTTGCACTTCAAGGTGGCTCCTCGACGCTGCCTTCTTTCCAGTGTGATAAAGAATGGATAAGCAGGTCTTCTTTTTTATTATTTGTTTATTTACAGCATAACAGTGTTCATTGTTTTGGCATCACACCCAGTGCTCCATGCTGTACGTGCCCTCCCTATTACCCACCACCTTGTTTCTCAACCTCCCACCCCCCCGCCCCTTCAAATCCCTCTGGTTGTTTTTCAGAGTCCATAGTCTCTCATGGTTCATCTCCCCTTCCAGTTTCCCTCAACTCCCTCTCCTCTCCAGCTCCCCATGTCCTCCATGTTATTTGTTATGCTCCACAAATAAGTGAGACCATATGATACTCACTCTCTCTGCTTGACTTATTTCGCTCAGCATGATTTCTTACAGCCCCGTCCATGTTGCTACAAAAGTTGGGTATTCATCCTTTCTGATGGAGGCATAATACTCCATTGTGTATATGTACCACATCTTCCTTATCCATTCATCCGTTGAAGGGCATCTTGGTTCTTTCCACAGTTTGGCGACCATGGCCATTGCTGCAATAAACATTGGGGTACAGATGGCCCTTCTTTTCACTACATCTGTATCTTTGGGGTAAATACTGAGCAGTGCAATTGCAGGGTCATAGGGAAGCTCTTTTCTTAATTTCTTGAGGAATCTCCACACTGTTCTCCAAAGTGGCTGCACTAACTTGCATTCCCACCAACAGTGTAAGAGGGTTCCCCTTTCTCCACATCCTCTCCAACACACGTTGTTTCCTGTCTTGCTAATTTTGGCCATTCTAACTGGTGTCAGGTGATATCTCAATGTGGTTTTAATTTGAATCTCCCTGATGGCTAGTGATGATGAACATTTTTTCATGTGTCTAAACAGGTCTTCTTAATTTTCAAGTACTCATTCCCATTTCACCTGTCCCGTTGGCCCCATAACGCACACGTTACGGTCAGGAGTTGAGCAGCTGTGGCTGCAGCAAGGTTCCTCTGAAGGACTTTTGGTCCCTGATATGGCTTCGTGGATTGTGGAGTTTTCATAGGTAAGCATGCACACAGCTGTCGCATTAGGAAGAAGAGTCCTGCACCCATCCGGCTCCCACAGACTCTCATGGACTTGTACTTTGTGGCCTCGCAGTGTCATGTGGTGGAACTTCATTTGGAATACTTTCTTGGGCTGAGTGTTCTCATCTGCTCAGTGTCCTTCATATGCAGACCAGAAAGTGGCTCTGGATTGCCCAGAGATGGGGGACGGGATTTTGTAAATGTGTATGTTTAATGAGAATATGGATTTTAGCTTCAGGGTCACTGTGAAGCCTGGAAATAACCATGTCCACAGAAGTCTGTTGTCAAAGAGTCATGTGCACCCTTTTCTCCAAAGCTTTGGCTAACATTCAGCCTCAAATTATTAGCTGCTTGACTTTATTTCCTCACTGTTCATTCCACATGAAGGATTCACAATGCAATTCTTCTTAGTTTAAAACCTTGTTAGCAGCACAATATATCATCAGCAGACTCCTCGCACATCTCTGTTTTTCCAGCCCTGACTTGTCCTCTTTGTATGACCTCCCAGTCCTTTTATTTGGTAGTATTTGACACCCAGAAGCTGGTGTCCACTGGGCTTCGTATGTCTCCTTCCCTCCTGGATGCCACCTGCTGGCCTCCACTTGACCTTCAGGTACCGCTGAGCCAGAGCTCTGACCCTCCGGCAGGATGCGTCACCACCCGCTGTCAGGGTTCATATGTCCGCCTGGACTGAGTCTGGCTCTTCTGCCATGTTCCCAGCTGTGCCAAAGACTGCACCGTCCCTGAGCATCCTGCAGCTGGCACGACAATACGAGCATGTTCGAACCTCCACGACCCCTGGAAGCATAAGACACAATAATTGCCTGCTTCTTAGAGTGTCAGAAGGATTCCACAACTGAATAATTGCTAATATTTTAAACTGCTCCTAGTTTAAAATTTCAATATCGGAGTAATCATATGGAAAAAGACTCGAAATGCAGATTAATCATATGAAATGTGTAATCCTGTGACTGTGTCTTGGGGTTCAGAAACCCTGCTCAAACACGCAGGGTGCCTTCAGAGGATATGCTTCATGACACCAAGGTGCTCTTGTCATTTTCAAAAGCGATTTTTACCTATTACTTTTTTCTAATGCTCTTAAATATATGAATTATAATTTATATGGAATAAAATGTAGCTGAAAATGAACAGTGGATGAATTTTTATTATTATTTTTATTATGTTATGTTAGTAACCATACAGTAAAGCATTAGTTTTTTTTTTTTTTTCTTAATTTCTTTTCAGTGTTCCAGAATTCATTGTTTATGAATGACAACCGGTACTCCATGTAATAGTGCCCTCCATGATACCCACAATTAGCCAACCCCGCAACTCTCTCCCCTCCAAATCCGTCAGTTTGTTTCTCAGAGTCCACATTCTCTCATGATTCGTCCCCCTCTCCAATTTCCCCCAACTCTCTTATCCTCTCAGTCTCCCCATGTCCTCTGTGTTATTTCTTATGTTCCACAAATAAGTGAAACCATATGATATTTGACTCTCTCTGCTTGACTTGTTTCACTCAGCATAATATCCTGCAGTCCTGTCCATGCTGATACAAAAGTTGGGTATTCATCCTTTCTGGTGGAGGCACCATACTCCTTTGTATATATTGACCACATCTTTTTATCCATTTGTGTTTTTAATGCATCTTGGTTCTTTCCACAGTTTGGCGACCATGGCCATTGCTGCTATGAACACTGGGGTACAGATGGCCCTTCTTTTCACTACATCTGTTTCTTTGGGGTAAATGCCCAGCAGTGCTAATGCAGGGTCATAGGGTAGTTCTATTTTTTAATTTCTTAAGGAATCTCCACACTGTTCTCCAAAGTGGCTGCACCAACTTGCATTCCCACCAACAGTGGAAGAGGGTTCCCCTTTCTCCACATCCTCTCCAAAACATGTTGTTTACTGTCTTGTTAATTTTGGCCATACTAACTGTTGTAAAGTGATATCTCAATGTTGTTTTGATTTGAATCTCCCTGATGGCTAGTGATGATGAATATTTTTTCATGTGTCTGTTAGCCATTTTTATGTCTTCATTGAAGAAGTGTCTGTTCATGTCTTCTCCCATTTTTTTGACATGATTATCTGTTTAGTGTGTGTTGATTTTGAGGAGTTTTTCATAGATCTTGGATATCAGCCCTTTGTCTGTACTGTCATTTGCAAATATCTTCTCACATTCTGTGGGTTGCCTCTTTGTTTTGTTGATTGTTTCCTTAGCTGTGTGGAAGCTTTTAACCTCTTTGACATTGGCCACAGCAACTTCTTTCAAGGTATGTCTCCAAAGGCAAAGGAAACAAAAGCAAAAATGAACTTTTGGGACGTCATCGAGAGCAAAAACTATGACATTGTTTTTTGATGTAATGTTCCATGATTCATTGTTTGTGTATTATATCTAGTGCTCCTTGGGGGGCCTGGGTGACTCAGTGGGTTAAGCCTCTGTCTTAGGCTTAGTTTATAATCCCAGGGTCCTTGGATCGAGCCCCACATCTAGCTCTCTGCTCAGCAGGGAGCCTGCTTCCTCCTCCGCTCTCCCTCTCTCTCTCTCCCTGTCTCTCTGCCTACTTGTGGTCTCTGTCAAATAAATAAATAAAATCTTAAAAAAAAACACCCAATGTTCCATGCAGTCATTGCCCTCCTTAATGCCCATCAGTTGTTGTTGAGTTTTGAGGAAGGTATTTACCATTTCATTAGAAACCTCTTCATGCCCCTGTGATCGGTTCCAGGTGAGCATTGAATTGTGTTGGTGTAGATGTTCTGGTGGTGTCATTGTGTGTGATGTGCGAATCTTCTCTCCATCTTCATGGTGGTTTGAGATTCACTGGTTGGTTCCTCTCTTTGTGCACCACTGCTTTTGACTGTGGGGTGACCCTGCCACACTTGATGCCTGCATCATGATGTTGGCTCCTGGGGGCCCAGAACCCCCAGCCAGGGAAGTTTGCATGGTCCTGAGCACCTGATCCCGCATGCAGGGAGTCCCAGTTGTCTGCCTACATCCCACCAGGAGTTTCCACCTGGTTTGTGTCTCTCCTGGTCCTCTCTGGCTCATAGTTTTTTGTCTCATTGCTAATTCCTGATATAGGTCATTTCTCGCTGCATTTTATTTCTTTTGGCTTCATAGGGCTATACTTGACATACAACATGTGTACCGTTCAGGTGTGTAACAGTCATTTGATGTGAATTATTCTGATATGCCTATGCAGTAAAGTCAGTTAACACATCTTTCATTTCTCAGAATTTGCTTTTCTGTGTGTGTGCTGAGAGTCTGTATGCTCCGCTGTCTTAGGCACTTTCAGGTGGGTAACACAGTATCGCTCTCCAGAGCTGCTGGGTCACGCACTGGACTCTCCTCTTATGCCTGGAAGTCTGTGCTCTCTGACCAGCCTCTCCCCATTTCCCCTCCCAGTCCCTGCCCTACTTTCCCCTTAAGTAACAGAGCACCTTCTTCAGAACATTTCTGAAACTTGCCCGGAGGTGGCAGCATGTACTCCTAAGCCTCCCAGGAGTGTAGGTTTTAACGTGGCCATCACCAAAAGAACAGTTCTTTACAAATGGAACTTGAGACACCAGATCAGGAAGCTTATTGGCCATTTTCCTTTTTGGATTTCTGTGCCTGAGGTGATGGGACACGCCAGTTCATTTTCTGACTACCTGGAGACCCAGCTCCAACAGCGCACCCCATCTGGTAGTTTTTCCCCTATTATGTGAACTCTTGGAGTCAATTTAGCATACAGCATGACAGCCTTGTTGATTAGCACATTCATGGTTCAGGCTAAAGCAGCATGCGGGACCCCAGGAGGGGATGCATCAGAGTTTGTAGGGCAAAGCTGACGAGTTTCTACTGGATGTCATCACCAAGCTACTGCATCATC
Organism: Meles meles; assembly: GCF_922984935.1. Lineage (NCBI taxonomy): Eukaryota > Metazoa > Chordata > Mammalia > Carnivora > Mustelidae > Meles > Meles meles. Next base: position 13,081,137 of record NC_060068.1, read on the forward strand.
AGCAATTATACTGGAGACTCTGTGGAGTCCATAGCAATTATTTTAGCCAAACCTCCCTATTGAAATTTTTAATAAAAGTGTGTCTTGGGAGGTTTCTAAAATGCTGAGTTCTTCAAGGATGTGATCCAGTGGAACTTGCCTAATTCTGACTCCTGTGACACTTGCTAGTCCCTAGCAGGTATGTGACAATTTTGGATAGATGTACCATCACCTAATAAGCTGATTTACATGCTGGGCTGAGCCTCTGTCTCTGTGGGAGCAAGCACTGTTGACATTCGGGGAGGGCTGGGGTACCGGGGAGCCCAGGATAGTCATCACATAGATGCAACAACTGTGTGCTGAAGCAAGTCTGAATGTGTATTCAAGGAACAGGTAAAGGCAGACCAAAAACGCCATCCTATTTCAGTTTATAGACTATCAGTTTTTCTTTCTCTTTTTTTTTTTTAAGATTTTATTTATTTATTTGAAAGACAGAAATTACAAGTAGGCGGAGAGGCAGGCAGAGAGAGGAGGAAGCAGGCTCCCTGCTGAGCAGAGAGCCCAATGTGGGGCTCGATCCCAGGGTCCTGGGATCATGACCTGAGCCAAAGGCAGAGGCTTTAACCCACTGAGCCACCCAGGCGCCCCTAGACTATCAGTTTTTCTGCATTCAAGTGCATTTTGCTTTAGTGACTTAGGAAATAGAATGTCTAAAGCAAATCAGATGATGGGATAGTTGGTCTCACATGGCTTGTGTTGTATGTTTATACCTGAAGTAGAGACCTGTTAAATTACATGTCACAGTGCCAAGGGCAATTCTAATGCTTCTTTGTTCAATGCCATTATGTCAGTGTCCGTGAACATTTCTGTAAATGTCTGGATAAATGAAGAGGATACATGCAATTAAAATAAAGTGCTTTTATTGTCTTAGACACACTTGAATCTGGTAGAAAACCAGATTTAACCATGGAAGACAACTGTTTGGGGGGAGTTGGGCTGGAATTGGGGAGTGGATTACACTGAAATGTTGAAATGTTGGTATTTCTGTGACACATTAGAATTTTTTTTTTTTTGGGATGCTTAGGAGATGCTGTTTTATTTTTTTATTTTTTTCCATTTTATTTATTTTTTCAGCGTAACAGTATTCATTCTTTTTGCACAACACCCAGTGCTCCATGCAAAACGTGCCCTCCCCATTACCCACCACCTGTTCCCCCAACCTCCCACCCCTGATCCTTCAAAACCCTCAGGTTGTTTTTCAGAGTCCATAGTCTCTTATGGTTCGCCTCCCCTCCCCAATGTCCATAGCCCGCTCCCCCTCTCCCAATCCCACCTCCCCCCAGCAACCCCCAGTTTGTTTTGTGAGATTAAGAGTCATTTATGGTTTGTCTCCCTCCCAATCCCATCTTGTTTCATTTATTCTTCTCCTATCCCCCTACCCCCCCATGTTGCTTCTCCATGTCCTCATATCAGGGAGATCATATGATAGTTGTCTTTCTCCGATTGACTTATTTCACTAAGCATGATACGCTCTAGTTCCATCCACGTCGTCGCAAATGGCAAGATTTCATTTCTTTTGATGGCTGCATAGTATTCCATTGTGTATATATACCACATCTTCTTTATCCATTCATCTCTTGATGGACATCTAGGTTCTTTCCATAGTCTGGCTATTGTAGACATTGCTGCTATAAACATTCGGGTACACGTGCCCCTTCGGATCACTATGTTTGTATCTTTAGGGTAAATACCCAGTAGTGCAATTGCTGGGTCATAGGGTAGTTCTATTTTCAACATTTTGAGGAACCTCCATGCTGCTTTCCAGAGTGGTTGGACCAGCTTGCATTCCCACCAACAGTGGAGGAGGGTTCCCCTTTCTCCACATCCTCTCCAGCATCTGTCATTTCCTGACTTGTTAATTTTAGCCATTCTGACTGGTGTGAGGTGATATCTCATTGTGGTTTTGATTTGTATTTCCCTGATGCCGAGTGACGTGGAGCACTTTTTCATGTGTCTGTTGGCCATCTGGATGTCTTCTTTGCAGAAATGTCTGTTCATGTCCTCTGCCCATTTCTTGATTGGATAGAATTTTTTTTTTAATTTAAGAAGTTAAGACCCATCTCCAATTGTTTGAAACATTTCTTGCTGAGTATCAAATCTTAGTAATTTTGTAACTAAATATTTTCCCTCTTAAAAGATATTTAATGATGATTTATACATCCCACAATGGAAACCCAAGTCTTTAGAGTTTAGTGATTCATCTTTTGTAGTTTTCATTGGGGATTTTAGTATTTCTACTATATGTATACATAGTTCTTTCCAATAGAATTCGTAACAGAAATACCAGCCATGCACAACTTCAATTATAGAAGTAATCCCCAGATGTTCCCCAAAGGAAATGGTTTATACCTATTTCTGTTGGACATCCAGACAGCAGATAACAGCAGAAACCAATACAGTAATTCAGGATTAGCTATTGACCAACAGTACCTCTTTCAGAAAAATACTAAATAACTTGAAGCACTTTTATGAAGAGTCTGAGTGATTTGTTGTAAACAAGTCTCATGGTTTGATGATGTAGTGATGAGAAATTTCAATTCCTTTATATTTCAGGGTGGTAACAGTTGAATACAAATACTTTGAAAAATGATAGACAATTGTGAGTCAAAGCTCTTACTTCCTCTGGGGCCCTGGGGACAGCAGAGATGGTGTCAGGGATGGAATTTGCTTTCCCCTGCTGTTATTCAGCACCAACGGTCTCCCCCTCCTCTACCTTGCTCTTGGGAAATGAGCCACATACACAACTGTTGATGGGAGCTCCCTGGCCTGAGTCTTGTGAACCACTGAATCCTGTTGCTCTGCCTCTGGCTGGCCAGGGTCTCCCCAGAGTGCCCAGCCACTTCGGGGGATCATTTCTGCTGTTCTGTGAACACTGAGCTCTTCTTGACTGGGCCAGTGTCACCATAGGAACAGAAAAGCAGTAGGCGCTGGTTGAGGTTTGGAATCCTGTCTCCTCAGTGTGTGTCCTTGAACGGCAGCATGTGAAGACTGGGCTTCCCATTGTACTGGCTTTGGTGCTGCAGGGATGCTCTGTAGGATCAGTGTGTTGGGAAGGATGGTTCACACCGTCATCAGCTGAGTCCACATCTATGAAATGCCTTCTGTGAACACAGCTTCTCCTCTCAGAACAATGGAAAGAGAAGCTTTTTATAACCGTTAAGTAGAGATATATCTTCACAGAAGGTGTTATGCATTTGGTAGTGTTCTTTAAGACCCCACAAATGTGATGTCCACAAGCTGATTGTACCCGTAGGGGAGCAGCATTCACTGTGATGATGGGTTCTCCACCTGCTGATTTTCAGCATACTTTACAGTGAGATGAAGGAAATCAGAAGTGAAGGTCAAATATACTTATCAGGTGTCTAGACAGCACTGTGTCTGGTTTTCTCTGAAACGCACATCCTGGAACTTAGATGTATAAAGTCATAGTCTTACACTGTTGGTGGGAATGCAAGCTGGTGCAGCCACTCTGGAAAACAATGGGAGGTTCCTCAAAAAGTTTAAATTAGAGCTAACCTATGACCCAGAAATTGCACTACTGGGCATTTACCCAAAGATACAGATGTAGTGAAAAGAAGGGGCACCTGCACCCCAATGTTCATAGCAGCAATGTCCACAATAACCAAACCATGGAAGGAGCTAAGATGTGCTTTACCAGATGAATGGATAAAGAAGATGTGGTCCATATATACAATGGAATATTACTCAGCCATCAGAAACGATGCATACCCAACTTTTGCGTCAACATGGATGGAACTGGAGGGGATTATGCTGAGTGAAAACAGTCAAGCAGAGAAAGACAATTACCATATGGTTTCAATCATATGTGGAATTTAAGGAATAATGCAGAGGATCATAGGAGAAGGGAGAGAAAACTGGGAAGGAATCAGAGAGGGAGAAGAACCATGAGAGGCTATGGAGTCTGGGAAACAATCTGAGGGTTTTAGAGGGCAGGGAGTAGGGGATGGGTGTGCCTGGTGATGGGTATTAAGGAGGGCACATATTGCATGGAGCATTGGGTGTTATATACAAACTATGAATCATGGAGCACTGCATCAAAAACTAATGATGTACTGTATGGTGACTAACATAACTTAATAAGATAAAAAAAGATTGATCATGATTAGCTAAATGCTAAATAAATAAAATAAAATAAAGTCATACCATTTTACATCATACTCAGAACTTCTCTCTGGGACCATTCACAGACCCAGAACTTATGCAGAGACAGTAACATTTGATGAGGGCAGGAGTTTATGTTCAAAGGTGTTACTTGCCTTGTTCTTCGGCAGTGGGGAATGGCTAGGTGACAGGCAATATACATGTAATGGACCATTCTCTCCATTGCCTGAAAGTCATCTGAGCAAAAATGAGAGTCAGGATTGTCTGATCCTGATTTGTAAAAATATCTCATGGCTGCTGTTGCTGCTGGTGCTTCTTCTGCTATTTCTGTGGGAGGTGTGCTTAGAGGCAAAATGTTCTAGGAGCTTTATTTTTCAGATTGAAAGATCAGTTCTCATCAGTTCACATGAAAGTGAACTCAGATATGGAAATTAGTTTATGAAAATGACAAAGCAATCCTGGAATATCTGGATATTTTTCCTTTTTCTAAAATTTTGGTTTATTTTGTTGAAAAAAATGTAAAATGATACAGGTTATGAGACATCAAACCATTATGGAGAAGATGCTCCTCCTATCACTCTGGAATAACCATCACTAAACTCCAAATCTAAACTGTGCAGACTTCAGAAATACCTTGAGTAAATGGAATGTATTCTATATGGTCTATTTCTGTAAAAATATAAAATAATAGCTATTCAGCCTTAGTGGAAGCAGTAAGTTGAGATAAAGCTGAAGTCATTGTTATTCTTGACACAAATGTCTCTTTATCCCAATGGATTTAATCCCATAAAAGCTCTTCTAAAATTAAAAAAGAAAAAGAAAAAAAATTGAAACAATATGGGAAACCTTGGAAAAAATTAGAATAGTGTTCTTATATTCTCTCCTCCACCATGAAAAGTGGACCATCTGTGCACACGCACCCCCATCTGAGTTGTAGACTATGTGCGTGCATGCACACATGTGTGAGAAGTAGACCATGTGTGTGCATGTGCACATGGGTGTGTGATAAGTGGACTATGTGTATGCATGTATCCCCCCATGTATGAGACGTAGACTGTGCACCTGCACACACATGTGTGAGATACGGACTGTGTGTGCACCTATCCCCTGTGCATGAGATCTATCCCTCCATGAGACCATGTATGTGCACTTATCACCCCATGTGTGAGAAGTGGACCATGTGCATATGCATGTATACATGCAAGACATAGACTGTGTGTGAATCGACATGCATGTGAAACACATGGATCATGTGTGCATATGCACACATGTATGAGACTTAGACTATGCGAATGTGCAGTCATGTGCGAGAGACATGGACCAAGTGTGTAAAAACCAACGTGTGAGAAGTGGGCCCCGTGTGTGCATGTATAACACATGTATGGGAAGTGAGCCCTGTGCATGCACATGTGCCTGCATGTGATAAGTGGACCATGTGTGCATGAGCATGTACATGTGTCTCACAGCTGAGGTTTGCAGTGTCTGCACCATGAAACCAGCACCCGCAGGGCTTCACCCTTCAGCATGAGTCCCATGCTGGCCATCACCCCTTTTACTGTGGCCTCGCCATCTTGCCTGATGTGTTTTCATCTCTCAGTCAGTTGATTTTATTATCAAGTGGTTCTTTTTCACATGGGACACGGGGCTTTGTGATTTTCTCCCCAGATGAGAAAGCCTGTGTTTTGCTATTCTTTTCAAAGGAAAACTTGGCAGACATTATGCTCCTGGGACTCACACTTTCTCCTCTTTAGAGCTCATCCCACGCTTTCCTTTCCATGGCTTGATGCCGTGATATGGTGGGATTCCCTGGCCACGGAGGTCCACAGGTGTCATGTTTCCTGCATTGTGCATGTGTGAATGGGGCCACTGACAGCCTGGTTTCTGCTTTGAGGGTCACTTGGCTGCTATGGCATCCCTGGAGCCCACTTACCTAGAGCACTGCTGGAATTAAACGTGGCTCTCTAGCTGATCACGTCTGCATGTGGGATACCATTTAAGCATGTTTACTTAGGTCTCAGTTACATAGTCAGGGTGTTTTTAGGCATCAGTGTCTGTTTGATACAAACATCACTGTTTGGTACAGGTGTATGGAGCAAACGGAGGGCTCTTCCCACCATGGTTCTTAGTCCTTGCTTCTTGTCTGAGACACCTCGTCTGTTCTCTCCATGCTTATTCCATCTCCTTTTCTGTTTTCAAGCAAGGATGTCTGTAGTGTCCCCTCCAAGCCATGACAATTCCCTGGGTCATGGATGATTTCCATCCTATTTGTTATTGTTTCTCCTGCTCTTCTGATCTCATTTCCTCCTTTTGATGTCAATGTGCTTCTCCTGATTCTTCTGTGTCAAGAATGTGGCTTTAGCATGTATCTCTTCTGATGCTTGTTGGTCCCGACCAACTCCTGGGTGCTGGGATGCTGCTCCTCCAAGTCCCAACTTTGTTATTTACATCTCTGATTGTTTTCTGAGAAAGCAGTTGATTTTGCTCTTTGCTTCTCATTTTATGATGATCAGAAGAGGGATAATGCTAGATGCATCTTCTTTCCACCATCTGTGTCCATAAGCCTCATACTTGACACTGTACCAACCAGAAGCCTGCTGAGCAATTTTTGAAAAAAAAACATAATTTCATGTTATTTCCATGGGTTTCTTTTTTCATAATTTTTAGCCCAATCTTTGACAACAAAATATTTAAATAATATTTATAGTTTTTCAAATATCTCCTCTGTAAAAACGCTTTCATGACACATCATTATTTGTCAGAATTATTTTGTTTATGAGGTGCTCTGATATAATATAAATGTATCTCGAAATCTCTAAGTTCTAGAAAAAAAGAAAAAAAAAGGGAAAAGTGCTGAACTTGTCTTAAGGGTAAAACAAGCATTATCTTAGAATGGTTTTAAGCATTGCTGTACTGTTTCAGTTTTCAGAACAATGTAGAAGCTCTGCGAGTTACTAGCAGTCATGAGCTTGGCAGGAAGGAAGCAAGCCATCTCTTTCTGTATTCCTCTAGAGTATACACAAATGTACAGCTCCCCCAGAATTTCTGCAAGTGTCTCAAGACCGTGAAGCAAGGAAGAAATCTGTGACTGAAAACCTCACAGAAGCATATCTGAAAGCTAGGTGGTGACTGCTGATGCCCTCGGGATCAAACAGCAGGCTTGGCCAGGAAAGCAGTCAGTGTAAGAATGTGTTTGAACTTGAAGCAGGACAGGAAGAACCGGGTAAATAGACTCTTCTCTAAAAGGTGCTCATTTCGCTGGATGATCAACAATGTCTGTACCCTTAATTCTGGGGACTGTGCTGAGACCACATGGAGATTTTCTTGGCTTCCGTGCACCTGTCTCAGCTCCTGCCATCACCCCACTTTACAGATGAGACATATCAAGTGCCGAGCAAACTTCACAAGGCAAGAGGACAGGGTCTGTTCCTTGGCAGTCAGATCCAGAGCTCTTTATTGCCACATTTAAAAAGAGTGCTACACAAATATGATTTTTTAAACTGGCTTCCAAAGGGCATTCTCAGTACTTCCTTATGGTCTCATGACCTCATGCTGTACTTAAGGGCACTGAGGTTTCAGTGAGATAGTTACAGTGAGCATGTTTAACTAAACCCATGCTGGGAAAACTGTCTGCAAGAAATGAATGGTTTGAATTAAAAAGAGCCGAGCTTTAAAAGAAGACTGGATTTTAGTAGGGCACAATATTGAACAGCTCCTTAGGAACAGTACTGGAAGGTAGGCAAGGTTAGTAACAGGGGAGCATGTCTGCTTTCCCTTTCTGGACACAGGGGTGTGGTCAGCAGTGTCAGTTATGGGAGGGTCAAGTGCCTTATGCAGGAGGGGTTTGTATGCCTCAGGGAGGGGGGACCTGTATGCCCTGTGAGGGGTCTGGGTGCCCCACAGTAGGGGGCTCATAGTTTCCAGGGTTTAGGGACTTGTGCCTAAGGAAGGGGTTCTCGGCACCCCACAATAGGGGAAAATGTGTGTCCCATGGAAGAGGACCATGTGTCCCGGAGTGGGTGTGTATCCCGTGGGGGGTTTGTGATGTGGGGTTTAAAGCTTGAGTCCAGTTGCACCTGGTAATGTCCTCTGATTCCCAAGTCTATCACCTTTTTAAAAGGAACTTGAAAAGAGGACAATCCAAAGTAAAATGAGGGGTCATGTGTGGTACAGGGAGATGCCGAGAGGTTGAGAGGAAGGAACAGCCTCAAGGAGCTCATGACATGTGATGGGGTGGATTTGCTGTGGATCCTGCAAGGGACCCACTGCACACACACACACACACACACACACACACACACACACACATCTGCGTCACCAGGGCTGTTATCTCAAGCTGACCTGCTGGTAGGTGGTGTGTGTTCTGTGCTCCTATGTACACTTTTATAGTATCCTGCAGTCCAGCTTGGGCTCGACATGGTCTAATACTCTATAGGCAGGTGCTGGCCAGGAATGCAGCCATGTGGGTGGGCAGACCCAGGCCTGAGCTGGTCTTCATCCTATGTGGTGGGGGTGTCCGTCTACTCCCTGGAAGTCCTGCCTCCCTCCAAAGGGGGCTTTCCCAGGTCAGGCTGGGGTGGGAGGGTCTCGGGGTCTTGCTCACTCCACACGTGATCACAGCCATGTGGGCACATGGTAACTGTGCATGTTTGGGAGCTGCATGGCTGACATATGCCCTCATTGTCAGCTCCTCCTACTGCGTCCCCGCTGTGACCGTCCCTTTAGGTGGGCATTGTGGTGGCTGGTTTGGGTAGGTGTCTGGAGAAAAGTGCAGAATCTTCATTGCCCACACTATCAAGGAGGGCCTAGGCTTGGGTCCTGTTACAGATGTCACAGTGGGCAGGCTGCTAGCAGGAAACTCTTGACACGTCTGCAGCTGGCTGAAGAAAATGTGGGCTCGGTTGGCCAGTTCTCATCCCTGGTGTATGGCAAGGTTTTTGTCTGCTGGAATTTTGTTGTGATGGGATGGCCCAGATGCTCACTCGTGAGGCCTGCAGTCTGTCCTTACCCAGGCCATTGGTGCCGGCCCCTTGGTTCCCCCAGGGAAAGCATGGCCTCAGTTCACCAGCATGGTGGCTGGGCTCCAAGTGGGATCCACTGAGTGAATGAGGACACAGCACTGTGTCAGGGATGATAAGCAGACATGGAAGCTTTTCTCAGTTGTATTTTTGTCATTTTTTATGGAAATTATCTTTTTACTTACTGTCCCTCCAGATTTTTTATACATACATACCAGGAATATATTTTAAATCTCTTAAACCAACGTTTTATCCCCATGGTGGTGCCTGGCATGAGGTCAGTGCCCCTTGCACATGAGAAGGGAACTGACATTTAAGTTGTTTTTAATTTTTTGGCTTCTATAATATTAAAATCATCATTCCTAAGTTTCCTGGGCTAATGAAAATTTCCTTAGCATTTTCCCTAAAGGTGTAAATACGGGCTGAAAGTATCTGCATGTTTTTATCTCTTGCTGGATACTTCCAAACTGCATTCCCCTTTGGGATGGACAAATTCATGTCAACACCAGCAAATGTGAGTGAGCCCTTCTTAGCAGCTTCCCCCGTGTTTGCCCATTTTAATTTGTCTCCTGTCTTCCTAAACTGGGTAAGCTAAAAGCAGGACCCCATTATTACTTTGAGTTGTGTTTTGAGATTGTTGTTGTTTGCAACACACAGTAGGTGTGTTGAATTTCTGGGCACCTGTGCAATTCTGGTATGGACTTTGCATGTGATGTATATTCTAGGGCTTGCTGAGGTCGAACTGGAAGACATTTAAGTGATATTCTGGAATCTGGATGCATATATTCAGCCTTTTTTTGCCTCATGACACCTGTGAGTTTGAGGCAGCACATGTGAAAGAATTGGAGTCTATCCACAGCCATTGTGCTGACCCTCTGAGTCTGTCAGGGAGTAGAACTAATTATCCACCCAGTTTGACAATTAAGTGGATTTATGACCATGTTTCAGTAAATGTAGAGGTTTTCTTTGGTGCCACGGAGATTGTATACCAGCACACTGAATCCTATTCAGCATTGTTCTCTACCCTACTTTGTAAGATCCACTTGGCACCATATGAATTGTCAGTGTCAAAATTCTGTCCTGTTTTATATCCTCCAAATGTGTGAAAACACAAGTAAAACATAGTGACCAAAATCCCCCAGCACTCTGGTGTAACACCATAGGAAGTGGCTCTGCACCTTGACTGTGGGGCTATTTATGGAAATACACGCATGAAAAGAGTGCGGTACCACCGTACACACAGTGTGCCTGTGCCGGTCTCCTGGGTGTGGGGAATAAGGTGTCTACACCAGGGAGGCATAAACAGGGCCGTTCTGTACTTCCTCTCCATCAGTCTTCCTCTTCATTCTCTCTTCAAGGGCATCCGTAAGTATTTCAAAATAAGTTGAAAAACACCTTATTGGCAGATCTGTGAAGAGTTCAGAGCACATTGGATGAGAATTGCTGATGTCGTGTGCTGGGAGGAAAGCCATCTGCTGATTCCCTACCTAGGTGTTTGCTTGCGCTCACCAGGAGAGAGTTGTTGACCTTGATCTTGCTGACATGAAGCTTCTTCCTGTGACTCCCGCTGAGAAAGTTGTATCTTCAGAGAAGGCAAGGAAAATCAGCCTCCTCCATCATAAGGATGCCCGCATTGTCACCTGAGCAGGGCAAGCATCCTAACATTTACCTGGTGCCTCTGCCCCAGGAATTCTAGACCCCACAGTTTCGATGATCTGTCTGGTTGTGTTCTCAACCCTCATGGAGTTTAGGCCCATATGGTGTTTCCTGGGATAGTACTCCAGAAGTTCTGTGACCAGAAGGATAAGAACCGGGTTCTAGAGGAGGTCACAGGGCAGCAGGTCAACAGTGCCGAGCAGGCATCAGGGCTACTCGAGAGAGCAGTCAGTGTTCCACACCATGTGTGTGGCCCAGGACCAGGTGATGCCCAGTGTGCACGGCTTTCACTTCCTGTGTCCTGTGCTGGGCAGTTTCAAGAGGGGCCTTCCGGGGAGGATGCCGGTGGCTGCCTTGAGTACCTCCTCCTGCTCAACGCTTTGTGCCACAAGGTAGCATGTGAAGAGAAAGAACTGGCATTTTCATGCTGCTTTTAATTTTTTAACATATTTTTTTTAGGTGAGGCAGTTGACACAGGATGATATGTGTGTTTCCAATGTGCAACACAGGGATTCCACAGGTTTGTACTATGTTGTCTTTTAATACTGATAGCTCTCGATGAGTCTTACTAGACATCTTGGTGGTGGATAGAGTAGGGAGACTTCTTTTCATGCCAGCAGGGACAATGTCTGTGTGGTTCCCCTTGTGTTGTGTGGTCAGTGTGGCTAGCTCAGGTCATGAGGGTTCCCTTTAAAGATGAAGGTGCTTGTGGGTGTCTTTCTCATGGGTGTTTTGGGGTGGGGGAAAACCTGTGGGCAGGCTGGCTCACTGGCTCCAGGATCATGTCTGGGTGTCAACAGTAGGAATGCCCAACAGCCTTATGAAGAACCCCATATGTGATGGCCATTGATTTGGGCATGGGGTGAAATGTATTTTGTGTCTTAACCGAAGTTGTTTGTGATTTTAGGAACAAAGTTTTTGTTTTATTTTGAGCTCTGAAATAAGAGAATTGTGTCTCTCAGTTGTTTTTTGTTTGTTTGTTTGTTTGTTTGTTTTAGCAAAGGCATATTAAAAGAGAAAATGTGCTATACTGGTGGGGTGCACATTTTCTGGTGCTTGGTTTTTGAAGAAGACTTGTCTCTCTGGTAATCAGGTGCCCTTTGTATGGGAGATGATGTGTTCCCTGCATTCTGATGGGTTCAGGAAGCCATGAGCACATACTTTCACATAATTAGTTGAAAATAATATATATATTCTCCAGGCTAAAATGAGCTTTTAAGTATTATCTATTTTTCATCCAATTTGGTTAGGGAAAACATATTCTGATCTATCTCACCATCAGACTTCTCCTTACTTCTGAAATTGGGAAGTATTTTTAAAATTGAGGGTCAAGATGTAAATTCCAGTTACCACTTTAAACTATTGCAAAAATTGAAAAATGGTCATTTGCAAAATGGATTTCCATTAGTTTCTACAAGAAAGATGAATTATTTTAGCCTTTTTTTGCACATTTATATTTCAATTTGTATGTATCGATGTGTACAAAGCCTTGAGATACTGAGGACTGATACTAATTGTATTGTGTGTGTCACAGCCCATGTGACAAATTGACCAGGAACGCGAGGGTAAGAGGATGGTGAAAAGAAATCAAAGAGACAAAGAGATGGGGGCAGGAGGAGCACCAGGGATGATTTCCACCAAATGCCGCTTTATTAATAAAAACAAGAGAGTATATAGAAGTCTTACAGTGAAAGGGTGACTTATCTAAGTGTTGCTGAAGGATTAAAGGTTCACACACCAGCTTCATAATATTTTTCACTACAGACATACCAGCGCCAGGTGGTGGATGGTAAACATCATCCACTAGAAACACACTTGAAAGATTATCTCCTAGCTTCTAACAGGACAGCAAGAACCACTAGAAGATAGAAGAGTGCATCTGGGTTGTTTTGAAGGTCAAATATCTAGAGGGCATGTGAGAAGTCACGTGGTGAGCAAGCAGTGCATGGCACAGGCTCTTTCTCAAGTGCAACTCAACTCCCTTATCCTCTGCCTTGAATCAGGCAGTGAGACATTGGAGGAGGCACAAGTCCGAGCCTGGTTTGGCTCTCGTCTCAAGCCTTACTGCGGCTTCACACATCTCCCCTTTCTTTTTTAAATATATCAAGCATATGAAGTTGGGCTTGGGTATGCAGTTGTTGCCGTCCTGTTCGATATGCAGAAATAGACCAATCAATGAGGAGGGCAGTGAGAATCACAAAAAATGATTACAAAAATCCAGAAAGAATGTTTCATGATATTACCCGGATTAAAACCTCGAAGGCCGCTTAGTATTTGATTTACTACATTAGCAGGGTTTTCTAATGTCAATTGAGCATATCCTATGTTAGTGATATCTCTTTGTAGTTCAGCAAGGTCCAAGCTAATGTTATTATGAAACCATACCCCTTGTAAATGGTGTTTAGCTGCATCCCATGAATAATTAAAAGCCTTAAGGGGGGGGGTAACGCAAATGTGTTGAAATCCCCCATGACATGTCAACAACATTTGTGTCCTCAAGGTGAATAATTGTCCCCCTAGATATTCTATGGCTTCTTCCAGGCTCTCCAGTCTACTCAGGATCTTTTCATCAATGTGCTCCTGGGCAGACAGGGCAAGAGAAATATTTTTTGCTAAAGAGTTTACGTGTGTAGCAGTGTGAACAGATTGTGAAAGAGCAACGGCAGAAACAGTGGCAGTAGCAATCACAGAAATAAGTACAGCTATTCCTGCTAACAATAATCCTAAAAAATGTTTAACTCTATTAATTTGATGTTGTAGTTCTACAGCTAATTGATAGCCATAATTAGCATACCAGGGATCCTCTACCTCTACTGGTAACAGAACATATGGGGGTTGCATAACCAAGAATATCATAACAGAGGAGTCTCCAAAAGCTGGGGAAGACAAGGGTAAGCAATTTGTCAAAATACAATTGTTACATTCAATTTGATATATTGGGAAACGTCCTCTAGTTCTCTCATACATATGTGGATGGACAGTGCCAGGTCCTACAACTAAGAGGAAAGGGCACAGAACACAAGTCTTTATAGAAATGTCCACTTGGGTAGCCTGTTCTAAGGTATGGTCACCCATACGGACAGAGACCAGACCCAAGGCAGTCCCTAGTTTCCATAATTCAGAATGAACCATTTCTTTTGTAGTAAACAGTCTTCCCGGTATTGTCACATTGTGAGATTGCAAGTGGGGAGAGCGCAGTCCTCCAGGATGCAGGATGCACTTCTTAGAATGATACGAAGGCTTCTTTGACCAGTCAGTAATGACAAATCCTGGGCCTCCAGGGGCGAAATAAGCTGCGGCACTTCTTGCATGCACTCACTCCATATAGGACCTGGAAGAGAGAAATTAAGACTTTTAGGACAGAAAGAATGGGCAGGGGGAAATATTCCTAGTCCAGAAAGTGTAGGTGACTCTTCACCAGTGATTTCAAATGGTCTCCATTCCTCAAGTCTCTTAACGACCGTCCCGGTATGAGGCATCCTTCTGAGGTAAGATACTACATGGGGAAACTGTTTGACCACCATGCAGCAATTCATCAAGATTTGTTTCTGAGACGGGGCTTGGAAACAAATGGGGACTTGGGCTGATGTCCCAGTCCAATTCATATAATGCTCAGCATGATCTATTCCTTCTGAGTTAATGTCTCCAAATTGATCAGTTATGTTAGTGTGGACTCGAGGAGTTGGATCGTCCCAAGTAACGGGATGCACCATGGGTGGATCGGGTAAGTAAGCCCAATAATGCATGTACTCCTTGTGGAGAAATTAGGGCAAGTAAAGTGGATAGGAGAGAAAGCAGAACATGATTAGATGGAGTCTGTGCAGGAATTTTAAGAGCCTGCTGGATGAGATTCCTCATCTGCTGTTGTCTGAATGGAGGAGGACGTCTTCGCCGCTTCCTCTGACTTCTTTGGTTCAGGGTCAGTTTCTCCCGGCGTTGTTGTACTGGGGAGGAGTCGACACCACCTCTCCAGTAGCCAGCACAGGGTGTCCTCATCCTGTGGAAAAATACAGACAAAACCTCTCCCTTTATGGAGTACTGCATCTGGGCTTTTCCATACTCTGGTCAGGGGATCCTTGCAGCAAGCTTATGGGAGTGGAGAAAAATCAGGATGCCAAAATCGCTCAGCAGCTGTCCAGCCTATATAATCAACATTCAAAAAATTTAAAACATATAAAGTTAAATTTAAATGCATATGTGGGGAGTATTTCACTTTTCCCTGTAGTATCTCCCCCTCTTTTAATTTTTTAAGATAGGATTTAAGGGTGCTGTTTGCACGTTCCACAATGGCTTGACCTTGAGAATTATATGGAATTCCTGTGGAATGTGCTATAACAAAAGGTCTGAAAAGCCTGAGATATATAAGCAGTCCCATTATCTCTTTTAATTGCCTTTGGCATGCCTAGGGTGGCAAATGCTGAAAGTAAATGATTTTGAACATCAGTGAAAGATTCCCCAGAATGTGCTGTAGCATGTATAAACCCAGAAAAGGTATCAATAAAAACATGGAGATATTTAAGTTTTCCAAACAGGGGAAAAATAGTTACATCCATTTGCCATAAGTGGTTAGGCATTAGGCCTCGAAGATTTACAGCGTAAGTTAGCTGAGGATGATGAATAGGGCAAGTAGAGCAGTTTTTAACTATTTGCCGAGCTTCTTCCCTGGTCAACCAGAATTGCTTGCACAGGGCGGCTGCATTTTGGTGAAATCGGGCATGACTTTGAGTAGCCTGATCAATTTTAGTGGTCATTGACAATTGTATATGGGTTAAAGCATCCACAATAGCATTGCCTTCAGCCAAAGGCCTGGGCAGATTAGTATGTGCCCTGATGTGTGAAATGTATATGGGATGAATTCTCTTATTTAATAATTGTTGAATATTTGTGAAGAGGTAAAAAAGCTCTTCATCATTAGTAAGGATTTAAGCAGTAGGCAACACTGGAACAGCACGTGTCACGTAATGACTGTAAGTATATAAATTACATGGTTCAGGAAATTTTTCTAAAGCCAACAGTACTGCCTTTAATTCAGCTCTTTGAACTGACTTAGTAGCATAAAATGCCTGAAAAGATTCCTGACCCGAGCAGGAAGATTTATGAATGCCAATATGCCCTCTCTTGTCTGCATCTATGAAAACAATAGCAGAAGCGAGAGGCAGTGTTTGAACAGGATTATTTATCATAGTAGAGGTAGTAGAAAGAAATTGTAATAATTTATCTGCTGGCAAGTGATACTTAAGTTGTCCTGGATAATTAGACAGGGCTATTTGCCAGTCAAGATTAAAATTAAATAACGTTTGCACACGCTTAGTTGTTAACATAGGCAGGACCAAATATTCAGGTTCCTTACCTGTATTAAGAATAATCCTCTGGAGACCTTTGTTAATCAGTTGTGTTAATAACTCTATTTGCCCAGTGATGACATGTAGTTGGTGCAAAGCTAAATGAATCCATTCCAAAGGCCCATGAACTTGCCATATAGCTGCTAAAGGTAACTTGGATGGCATTAACAGTATTAGATATATTGGCGTGGTAGGGTCATACTGACAGATCTGCGCCTGTGACAATTTATCATTAACTAATTGTAATGCAGCTTTAGCATCCTCGGTTAAAGTTCGAGAAGAGGAGGGAGAACTATCCCCTTTTAAGATATCAAATAAAGGCTTTAGGTCATCAGCAGTTAGATGTAAAAAGGGTCTAATCCAGTTAATATCTCCTAATAATTTTTGAAAATCATTTAAAGTATGCAAAGACTGTGTATGCAAAGAAATTTTTTGAGGACAAATTCTTTTATTCTCAATAATAAATCCCAAATATTCAAAAGGCTCCATTTTTTGCATCTTCTCAGCAGCAATTACTAAATTATATTGTTGTAATTGAGTGACTAAAAAGGCAAAGGCTTGTTGCAAAATTTCCTCCGTTTCAGCCGCTAGAAGAATATCATCCATATAGTGTATACAATAAATCATCGGCTCAAATTGCATCCAAAATGGAGAAATTGCACGAGAAACAAATTCCTGGCATAGAGTAGGACTATTGGCCATGCCCTGAGGCAGGACCTGCCACTGATAACCTTTAGCAGGTTCTTTATGATTAGTACTGTGAATAGTAAAAGCAAATTGTTCACAGTCTCTGGAGGCTAGCGGAATGGTGAAAAAACAATCTTTTAGATCTAGTACAATTAATTTATATTGCAGAGGAATAGCCGATGGCATGGGCAATCCAGGCTGAAGGACCCCCATAAGTTTCATTGTGGCATTTACTGCCCTTAGATCCTGTAAAAGTCTCCATTTTCCTGATTTCTTTTTTCTTTTTTTTTTTGTTTATTTTATTTTTTTTTCCATTTTATTTATTTTTTCAGCGTAACAGTATTCATTCTTTTTGCACAACACCCAGTGCTCCATGCAAAACGTGCCCTCCCCATTACCCACCACCTGTTCCCCCAACCTCCCACACCTGACCCTTCAAAACCCTCAGGTTGTTTTTCAGAGTCCATAGTCTCTTATGGTTCGCCTCCCCTCCCCAATGTCCATAGCCCGCTCCCCCTCTCCCAATCCCACCTCCCCCCAGCAACCCCCAGTTTGTTTTGTGAGATTAAGAGTCATTTATGGTTTGTCTCCCTTTAATTACAAATATAGGAGTATTCCAAGGGCTAAAAGATTCTTTTAAATGACTCAAAAGCAGCTGTTCTTCCATTAAAGTCGCTGCCATTGCCAATTTATCTGCATGTAAGGGCCACTGATGCATCCATACAGGGTCATCAGATTTCCATTCGATAGGCAGCACATGAGGAGATTTCAGTGGCCCTGAGGAAAACCCAAACCCGCCTTAGAATGCTGTGACTGTATTTGAAGCAGGTTTGGTTCTCCCTGTAAATGCTTTCCTAAACCTTTTCTCTGTTTATATCCCATCTTTTTAGAGCCATCACAACTGAATGTTGTTCATTTTATGAATAGGAGCTGATGCCAAAGAGACTCCCATATCTGCAACTCCCCTGTAAGTTGCTTTGTAAATGTATATATTCAGTTTATTCCTACATCATAATGAGAAAAGTCCTCAATATAATGTAAGTTATACATAATTTGCATATTACCATTTTGAATTTAGCTTAATATAATTTAATAAGCATTATCAATATTACAGATATTCTTTTTCCTAGGTTTCCAATGTTCTTATTCAATTGCAAATAAGACTTGAAAAACCTCTCACCTTATTGATTCACATATTTACAGAATAAAGTGATTTTTCAAATATAGGATCATTATCATAGAGATTAAATGTGGATCCCATGTGATGAGAAGTAATTTAGTTAAACTATATATGATCCATTGGCAAATCTAGAAATGTGTTCTCTAGATACCAGACGATGTAGAATTTTCTTCTGAAGCAAATGATCATTCAGATCACTAAATAAGTGATTCAGATCACATAAAAAGATCATTCAGATCAGTAAATAAGTCTGGTCACAATTCATTTTGTCTGATTATTGCATAGTTGCAACCAGAATTTGCATTTAACAAAGAAATTTCTATCATTTTCCCTAAAATTTTATAAGAAATATCAGACTAAACTTTAATAAGCATCTGAATGCAAAAAACAAAAATCACCAATTTTCATATAAATTTGTTTTTTTTCTTCTCTTTTCAAGAACTCTGTCATACTCTTGTGTGAACTTTATCAAAATAAACTTCTTTACCCACCTATGGGGGAAGAGATCTCTAAAAGACCTAGCAGACCTTTTTCCAAAGGACTACCATGAACCTACTGGCTGCACAAAGCATACCTCAGTTCTTTGAAAAATTTGTTCATACTTGTATCTGCATGCCCATAGATAATAATTATTTTGCATTGCTATCCATTATCTAGATTTTTACGGTATTATGAAATGACTTCCCTAGAATGTATCAGGTTGCCAAGAGGACAATCCTCTGGAGTCCAGCCAAGCACATTTCCCTACAGTATCTCTGCAATAAGTCATACATGAAATTTTTCATGCCTACTAATGTTTCCACAACAGTTTCTGTTAAAGAAGACAACTTATTTGTGAAGCATAACAAATAACATGGAGGACATGGGGAGATGGAGAGGAGAAGGGAGTTGAGGGAATCTGGAAGTGGAGATGAACCATGAGAGACTATGGACTCTGAAAAACAACCTGAGGGTTTTGAAGGGGCGGGGGGGTGGGAAGTTAGGGAACCAGTTGGTGGGTAATAGGAAGGGCATGTCTTGCATGGAGCACTGGGTTTGGTGCAAAAGCAATGAACTGTTACACTGAAAAGAAATTTTAAAAAGTGAAAAAAAAAAAGACAAATAGCACAGAGTTCAGAATGCTTTCATGACTTCGGGATTAAGACTCATTTAAAATAGTTAACCAATGTGTATTTTTTACTTGTTTAGATGGTTATAAAGCTTGTGATCCTAAGGATTTCATTGTACACAGAGATCTAAAATGTATAGTATTTGTATGTGCATATATCTGTGTGTTTCTGTATATATATCGTCATGAAATATCACATCAGAGAATCAGTACTGATAAATAGGTAAGTAGGTAGAGAGATGCATGGAGAGATATCTGATTTATCAGTATATACTTTGTCTTTAGATTCAGACTGAAGAGAAGTTTATTTTGCTTTATTGTAAAACATGCTGCAGATTTTTGGAGCCAATGTTAGATCTAATGCTAGCTGTCACTTACTAGAAATGTAAACATGGATTAGTGAATCCAACTCTTTGAGCCTTTAACTCATCAGGAGAGCAGATCAGAATCATGAGATATGATCTCACACTTCTTGGAATGATTATTATCAATAATTGAACAGAATGATGTCTGTTGGAGAGAATGCGGATCAAAAACAACACTTGAGCATTATTGATGGGAATATAAATTAGTACAGCCATTATGGAAAATAGTATGGAAGTTTTTCAAACAGTTGAAAGTAAAACTATCCTAAGTTCCAACAATCCCACTTCTGGATATCTATGCAAAGGAAATAAAATGATATGAAATCAAATTCGAAGCTATACTTTACTCGTGTAATCATTATTGCAGTGTGACTCACAATAGCTAAAATGTGGAAGTTAATATGATATATTCATTGACAAATGAATGGATAAAATGAAATAAAAGTATCATGGATGAACCTGGAGGACATAGAGAGAAGTGAAATAAGCCAGACATAGAAAGACAAACACTTTATAATTACAATTATAAATGAAATCTAAAAGTCAATCTTTAGAAGAGTAGAATGGCAATTGTCAGTGACTAAAGGCAGGGAAAATTGGGAAGATGTGGGTCAAATGCTAAGTTTCCAGTATACATGTTGAATAAGTTATACTTACAGCAATTTATATGTAGTTAACAACATGGTATATTGGAAATTTCCTGTTACTGGAGATCTCACCAGTTGGTAGTATTCTTACACACACACACACACACACACCCCACATACACAAGCTAAGTGAATTGGTGGATATGCACTTTGTAGTTATTAGGAAGCGTAATACTTAAATGAAACTGTGTCCCTTATATATATGAAATTTTTGTCAATTATACCTAAATAAATCTGAATAAAAAGCAAAAAAAAATGACAAGACTAAATGGGATAGTTTATACTGGATGTGTCAAATCTGAGTGGCATGAGTGACCCATGCACAGTAGCTGTGATTTTTTTTACCATCTTCACCATTGCCACTAAAATCAGCATAGTAACCATCATACAATTTTTATCCATACACATGCCATCCTTGCATTTCTCAGGGACTTTGTTCCCGAAAAGTTTCAGTACACTCATTGGTTTTAATAAAGCAGCCAACTTTGCTCTATTAATATTACTGTCACTTTTACTGCACTGGAAAATTAGTGACAGGCAAAGAAATTTAATTTCATTTTCTTATTTTTACTTATTTTTTAAATTAACTTAAAAAATATTGTCTTTGTTTCACAGAAAGCACAAGCAAAGGGAGCAGGAGAGGGGTAAGCAGGCACTGCCCCAACCAGGAAACCAGATGCAGGGCTCACTATCAGGACCCTGGGATCATGAGCTGAGCCTAGGGCAGAAGTTTAACCAACTAGGCCACCCAGGGCACCAAGGACATTTTTTAAAAAATATTCAAGCTAAGTACAGAAAGTAGTACAACTAGGTAAATTTTCTGTTAAGAAATCATCCTGTCACTTTGGGCACACCAATCTCCTTCATGTATAGGCATGCCCATAGATTGAAAAAGTTTATATTTTAGAACAAAGATGCAAAGTATGCAAAAAATTAATAATGATTCAAAATTTAAAAACAAAAGAGAATCACAGCAGAGGAAGATGTTTATGATCTGCTGGACCTGTTGGAATGGGGTAACAGTGTGATTTAGGATGGGATCTGTGGGGAAGGAGGGGGAAGCAAATTTGTCGCTTAAAAAAGAAAAAAGAAAAAAAAAAGACATCCTTTAAATCAACCCCTGATTGTAGACAAGTTCTCCAAAACCAGTATCTTGCACCCCTGCAACAAACTTGACACAAGTTCTTGGATTATCTCAACAATTGGGCCCTTTTCCTTGCTGCATCCACCAGGGGGCTTCTGGACTGCTCTTGGCTGGGCCTCCTGTGTGGGGTCTGTGCAGGCTGACCAGGATTACCTGAATCTCCCTGCCTTTTGGGGCTGGGCCTCCTGTGGGTCGCCCCCACAGCCCCTCTTTCTGCACAGCCCACTCCATGCCCAGAACCAACACCAGCTCCCCCAGGCCAGGCCCATCTCTGAAGCAGATGGAGCAGCGCCTCTGGAGGTCAGGTCCACACTGTTCCCTCCCCAACCTGCTGCCACCTGCTCCCAGAGGCAGTGCCCATCTCTGTGGAGGCTGGAGCGGTGCTCCGGAGGTCCTCAGAGGCTCTGGCCTCGACAGTGACTCCCCCTCCACCCCGCTTTCCCGCAGTCTCCCTGCTCTGCCTGTAGGAGAAGCTGCTCTCCCTGGAAAGACTTCTGGAAGGAAAAGAGCTCCTTCCAATTTCTTGGGGTCTTACTGCTGGGTGAGCCCCAATCCATTCCACAGCCTTGTGGGGAGACTTCGAGGAGGCGGCTCAGTTGGTCTCCCCATCAGCGGCACAACCTAGCCTGTCTTGCTGGCCTCACCCTGGGGCATCATAATGCCTTCTTGTGATATTACCACCATGCCCTGGTGAATCACCCGGGCACTCACAAATTAGTCTCATTCAGGTGGCCAGTCACCAGGTAGCTCAGCTGGCCAATGACCAAGGGCTTTTTCAGTGACCCTTCTGACATCATCGAATGGAAAACAGGTTAACTTTTTTCAGGAAGAAAAATTCATCTTTGGGATGTATTTATAGTGAAGTTCATGGTGAGGCTGAAAGACTCAACCAGTATAAAGCAAAATGTGTCACTCATCGTCACCATTCCCTGAAATGCTATCGCCAGTATTCATGAAGACATGGACAATTAAACCCCATGAACTGTCCCATTTCATGGGTAAGTTCATAATATGATGCTACTTTCCACTCCTCCATTAAAGCTTAAATATAAATGTAGAAAATTGTAGCTATTATGTTTGCTATGTCTCCCCAAAATAAACTTAAACCAAGAAAGGATGATGCTGTGTCCCAAGTCATTACCTTTTGCCAAAACAATATTCAGCTCTCATAGACAGGGGAGAACAAAATCCAGCCTGTCAGCAGGTTCACTGCCTTCATGTCTAGCTTCCAACAGAAAGCGGTGGGAGGAGGACTTAAGTTTGTCTCCTCCCTCAAATATAAGTAAATATTTATCAGGTCATTCAGAACACACAACAAATGAATCAGTGATCTGAGAAAACAAATGCTGCATGTCTACAAGTAGAAAAGGGCCCACCATTCAGAAGGGAGGTGGTGTTCAGATTTGAATCTGGTGTTATATAGCTTTGGGGTGGGAACCTGCCTGGGGAAGCTACCACAAAGTCTTCTTAGCAGCAGATCAGAAAATGGTAACATTTAGAAGTCTGCTACTGAGGGGGTGTCCCTGGCTTAAAAATGCTCAGGTAGGGAAGCCAGGTGGAATCCTTGTCAATCCTGAGTGACAAGATTGGTCTCAGGATCCCTGGGGTGACATGAAAATGGGTGGTGCTGAGTATGGCAGAGTTCCCAGACTTCAGAAAGTTAAAAACAAACAAGCAAACAAACAAAAACAAAACAGCAAAACAAACACACAAACAAAAAACAAAACAAAACAAAACAAAAAAAAAAACACCTACCTTTCTTCCGAGCTTTAGGAGCAGGAAACCTGCCTGAGAAGAGAGTGTCTAGATGCAAGTTTTCTGCTCTGTGTTGACATAAACTGCTTGCTACAGCATGGTTGTAGGATTGTTTTCCAGGGATAGGGAGGCAAAAGGCAGAAGCACAGGAGATCTGCTATGAGAGGAACCACACATTTCCATGAACATTTGGACATCGGTGGTGAGAGTGGACAAACCTGGTGTGTTCCCGAACGTAGGGAAAATCAGTCTTTGTCTGTTGAGGATTATATCTATTGTGGGTCTTTCGTATATGGTCTTTATGATGTTGAGTTATATTCCCTCTCTTTCTACATGACAGAGAGTTTTTTCAAAGAAGATGCAGCATTTTGTGAAATGCTTTTTCTGCATCTATGGAGAATGTCATATGCTTCTTGCGTTTGTTTTTTATTTTATTTTTGTCCATTTTTTAATGTGGTTTATCCCATTGATTGACTTGCTGAGGTTGAGTCACTTTTCAGTGCAGGAATAAATCCCTCATGGTCATGTTGAATAATCCTTTAAATGTACCATTGGATCCTGTTGGCTAGTATAATGGTGAGACTATATGCATTCTTATTCATCAGGGATACTGGTCTGTAATTCTTTTTAGGGGGCATTCTTCTGTGGTTTTGGCCTCAGGGCAAAGCTGGTCTCATAGAAGGAGTTTGCTGTTTTCCTTTTTTCTATTTTTTTATACTTTCAGAAATATGGGCATTAATTCTTATTTTATTACTTGGCAGAATTCCCCCGTGAAGCCATTTGTCTCTGGATACTTTTTGGGAAATTTTTGGTAATTCAGTTTTTTTTCCCCTTTTTGCTGGTTTTGGGTCTGTTTAGGTTTTCTGTTTCTTCCTCATTGAATTTTGGTATATTATGTTTCAAGGACTGTATCCATTTATTTCAGCTTGCCCAGCTTTTTGGCATGTATTTGCTCATAATATTTCCATATGATTGTTTGCATTTCTTGGGTTTTGCTGTGTTTTCTCCTCTCTCATTTATGCTTTTATTTATCTGGGTCCTTTCTCTTTTATTTTTGGTAAACCTGATTAGAGGTTTAGCAATCTTATTAATTCTTTCAAAGAAGCAGTTCCTAGTCACATTTCTCTGTTCTTTTCTTTAATTTCTGTTTCTTTGCTTTCTGCTCTAATCCTTTTTTTTTTTAGGTTTTATTTATTTATTTGACAGAGATCACAAGTAGGCAGAGAGTCAGGAAGAGGAAAGAGGAAGGAAAGCAGAGTCCTTGCTGAGCAGAGAGCATGATGTAGGACTCAGTACCAGGACCCTGGGATCATGACCTGAGCTGAAGGTAGAGGCTTTAATCCACTGAGCCATCCAGGTGCCCCTTTGCTCTAATCTTTATTATTTCTTATCTCCCACTGGATTTATGGTTTATGTCCTTTTTATCTCCAGTATCTTTAAGTATAAGATTAGGTTGTGCATTTGATACTTTTCTTGTCTCTGGGGCTTGTATTGCTATATACTTACCTCTTAGAACTGCCATTGCTGCTTCCCAGTGGTTCACAACTGTCGTGTATTCAGTTTCATTTGCTTCCATGAATTTTCAAAATTCTTTTTTAATTTTCTGGTTGACCCATTCATTCTGAAATAGGATTCCTTTTAACCTCCATGCATTTGTGGTCCTTCTATGTTTTCATATATTAGATTTCAAGTTTCATAGCATTGCGGTCTGAAAATATGTATGGCATGATCTCAATCTTTTTCAAAAAAATTGATGATCCAGTATGTAATCCGTTTGGAAAACTTTCCATGCACACAGAAGAAGAATGTATTTCTGAGTGTTTTAGGATGAAATGCTCTGACTATCTGTTAAGTCCAGCTGGTCCAGTGTGTCAAAGCCCTTGTTTCCTTGGTTATCTTCTGCTTAGACGATTTGTCCATTGCTATGATTAGGGTGTTAAAGCCCACTATTATTGTAGCATTTTCAATGAAATCCTTTAAGTTTATTATTAATTAATTTATACAATTGACTACTCCTATGTTATGGGCATAAATATTTACATTTGTTAGATCTTCCTATTATATAGACCCCTTTATAATCATATACTGTCCTTCTTCATCTCTTATTGTAATCTTTGGCCTAATATTTATTTCTGGCAAAAGGATGGTTACTCCGACTTTCTTTTGATGTCCATTAGTATGAGAAATCATTCTCTACATCTTCATTTTTTTTTATTTGTTTATTTACAGCATAACAGTGTTCATTGTTTTGGCATCACACCCAGTGCTCCATGCAGTACGTGCCCTCCCTATTACCCACCACCTGGTTCCTCAACCTCCCACCCCCCCCCACCCCCCTGCCGCCCCTTCATAACCCTCTGGTTGTTTTTCAGAGTCCATAGTCTCTCATGGTTCATCTCCCCTTCCAGTTTCCCTCAACTCCCTCTCCTCTCCATCTCCCCATGTCCTCCATGTTATTTGTTATGCTCCACAAATAAGTGAGACCATATGATACTTGACTCTCTCTGCTTGACTTATTTTGCTCAGCATAATTTCTTCCAGTCCCGTCCATGTTGCTACAAAAGTTGGGTATTCGTCCTTTCTGATGGAGGCATAATACTCCATTGTTCTACATCTTCATTTGAAATCTGGAGGTGTCTTTCTGTCTGAAATGAATCTCATGTAGGCAGTGTACTGATGAGTCTTTTTAAATTTTTTAATCAATTATGTTATCCTTTGTCTTTTAATTGGAACATTTTATCCATTTATATTTAGAGAATTATTAAAATATAAATTTAGTGCCATTTTATTACATGTAAGATTGCCATATCTGTGGATTATCTCCGTTCCTTTATGGCTTTTGTTACTTTTGGGAACTCTTTTTGCTTTATGTGTCCCTTTAATATTTCTTGCAAGGCTGGGTTAGTGTTCATGAATTCCTGTATTTATTTATTTGGTCTGCATGACAGCCAAGCTGGATATAGTGTTCTTGGCTGCATATTTTTCCAACTTAGCACATTGAATATGCCAGTCTTTTCTGGCCTGTCAGGTCTCTGTGGACAGGCCTGCTGCAAGTCTTATGTGCCTACATGTGTAGGTAAGTACATCTTGTCTCAGGGTGATTTTAGGATGTTCTCCTTATCTTTGAAATTTCACTGTGAATTTTCACTCTAGTATGTCATGGTGTTGACTTATTTCTGTTGATTTGGGGGGAGTTCTCTGTGCCTCTTGTACCTGAATACCTGTTTCCTTTTTTTGGTTTAGGTAAGTTCTCAACTATAATTTGTTCAACTAAACCTGCTGCTTCTTTTCTACTCTTCTTCTGAGACTCCTACAATACAGATATTCTTTCACTAATGGAATGCTGAATTCCCTAAGTCTACCTTCATTATCTAAGAGTCGTCTATCTTTCCTCTGACCAGCTTCATTATTTTCCATAACTTTGTCTTCTATATCACTAAATTCCTCTTCTATTTCGTTCATCCTCATTTATATGGTCTCCACTTGGGACTGGACCTCAGTGATAGCATTTTTAATTTCAGCATGTCTATATTGCAGTCCTTGTATGTCTATAGTGATGGATTTTTCTAGTACCTTCTATGTATTTGTTTTTCAAGCATAGCTAGTATCTTTATAATTTTTGCTTTAAATTCTAGTTCAGACTTCTTACTTGTAACTGTATGATTAAATCTATGGCTATGAGAACCACTTCCTTACTCTTGTGATAAATTTCTCCATCTCATCATTTTTTATTCAAGATGAGAAAAGAATAAGGAAGAAAAAAACACAAGAAAAACAACAACCAAAACAAGAAACTAGATATCTTTGTGTCTTCATCTGCTTGTTTAGAGAAACTGAATCCCAACATGTTAAAAAATAATTAAAATATAATAAAAGCAAAAAATAATAAAACATATATAAAAATTGAAATTAAAAAATCCTTCTGATTTTATGCTCCACTACTTCTAGTA
This sequence comes from Meles meles, assembly GCF_922984935.1. Classification (NCBI taxonomy): domain Eukaryota; kingdom Metazoa; phylum Chordata; class Mammalia; order Carnivora; family Mustelidae; genus Meles; species Meles meles. The sequence goes on from NC_060068.1 coordinate 13,108,147, forward strand.
CTTTGCAATAGCATCTCTAGGAGGACTCCTTTCCACCCCCTGTATCATTAGTTGTATCACACCATTTTCAAGTCTCTGACCTTCTACCTTCCAAAAGGAGGTCACTTTCCTACCTGTAGCCCTGCAGCTTTTCTTTTCTCAGATCTCTACTTGAGTTATGAGGTTTCAGAATGATTTGAGAGGTATCTAACTCTATTCAAGAAATGAGAAAAACTTAGAATCCCTTCTCCTCTGCCATCCTGACTCCTATTTATCCTTTTCTTGAAGAGAAAGTGTGTTCACTTTGGTTTCTAGTGGAGAAATTTTGAGAATTTGTGTTCTTAGCTGAATCTCAGAATGCAATTGCTGTAGTAAAACGTTGCTCTATAATCACCTGATATAAATGATTCTATAAGGTGGGGTGCCTGGGTGGCTCAGAGGGTTAAGCCACTGCCTTCGGCTCAGGTCAGGATCTTGGGGTCCTGGGATCAAGTCCTGCATTGGGCTCTCTGCTCAGCGAGGAGCCTGCTTTCCTCTCTTTCTGCCTGATTCTCTGCTTACTTGTAATCTCTGACTGTCAAATAAATAAAAATAAACTTATATGGACTTTATTGAGGTTTGTTCCCTCTAAATTTACTTTATTGAGGCTTTTTATCATAACTGGATGCTATCCTTTTCCCAAATATATTGTTTTCATTTAATCAAAGGATCGTACAGTCCTTATCCTTTCTTTTATAATGTGGTGTATCAAATTGATTGATTTGTGAATACTAAACAATCATTACAACACAGGAATAAATCCCACTTACTTATGGTAAATGTTTTAAGGATTTTATTTATTTATTTGATAGAAAGACAGTGAGAGAGATCATGAGTAGCTGAAGAGGCAGACGGAGAGGGAGAGGCAGACTTCCCTGTTAAGTGGGGAGCCTGATGCGGGGCTTGATCCCAGGTCCCCGAGATCATGACCTAAGCTGAAGGCAGAGGCTTTCATCAACAATTTTACATAATTTTATGTGACTTATCAACAATTTTAAGGATACAAGCTGGGCTTAAAAAATGCTAATGAGACCTAAACAATGCCTTACTGAAGAGACCAATGAACTAAGTACAAGTCATGCTAAAATGAAAAAGAATTTCATAATTAAGACACAAAACCAACTGTATGTAATGACACTGAGGATGGATGAAACAGGAAAGAATCGTTGACATGAAGATAACATTATGGAAAATAAGGAAGCTGAAAAGAAGAGGGAAAGTATAGTATTGGCTCACCAATATGGACTTAGGAAACACAGGTAACTCACAAAATGCAATAACATTCATTTCATAGGAATCCAAGAATATGAAGAAAGGGACAGAAGGTTTATTTGATCAAATTGTTGCTGAAAACGTTCTCAATCTTAGGAAGACATAAACATCAAAATCCAAGTGGCACAAATAAGGAAGGAATCCTGAAAGTAGCAAGTGAAAACAAACAAACAAAAATTCTACAAGGACAACCAAACCAGGTCTATAGAAGAGATGTCCACAGAAATATGGTAGGTCAGAAGAAAGCGACATGATATATTCAAAATGCAGAATGGGAACACTATTCAGCCAAGAATACTTTATCCAGCAAAGCTGTCATGTAGAATAGGACTGACAAAAAAAGTCCCAGAAAACAAAATTAAAGAAGTTCATGAGTACTCCAGCCCTGTAAGAGATAATATGGGGGATTCCTTGAGAGGGGAAGACCAAGAACATCAAAGACTGGAAAATGAACAGAGAAAATACCCAGAAACACTAAATTAGAGGCAATGCAATGGCACTAATTTATTCTATTTTTAAATTTTATTAATTTATTTGAGAGAGAGAGAGAGCAGGAACAAGGGGAGGGGAAAGAGAAACGAAGAAGCACACTCTGTGCTGAACAGAGAGCCCAATGAGGGGCTCAATCTCAGGACCCTGAAATCATGACCAAACTAAAGTCAGACACTTAACTGAATGAGCCATGCAGGGGCTCCACGATGGCATGAAATTCTTATATATCAAATATTCCTCTGAATATAAATGGAATAAATGTTACAATAAAAAGGCACTGGTATCAGAATGGATTTTTAAAAAGATCAATATACTTCTGACAAGAAATTCATTTTAGATGTAAAGATACCATCAGATTGAAAGTGACTGGATAGAGAAAATCTATCATGATAATGAATGTGAAAAGAAAATCAGAGTAACATATTTATATCAGAATAACTAGATTTTAAACCCAGGATTGTAATGAAAGATGAATGAGGACACTATTTCCTAATTAAGGAGTCTATCCAACAAGATCTGACAACTGTACATATTTTTGCTACAAACATGTAAACAGCCAGATATATAAGCAATAAGTCACATAAAGAAACTGATTGAAACTAATATGATAAGAGTGAGTGTCTTAGAAGAGTGAGGTGTGAGGTGACTGCATGATGGACAGTGTGGAAGGTATATGCTATGGAGAGTGCTGTGAATTATGTAAGACTGATGAATCAAAGACCTATACCCTTGAAACAAATAATACATTATATTTAATAAAAATATAAATTAAATAAAAACCCCTCAACAACGTTGTTACAGAAAGAATATAAACCAACATGATAAAAGGCATATGTAAAGACCCACAGTCAATATAATCTTCAAAGCAGAAAAATGGCTTCACCATTAGTGTTAGGAATAAGACTCTGTCATAAATGTTATTTAACATAGTACTGGAAGTCCCAGACTTAGCAGCCAGGCAACAAAAAGAAAAGAAAAGAAAGTACAAAATATAACATCCAAATTGACAAGGACCAAGTCCAAACTTCAGTGCATGCAGATGACATGATACTCTATGGAGAAAACATAAAAGACTCAGTGCTGCAGGATATAAAATCAGCATACAGACATCTGTTGCATTTCCAACAATGAAGCAGCAGAAAGGGAAATCAAGGAGTCAGTCTCATTCACAATGGAACCAGACACAAGATACCTAAGAATAAACCTGATGAAAGAGGTAAATGCCTCTACATTGAAAACTATAGAACACATAAAGAATTTGTAGCGTATACACAAAGAAATGGAAAAACACTCCATGCTGATGGATGGGAAGAAAAAATATTGTTAAAATGTCTATGCTACCAAAACCAATCTACCTATTTAATGCAGTCCATATAAAAAACTACCAGCACTTTGAGCAGAACTAGATCCTAAACTTTTTAAAGACCTACAAAAGACTCTGAGAGTCAAAATAATTCTCAAATTCCATAAAGAATTTATCAAACTCAGCATGCCAAAATTTAATATTCCATTTAAGAAATGGGCAGAAGGGGAGGAGTCAAGATGGCGGAGAAGTAGCAGGCTGAGACTACATCAGGTAGAAGGAGATCAGCTCGATAGCTTATCTAAACATTGCAAACACCTACAAATCCAACGGGAGATCGAAGAGAAGAACAGCAACTCTAGAAACAGAAAATCAACCACTTTCTGAAAGGTAGGACTGGCGGAGAAGTGAATCTAAAATGACAGGAAGATAGACCCCGGGGGGAGGGGCCGGCTCCCGGCAATCAGCGGAGGAACGGAGCACAAAATCAGGACATTTAAAAGTCTGTTCCACTGAGGGACATTGCTCCAGAGGCTAAACCGGGGTGAAGCCCACGCGGGGTCAGCGTGGCCCCAGGTCCCGCAGGGTCACAGAAGGATCCAGGGTCTCGGAGTGTCGCAGAGCTCGCAGGTATTAGAATGGAGAAGACGGCTGCAGAGACAGAGCTGAGGACCGAACTCTCAGCTTGGGGTTACCTTGAACTGGTCATGGGCTGGGTTGAGCTCAGAACGCAGCTAGAGGCTGGGGATACGGGAGTGATTGGGTGCTGTCCTCTGGGGGAGCACTGAGGAGTGGGGCCCCAGGCTCTCGGCTCCTCCGGGCCGGAGACTGGGAGGCCGCCATTTTCATTCCCGTCCTCCGGAACTCTACGGAAAGCGTTCAGGGAACAGAAGCTCCCAAAAGTGAACCCGAGCCGATTACTTAGTCTGGCCACCAATAAGGGCGGTGCAATCCCACCTCGGGCAAAGACACTTGAGAGTCACTACAACAGGCCCCTCCCCCAGAAGATCAACAAAATATCCAGCCAGGACTAAGTTCATCTACTAAGGAAAATAGGTTCAATTCCTAAGACAGCAGCGCAATTCCAGAGGAGGAGAAAGCAAAGCATGGAACTCATGGCTTTCTCCCCATGATTCTTTAGTCTTGCGGTTACTTCAATTTTTTTTTCCTTTTTTCAATTTTTTTTCTTTTTTCTTCTTCTGCTAATTTTTTTAAAACTTTTACCCTTTTCTTTTTTAACGTTTTTTGACTAGATTATCTAAATATATATATTTTTTCTTTCTTTTAAATATTTTTTCTTTATTTGTTTTATTTTTTAAATTTTTTTTCTTTTTTTTTTCTGAACCTCTTTTTATCCCCTTTCTCCCCCCCACAATTTGGAGTCTCTTCTCATTTGGTTACAGTGCATTTTTCTCGGGTCTTTGCCACCCTTTTAGTATTTTATTGGATCCTTCATATCCTCTTATCTGGACAAAATGACAAGGCGGAAAAAATCACCACAAACAAAAGAACAAGAGACAGTACTGAAGGCTAGGGACCTAATCAACACAGACATTGGTAATATGTCAGATCAAGAGTTCAGAATGACGATTCTGAACATTCTAGCCGGGCTCGAAAAAGGCATGGAAGATATTAGAGAAACCCTCTCTGGAATATTAAAGCCCTTTCTGGAGAAATTAAAGAACTAAAATCTAACCAAGTTGAAATAAAAAAAGCTATTAATGAGGTGCAATCAAAAATGGAGGCTCTCACTGTTAGGATAAATGAGGCAGAAGAAAGAATTAGTGATATAGAAGACCAAATGACAGAGAATAAAGAAGCCAAAAAAAAAAAAAAAAAGAGGGACAAACAGCTACTGGACCATGAGGGGAGAATTCGAGAGATAAGTGACACCATAAGATGAAACAACATTAGAATAATTGGGATTCCAGAAGAAGAACAAACAGAGAGGGGAGCAGAAGGTCTTTTAGAGAGAATCATTGGAGAGAATTTCCCTAATATGGCAAAGGAAACAAGCATCAAAATCCAGGAGATGCAGAGAACCCCCCTCAAAGTCAACAAGAATAGGTCCACACCCCGTCACCTAATAGTAAAGTTTACAAGTCTTAGTGACAAAGAGAAAATCCTGAAAGCAGCCCGAGAAAAGAAGTCTGTAACATACAATGGTAAAAATATTAGATTGGCGGCAGACTTATCCACAGAGACCTGGCAGTCCAGGAAGAGCTGGCATGATATATTCAGAGCACTAAACGAGAAAAACATGCAGCCAAGAATACTCTATCCAGCTAGGCTATCATTGAAAATAGAAGGAGAGATCAAAAGCTTCCAGGACAAACAAAAACTGAAAGAATTTGCAAACACCAAACCAGCTCTACAGGAAATCTTGAAAGGGGTCCTCTAAGCAAAGAGAGAGCCTAAAAGTAGTAGATCAGAAAGGTACAGAGACAATATACAGTAACAGTCACCTTACAGACTAATAATGGCACTAAATTCATATCTCTCAATAGTGATCCTGAATGTTAATGGGCTAAATGCCCCAATCGAAAGACACAGGGTATCAGAATGGATAAAAAAACAAAACCCATCAGTATGTTGCCTACAAGAAACTCATTTTAGATGCGAAGACACCTCCAGATTGAAAGTGAGGGGGCGGAAAACAATTTACCATGCTAATGGGCATCAGAAGAGAGCTGGGGTGGCAATCCTTACATCAGATCAATTAGATTTTAAGCCAAAGACTATAATAAGAGATGATGAAGGACACTATATCCTACTCAAAGGGTCTGTCCAACAAGAAGATCTAACAATTTTAAATATCTATGCCACTAACGTGGGAGCAGCCAACTATATCAACCAATTAATAACAAAATCAAAGAAACACATCAATAATAATACAATAATAGTAGGGGACTTGAACACCCCCCTCACTGAAATGGACAGATCATCCAAGCAAAAGATCAACAAGGAAATAAAGGCCTTAAATGACACACTGCACCAGATGGACATCACAGATATATTCAGAACATTTCATCCCAAAGCAACAGAATACACATTCTTCTCTAGTGCACATGGAACCTTCTCCAGAATAGATCACATCCTGGGTCACAAATCAGGTCTCAACCGGTATCAAAAGATTGGGATCATTCCCTGCATATTTTCAGACCACAATGCTCTGAAGCTAGAACTCAATCACAAGAGGAAAGCTGGAAAGAACCCAAACACATGGAGACTAAACAGCATCCTTCTAAATAATGAATGGGTCAACCAGGAAATTAAAGACGAATTGAAAAAAATCATGGAAACAAATGATAATGAAAACACAACAGTTCAAAATCTGTGGGACACAGCAATGGCAGTCCTGAGAGGAAAATATATAGCGGTACAAGCCTTTCTCAAGAAACAAGAAATGTCTCAAATACACAACCTAACCCTAAACGTAAAGGAGCTGGAGAAAGAACAAGAAAGAAACGCTAAACCCAGCAGGAGAAGAGAAATCATAAAGATCAGAGCAGAAATCAATGAAATAGAAACCAAAAAAACAATAGAAAAAATCAATGAAACTAGGAGCTGGTTCTTTGAAAGAATCAACAAGATTGATAAACCCCTGTACAGACTCATCAAAAAGAAAAGAGAAAGGACGCAAATCAATAAAATCATGAATGAAAGAGGAGAGATCACAACTAACACCAAAGAAATACAGACAACTATAAGAACATACTATGAGCAACTCTATGCCAACAAATTTGACAATCTGGAAGAAATGGATGCATTCCTAGAGACATATAAACTACCACAACTGAAACAGGAAGAAATAGAAAACCTGAACAGGCCCATAACCAGTAAGGAGATTGAAACAGTCATTAAAAATCTCCAAACAAACAAAAGCCCAGGGCCAGACGGCTTCCCAGGGGAATTCTACCAAACATTTAAAGAAGAACTAATTCCTATTCTCCTGAAACTGTTCAAAAAAATAGAAATGGAAGGAAAACTTCCAAACTCATTTTATGAGGCCAGCATCACCTTGATCCCAAAATCAGACAAGGATCCCACCAACAAAGAGAACTACAGACCAATATCCTTGATGAACACAGACGCAAAAATTCTCGCCAAAATACTAGCCAATAGGATTCAACAGTACACTAAAAGGATTATTCACCACGATCAAGTGGGATTTATTTCAGGGCTGCAGGGTTGGTTCAACATCCACAAATCAATCAATGTGATACAACACATTAATAAAAGAAAGAACAAGAACCATATGATACTCTCAATAGATGCTGAAAAAGCATTTGACAAATACAGCATCCCTTCCTGATCAAAACTCTTCAAAGTGTAGGGATAGAGGGCACATACCTCAATATTATCAAAGCCATCTATGAAAAACCCACCGCAAATATCATTCTCAATGGAGAAAAACTGAAAGCTTTTCCGCTAAGGTCAGGAACACGGCAAGGATGTCCATTATCACCACTGCTATACAACATAGTACTAGAAGTCCTAGCCTCAGCAATCAGACAACAAAAAGAAATTAAAGGCATCCAAATTGGTAAAGAAGAAGTCAAACTATCACTCTTCGCAGATGATATGATACTATATGTGGAAAATCCAAAAGACTCCACTCCAAAACTGCTAGAACTTGTACAGGAATTCAGTAAAGTGTCAGGATATAAAATCAATGCACAGAAATATGTTGCATTTCTGTACACCAACAACAAGACAGAAGAAAGAGAAATTAAGGAGTAAATCCCATTTACAATTGTACCCAAAACTATAAGATACCTAGGAATAAACCTAACCCAAGAGGCTAAGAATCTAGATGCAGAAAATTATAAAGTACTCATGAAAGAAATTGAGGAAGACACAAAAAAATGGAAAAATGTTCCATGCTCCTGGATTGGAAGAATAAATATTGTGAAAATGTCTATGCTACCTAAAGCAATCTACACATTTAATGCAATCCCTATCAAAATACCATCCATTTTTTTCAAAGAAATGGAACAAACAATCCTAAAATTTATATGGAACCAGAAAAGACCTCGAATAGCCAAAGGAATATTGAAAAAGAAAGCCACAGTTGGTGGCATCACAATTCCGGACTTCAAGCTCTATTACAAAGCTGTCATCATCAAGTCAACATGGTACTGGCACAAAAACAGACACATAGATCAGTGGAACAGAATAAAGAGCCCAGAAATCGACCCTCAACTCTATGGTCAACATTATAATCTTCGACAAAGCAGGAAGGAATGTCCAATGGAAAAAAGACAACCTCTTCAATAAATGGTGCTGGGAAAATTGGACAGCCACATGCAGAAAAATGAAATTGGACCACTTCCTTACACCACACACGAAAAAAGACTCCAAATGGATGAAGGACCTCAATGTGAGAAAGGAATCCATCAAAATCCTTGCAGAGAACGCAGGCAGCAACCTCTTCGACCTCAGCCGTAGCAACATCTTCCTAGGAACAACGGCAAAGGCAAGGGAAGCAAGGGCAAAAATGAACTATTGTGATTTCATCAAGATCAAAAGCTTTTGCACAGCAAAGAAAACAGTTAACAAAACCAAAAGACAACTGACAGAATGGGAGAAGATATTTGCAAGTGACATATCAGATAAAGCACTAGTATCCAAAATCTATAAGGAACTTAGCAAACTCAACACCCAAAGAACAAACTATCCAATCAAGAAATGGGCAGAGGACATGAACAGACATTTCTGCAAAGAAGACATCCAGATGGCCAACAGACACATGAAAAAGTGCTCCACATCACTTGGCATCAGGGAAATACAAATCAAAAGCACAATGAGATATCACCTCACACCAGTCAGAATGGCTAAAATTAACAAGTCAGGAAATGACAGATGCTGGCGAGGATGTGGAGAAAGGGGAACCCTCCTCCACTGTTGGTGAGAATGCAAGCTGGTGCAACCACTCTGGAAAACAGCATGGAGGTTCCTCAAAATGTTGAAAATAGAACTACCCTATGACCCAGGAATCGCACTACTGGGTATTTACCCTAAAGATACAAACGTAGTGATCCGAAGGGGCACGTGTACCTGAATGTTTATAGCAGCAATGTCTACAATAGCCGAACTATGGAAAGAACCTAGATGTTCATCAACAGATGAATGGATAAAGAAGAAGTGGTATATATACACAATGGAATACTATGCAGCCTTCAAAAAAATGAAATATTGCCATTTGTGACGATGTGGATGGAACTAGAGCATATCATGCTTAGTGAAATAAGTGAATCGGAGAAAGACAACTATCATATGATCTCCCTGATATGAGGACATGGAGAAGCAACATGGGGGTTAAGGGGATAGGAGAAAAATAAAGGAAACAAGATGGGATTGGGAGGGAGACAAACCATAAATGACTCTTAATCTCACAAAACAAACTGGGGGTTGCTGGAGGGAGGTGGGATTGGGAGAGGGGGAGGGGGCTATGGACATTGGGGAGGGGAGGCGAACCATAAGGGACAATGGACTCTGAAAAGCAACCTGAGGGTTTTGAAGGGTCAGGGGTGGGAAGTTGGGGGAACAGGTGGTGGGTAATAGGGAGGGCACGTTTTGCATGGAGCACTGTGTGTTGTGCGAAAACAATGAATACTGTTACGCTGAGAAAAATAAATAACATGGAAAAAAAAAAGAAGATATGAACAGACATTTGTTTGTTTGTTTTTCCCAAGGAAGACATGCAGAAGACAGACAGAGGAAAATATTCTAAACATCATTCAACATCATGTAAATACAAATAAACACCAGGATAAGATACTACCTCACAACTATCAAAATGCTAAAATTAACAAAACAGAAAATGACAAATTTCAGTGATGATGTGGAGCTACAAGAAGCCTCTGTCATGTTTTGTGGTTATGCAAACTTGTACAGTCACTCTGGAAAAGAGTATGGAGGTTTGACCGCAGTTAAAAATTGAACTACCTGATGACACAGCAATCACAGTGCTAGGTATTTACCTGAAGGACAGAAAATTACTGGTTCATAGGGGTACATACATCTCAAAGTTTATAGTAGCATTATCAACAGTAGTGAAATTATAGAAAAAGACATGTGTGTGTGATATAAACACACACACATACACACACATATATATATTACATACCCACCCAAAAGAATGAAATCTTGCCATTTCCCATGACATTGACACAGCAAGTGTTTGTTATGAAAATGAAATTTTGTAGTCACAGAAAAGCAAATACCATATGATGTCACTCATATGTGAATTTAAAACAGAACAGATGAAACTAGGGATATTAAACAACACCACCAGCAACAAAAGGGAAGCGAGCCATAAGGAACTCCAAAATGTGGAAAAAAGACTGAGGGTTGATGGAGGAAGTTGGAGGGGGATTGGTTATGTGGGTAATGGGTGTTAAGGAATATATGTGCCGCGATGAGCTCTGGGTGATATGTATAAGTGATAAATCATTAAATTCTACACCTGAAATCAATTTCACCATATGTATTACCTAACTAGAATCTAAATAAATATTTGGAATAATAATAAAAAAATCCACAGAATGAACATGTATAGACATATTCCAATATCATCAGCATACATATTATTTCATACTTATATGGACTGTACACCAAAATAGGTCACATTCTGAGCTGCAAAATACACCTTTACAAATGTTAATAGAAATCATATAATGTCTTTTTTCAGAATATAGTGCAATGCAACTAGAAATGGAGTACTGGATGTGGTGCATAAACAATGAATTCACTGAAAAGAAATTAAAAAAAAATAAATGAAAATGTAAAAAAAGAAACCAATGTTGAAACCTAAAGTAAACATTTCAACATGTAAGGATTAAACAACATACATTAAATAACACAGGCAAACACATACATCTCAAGAAAATTGTATTTTTTTAAAGTTTATTACTTATAATCTCTACAACCAGATGCGGGATTGAACTCATGGCCCCAATGTCAAAAGCCACATGCTGTCCTAAGTGAGCCACCCAGTATCCCCTCAACTGTTGCAATACATAAAAAAGAAAAAATAACTTAGTGAATTTTATTGAATGTGGAGACATACAGCTTACATGGAAATGTGTTATGTTGAATGCATATATTAAGAAAGAAAAGTCTAATATCAATAATTTACATTCATTTCTCAGGAATTATAAATACTAGATCAATAAATACAATGCAACAAAAACTAAATTAATGACAATGTAACAAAAAAGACAAAGAAATGATAGGAATAATAAATACTAGAGCAAAATCAGTTAAATCAATAGAGAAAAAATCAAGAAAAAGAAAAAAAATTCAAAATTAGGTGATTTGATTAAATAACGCACTTGTTTTGTGATGAGTACTAGGTGATGTATAAAAGTGTTGAATCACTACATTATACACTTGAAACTAATATTATGCTGTATCTTAACTAAGTGGAATTTAAAAAAATCCTTATAAAATGATTAATGAAATTGATAAAACTCTAATCAGGCTAATGAAATAATAAGAGAGAGGAGAAGACACAATTGATTAATATCAGAAATAAAAGAGGGGACATGAATACTGATCCCACTGAAATTCAAAGAATAGGAAAGGGATATTATGAATAACTCAAAGGTGACAAGTTTGATAACTTAGTGGAAATCAAGAAATTTTTGAAAGACACAGTTTGCTAAAACTCATTAAGAAGAAAGAGACAAAATGAATAGGACTTTATCTATTGAATAAATTGAATAATCATTACTAACCTTCGAAAACAGAAACTACAGGCCCAGGTGGGTTCACTGGTGAATTTAATTAAACATTGAAAGAACAGATTGAATTAATTACCTACAAGTACTTTCAGGGCATAAAAGCAATTGGAATACTTCTGATTCCTTCGATGGTATCATCATTACCCTATTATAATTACAACAATGATATAAAAAAGACACATCAGTTTCTCTTTTGAATATAGTTACAAACATCCTCAAAAATGCTACAAATTGATTACAATAATGTATAAAAGAATTATATATCACAATTAAGTAGATATATTGCAATTATGTGAGATTGAACATTCTAAAATATCTTAATGCAGTTCATTATATCAAAAGAATAAATAAGAAAATAAACACTTCCCATATTAATACTTAAAGAGCATTGTACAATATATGATACCCACTCACAATTAAACGTCTTAATATACTAGAAAGAGAAGTAACAGTTCATCGTGACAAAAAATATCTACAAGAAACCTACTGTGAAATTTATAGTTAATAGTGGGAAACTAGAAACTTTCACACTAAGATCGGGAACAATACAAGTATGTTCCCTCTCATTAGTCCTTTTCAACATTGTGCAGAAAATATTAGGAAATTCAATTATAAAAGCAAAAGAAATGGAATGTATATAAATTGAGAAGGAAAAATTAAAAACACTTTTGTTCATACATGATCTATTTATTGGGTAGAAAATCCAAGAGTAGACAAAAGCTCTCAGGAAATAATAAGAAATTTAGCAAACTTGCAAGGCAAAATTTTAATATACAATCTGCAACCTTGCTGTATGCCATATGGCATCAAAGAACAAGTGTAATATGAAATATTAAAAACAATATCATTTACCTTAGCACCAGGAAAGAAAGAAGAATGAAAGAGAAGAAAAGAGGGAAAGAAAGAGAAAAAAATTGTTAGGTACAAATAAAATAAATAAAATATGTATCATACCTCTACAGTACATCAATAATATTTGATGTAGAGTTCATAGACTTATGGTTTAAGTATAACAACCAGTGTTTGATTCAGTACATGCCCTCGTTAATAACCACAACCAGCCTCACCAATCTCCCCAACCCCTTCCCCTCTAAAACTCTCTGTTTCTTCGAGTTTACATTCTCTTGTGGTTTATCTTTCCCTCCAATTCCCCACCTTCACATTTCCCTTCCTTCCCCTAATGTGGTCTCTGTTATTCCTTATGTTCCCAAGTAAGTAAAACCATATGATAATTGAATTTCTCTGCTTAACATCTTATAAGCAGCATAATTTCCTCCAGTCCCTTCCACGTTGATGCAAAATTGGGGTATTCATCCTTTCTGATGGCTGAGTATTATTCCATTGTATATATGGGCCACATCTTCTTTATCCATTTATCTGTTGATGGACAACTTGACTATTTCCACAGTTTGGCTTTTGTGGCCATTACGGCTATGAACACTGGGGTCCATATGACCCTTCATTTCAATACATCTGTAGTTTTGTTGTAAATAGCCAGTAGTGCAACTTCAGGGTCAGAGAGTAGCTCTATTTTTAATATTTGGAGGACTCTCCACACTGTTTTCTAAGGTGACTGCACCAACTGGCATTCCCACCAACAGTGTAAGAGAGGACCACTTTCTCCACATCCTCTCCAGTACTTCGGGTTTCTTGCCTTATTATTGTCATTCTAACTAGTAAAATGTGGTTTTGATTGGAATTTCCCTGATGGCTAATGGTGATGAACATATTCTCATGTGTCTGTTAGCCATTTCTATGTCTTCTTTGGAGAAGTCTCTGTTCATTTCTTCTGCCCATTTTGTGACTTGATTATCTTCTTTCTTGGTGTGGAGTTTGAGAAGTTCTTTATAGATCTTGGATAGCAGCCTTTTGTCTGTATTGTCATTTGGGAATATCTTCTCCCATTCCATGGGTTGTCTCTTTGTTCTGTTGACAGTTTCCTTTGCAGTGTAGAAGCTTTCTGTCTTAATGATGACCCAAACGCTCATTTTTCACTTTTTTTTCCCTTGCCTATGGAGATGTGCCTTGAGAGAAGTTACTGTGGCTGATGTCAAAGTGCTTACTGCCTATGTTCTCCTCCAGGATTTTGATGGATTCCTGTCTCACACTGAGGTCATTTATCAATTTACAGTTTATATTTGTGTCTGATAAAAGAGATCGGTGGAGTTTCATTCTACTGAACATAGTTGCCCAGTTTTCCATCAGCATTAATTGAGGAGACAGTCTTTTTTCCACTGGATATTTTTTCCTGCTTTGTAATTGTAGTTGACTATATATTTAAGCATCCATATCTGGGCTCTCTACACACTTTCACTGTTATATGTTTCTATTTCCATGCCAGTACCATGCTGCCTTAGTAGTGATCACAGTATGTTATACATTGGAAGAAACCTAACCAAAAAGGTAAAGGATATATACTTGTGAAACCACCTAACACTCAAGAGAGAAAATAAAGAAGACACATAAAATGGGAAAAAAAATCATGCTCTTGGATCAGAAGAATAAACAATGATAAAATCTCTATGCTGCCCAGAGAAATCTATACTTTCATCCCCATCTCGATCAAAATACCATCAGCATTTTCCAAAGTGTTGAAACAAGCAATCCTAAAATGCGCATGGAACAAGAAAAGACCCTGAATTACCAACAAAATGTGGAAAAAGAAAACAAAGCTTGGGGCATTTCATTGCCTGATTTCAAGGTTTATGACAAAGCTCTGATCAACCAATATGTAATGTATTTTGGAGGCAGTTATGTTTGTACTCAACAACAATGGCATTCTCTGGTTTTAGGACAGAATGTTATTTTTTTTTAATATTTTATTTATTTATTTCACAGAGAGAGATCACAAGTAGACAGAGAGGCAGGCAGAGAGAGAGAGGGAAGCAGGCTCCCTGCTGAGCAGAGAGCCTGATGCGGGACCTGATCCCAGGACCCTGAGATCATGACCTGAGCCGAAGGCAGCGGCTTAACCCACTGAGCCACCCAGGCGCCCCTGAATGTTATGTTTTTATATTTGAATTCCAGCTGTTCCAGTGTGTCCTTCAAAGCTCTTGTTACTTTTTGAACAGTCTTCTACTTAGGTGATCTATTTCTGTGTGTGGTATGTTGTGGTCTCTGCCTATTCATGTGTTATGAATAGGATTCTTTATTTTGTTTAATATTTGGATGATGTAGTTGGCTACTCCCATGTAGGGGGCAGATATATTTAAAGTTGCTAGATTTTCATGTTGGATAGACCCTTGAAGTATGATATTGTATCCCTCTACATCTCTTATTACAGTCTTTGGTTTAAAATCTAACTTGTCTGATATGAGAATTGCTACCCCAGCTTTCTCTTGATTCTTTGGAATGAAAAATAGGTCTCAGTCCCCTCTCTTTCAGTCTGGAGGTATCTTTAGGTTCAAAATGAGTGTTTCTATACAACATGTGGATGGGTCCAGGCTTTTTCTTCAAATCAGAAAACCTACTATGTTTCATGGGACCATATATCCTGTTCACGTTTTCAGTAACTATTGGGAGATAGGACCTTCTTGCCCTCATGTTGCCTGTGATGTCCCAGTTTCTATAGATTGCTTCTGTTAGTGTCTTGTCCATATTACTCTTGGGGTCTTTCATCTTTCAAAGAAACCCCCTTAAACATTCTTGCAGGGCTGGCTTGGTTTTCACGTGTTCATTCAGTTTCCATGAGTCCTGGAAGGCCCTTTTCTCTCCATCCATTCTGAGTGGCAGCCTTGATGGATAACGTATTTTTAGTTAAAATGTCTCCTATTGTACCCTGAATATGCCTTGTCAGCTCTTTCTGGCTTGTCAGGTCTCTGTGGATGGGTCTGATGTTATTATAATGCTCCTCCCACTGTGTGTAATACATCTCTTCTCTGTAGCAACTTTCAAGGTAGCCTCTTTGGCTCTAAGACTTGAAGTTTCATTATTATATGCCAGGACTTTGGCCTATTTTTATTGATCTTTGGATGGGTCCTCTCTGCTTTATGGAGAGGAAGGCTTGTTTTCTTCCCCAACTTAGGGAAGTTCCCTGCTATGATTTACTCAAATATATATTCTACTGTCTCCCTTCATTCCCACAGGGATCCCAATAATTCTGACACTGGGCCAAATTTATGGTGTCATTGTTTTCTCTATGCCTGTTCTCATGAGCTTCTAACTGTTTGTCCCTCTCCTCCTCAGCTTCCTTTCTTTCAATCAGTTTACCTTCTAGCTCACGAATTCGTTCTTCTGCCTCTTTTACCCTGCCTGTTTGAGTTTCCACTTTAGACTTCATCTCATTCATAGCATTTTTAATGTCATCCCGATTAGATCTCATTCTGCCCTTGTAGATTTTATGTTGTCTTGAATACTTTTCTCAAGCCTGCCTAGGGACTTTGTGATTGCTCCTCTGAAGTCCATCTCTGATATCTTACTTATATCCATACCCATTAGATCTGTGGCAGGGACCAGCGTCTCTGGTTCTTTTCATGACTGGACGTTCTTTCCCCTTGTCATTCTGCTAAGATCTGGTTGAGGGAATATACAGAGTCCAAAATATCAATCATAAACCAAGCAAAGTGCACCTATGAAAAAATCCAAAGAGGTCAATACTATGTTGAATGAAAGTGGTGAGATTGAACATTCTTGTCTTCTTCCTCTTCTTAGGGTAAAAGCTCTTAGTTTTTCACCATTGAGTTTAATGTTTCCTGTAGGTTTTTCAGAGATAGACTTTATTATGTTGATGTATGTTCCCTCTAAACCTACTTTGTTGAGGGATTTTGTCATGAGCTGATGCTATACTTTGTCAAAAGCTTTTCCTGCACTATTGAAATGATCATATGGTTGATGTGATGTATCATGTAAAATATGTACTCTTGAAACACCCTTGCATTGCAGGAATAAATCCCACTTGATTGTGCTGAATGATATTTAAAAATATATATATATATATACATTGTTAGATTCAGTTTGCTAACATTTTTGTTCAGGAGTTTCCATCTATGTTTGTCAGAGATACTGGCCTCTATTTCTCTCTATTTCTTTCTCTTTCTTTCTTTCTTTCTTTCTTTCTTTTCCCCATAATGTCTTTATCTGGGTGTGGGTTTTTTTTGTTGTTGTTGTTGTTTGTTTCTTTGTTTTTGTATTTTTGTTTCTTTGCTTGTTTGTTTGCTTTTGGCATCTGCATAATTTTGGCATCATGGAATGAATTTGGAAGCTTTCCTTCTTCTACTATTTTTTGGAATAATTTCAGAATAATAGGTGTTCAGTCTTCTATCATATGTGGTAGAATTAGCCTGTGAAGCCATCTTGTTCTGGTTTTCTCTTTGTTGGGAGTTTTTGATTATTGATTCAATTTCATTTTTGCTAAAGGGTCTGTTCAAATTTCCTATTTCTTCTGGATTCAGTTTAGGGAAATGATATGTTTCTAGGAATGTATCCATTGTTTTTAAAGTTGTCCAACTTGTTGGCATATAATTTTTCATGATAATCTCTTAAAATCCTTTGCATTTCTCTGGTGTTAGTTGTTATTCTTCCTCTCTCATTTCTAATTTTGCTTGTGTCTTCTCTCTCTCTCTCGCTCTTTCTCTCTCTTTCTCACTCTCTCTGGCTAAAGGTTTTTAGTCTACAGCTGGCTAAAGGTTTGTCATTTTTTTATCTTTTCAGAGAAACAGCTCCTGGTTTCATTGATGTTCTCAACTGGTTTTTGTTTGTTTTGTTTTTTAGTTTCTGTTCCATTTATTTCTGCTCTAATCTTTATTATTTCCTTACTTCTACTGGTTTGGGTTTCGTTTGTTCTTTCTCTAGCTCCTTTTGGTGTAAAGTTAGGTTATTTAATTGAGATTTTTCTAGCATCTTAAGGTAGGTGTGTATAGCTATTAAATTCTCTTTTAGAAGGCCATTTGTTGAATCTCTAAAATTTTGGAGCATTGTGTTTTCATTTTCATTTGTCTCTATGTCTTTTTTTATTTTCTTCTTGATTTCTTGATCCATTTGTTGTTTGGTAGCATATTATTTAACCTCCTCGTATTTATGTTCTTTCTAGTTTTTTTTCCCTTGTGGTTAATTTCTACTTTCACAGCTTTGTGGTGGGAAAAGATGCATAGTATGACTTCAGTCGTTTTGAATTTGTTGAGACTTGTTTTGTAGCCTAAAACGTGATCTAATCACTAGAATGTTCCATGTGCACTTGAAATGGATGTGTATTTTGCTGTTTTAGGATGGAATGTTCTGACTATATATTCTAGTTCCATCTTGTCCAATCTGTTATTCAAAGCCACACTTTGCTTGTTGATCTTCTGATTGGATGATATATCCATTGATGTCAGTGTGGTGTTAAAATCTCCTACTATTATTGTATTATTTCTTTTATGTTTACTATTGGTTACTTTATATATTTGAGTGCTCCCAGATTATGTGCATAAATATTTACAATCATTATATCTTCTTTTTGGATTGTTACCTTTATGATTATATAGTGTGTTCTTTGTCTCTTATTACAGTCTTTGTTTTAAAGTCTATTACTTCCAATGTAAGTATTGCTGCCTCAGCCTTCTTTTAACTTCCATTTGTATGACAAATGTATTTCCATCCCTTCATTTTCAATTCACATGTATTTTTAGATCTGAAGTGAATCTCCTGTAGGCAGCATGTAGATAGGTCTTGCTTTTTTATCCATTCCTTGCTACTTATGTCTTTTGATCTGGAGTATTTAACTCATTACCATTTAGGGTAATTACTGAGAGGTATATAGTTATTGCCATTTTGTTACTTGTTCTCTGGTTGCTTTTGTAGTTGTTCTCTGTTCATTTATTCTCTTGCTCTCTTCTCTCACAGTTTTCTGGCTTTCCTTAGTGATACCCTTGATTCCTTTCTCTTTATTTTTTGAGTGTCTATTATGGCTTTTTGATTTTTGGCTACCATTCAGTTTATATATATCTTAGGCATATAGCAGTCTATATGAAGTTGATGGTTGCTTAAGTTTGAAACCATGCTTTACCCCATCCCTTCCCACATTAAAAAATATTATTTATTTGTTTGACTGAGAGAGGGAGAGAGAGACAGAACAAGCAGGGGGAACAACAGAGGGAGAGGAGAAGCAGACTCTCTAGTGAACAAGAAGCCCAATGGGACTTGATCCCAGGGGATCATGACCGAAGCCGAAGTCTGATGCCTAATCAACTGAGGTTCCCAGGTGTCCCCCTTTTCTCACATTTTAAAATATGGCATTATACCATATATCCTTTTCTTTTGTGAATCCCTTGACATATTTTTATAGACATACTTAATTTTACTGCTTTTGTGCCTTCTACTTTACTTACACCTGCTTACGGTTTTCCCTTTCTATTCAGAGTCCTCTTAATCTTTCTTATAAGGTGATTTAGTGGTAATAAATTCCTTTAATTCTTCTTAGTCTGGGAAACTTTATATCTCCTTCTACTCTGAATGATAGACTTTCTGGATAGAGTATTCTTGGTTGCAGGTTTTACTCTTTCAGCACTAGAATATTACGATGCCACT
This sequence comes from Meles meles, assembly GCF_922984935.1. Taxonomy (NCBI): domain Eukaryota; kingdom Metazoa; phylum Chordata; class Mammalia; order Carnivora; family Mustelidae; genus Meles; species Meles meles. The sequence continues at coordinate 13,127,485 of NC_060068.1, forward strand.
CTCTTCTGGCCTGCAAAGTTTCTGCTAAGAAACAGCTGGTAGCCTTTGGGGTTTCCCTTGAAGGTAACTGTTTTCTTTTCTCTGGCTCCTTTTAAAATTTTCTATCACTACTTTTGCCATTTGAATTACATTGTGTCTTCATGTGGACCTCAGGTTGATTTTGCTGTGGACTCTCTATGCCTACTGCATCTGGATTTCTGTTTCCTTCCCTACATTTGGAAGTTTTTGAGCTATTAATTTTTAATATATTTTCTGCCTCCCCTTTTCCCTCTCCTCTTTCTGGTATCCACATAATGTGAATTTTATTATTCTTGACTGTGTCACTGAGGTCCCTTCATATATATATATTTTTTCTTTTTTCCACCTTGTCTTCTATTCAGCTTGACAGTTTTAATTACTCTGTCATCAAGGTCATTAATCCATTCTTCTTCTCTCTATTGTCTACTATTTATTTCATCCAGTGTATTTTTAATTGCAATTTTTAAGTTCCTCACCTCTGATTGGTTCCTTTATATGTTTTCTACCTCTTTGTTGATGGTCTCCCTGAAGTCCTCCACTCTTTGCTTAATCCAGTGAGTATCTTTATGACCATTACTTTAAATTCTATGTCAGGTGTATTATTTCTTTCTTTTGCATTTAGTTCTTGTCCTGTTCTTTCATTTGGGGCATGTTCCTCTGTCTCCACATTTTGTCTAGTTCTGTGTTGTTTTTATGTATCAGGAAAGTAGGCTATGTCTCCTGCTCTCAAATGTAGTGGCCTTATGAAGAGGTCTAATGGTATCCTGCAGTGTAATGTCCCCTGTTCACCAGAATCTGGTGCCTCATACGGTCCCCTGTGTATGTTGTGTTAGCCCCACTATTATGGCTGAGCTGCTTTTGCCTTCAATCCAGGCATCTGCAATGGTCTCCTATGCCTACTGTGGGCCTAGGTGATACCATGTGTTATTAGTGGGCCAGTGTGTAGCCTCTTTGACTTGAAAGATAGGGCTGTTGTTTGCCTGAATGCAGTATCACCAAGCAGCAGGGTGTTTTCCCTGTGTTGTTCCCTGAGAAGCTTTACTTGGTGGACATGTCCTGCAGTGATACCTGATGTCTGCCCCTTCCCCATTGCTAGAGTTGCAGTTGGACTCTCTCTCTCTCTCTGTCTCTCTTTGTGTGTGTGTGTGTGTGTGTGTGTGTGTGTGTGTGTGTGTGTGTTTATCATCCCCTCTATCCAAGGAAGGAGTCATTTTGAAGTGGTGCTGGTCCCTTTTGGGACTGCTTATATATTGCTAGTTTGTGGCTCTGTTTTGGGTGGACTCTGACCAAGGGCATATTGAAGGGGATAATCTGCAGGAGAATTCAGGGACGGGGTACACAGGGTCAGCAAGGTCCATGCTGATCTACTGTGGGAGGAGGTGGGCAGCAGCCCAAGAAAATGCCTACTTAGGCTGGCCAAGTTGGGAGGGGCAGATCTGAAACTCACCCAGATTGGAGTGTGCTGTTCCTGAGCTGGGTGGAAAGCTGGGTCCGGCAACTGTCCCTGGACCTAGGCTGGGTGTATCTCTGCTGGACCTAGGCTGGGTGTATCTCTGCAGGTATCCAGGGATTTATGTTCCCCTGACTCTGCAGGGGCTGCTTGTTATTCTTCTCTTTAAGGGTGGGAACTCATTTTCCTCTTGCTCTCCAACTCTCCCAGAGCCAAGCACCAACTGAATTTTAAAGTTCCAGTTGTGAAACACAATGATTTTAAGAACTCAGGTAGCCGGGCCCCTCCAGTTCTCAAAGCCAAATGTTATGGGGATTTGTCTTCCCCGTGTGGGTACCCTACATCTGCGAGCTACATGTGGGGATCTGTACCTCTCCCCTCTCCTTACCACCATGTCCTGCCCTTACATGAACAGTCCTATGGGTCTGTTTGGCTCCCAGGTGTGTCCTCACAGCTCCTACCCTCGTTTACATGGCCTATTCTCTACATTTACCTGTGGAGATTGTGTTCTTCCAGTCTTCCAGTCATTTTCTAGGTTTTTTACACTAATGTGGCTGTAATCTAGTTGTGTGCATGGGAGAAGGTGAGCTTAGGATCCTCCTACTCTGTCATCTCCCCCAGAAGTTCCTCAATGATGATTTACATTAATCAACTCAATAAATTTTATCCACTCTTGCATTTTGAGGTTAAGGTGACTGCTTGTTGTATAGTGTTCTTTTAATATTTTCTTAAGGATTTTGCATTGACATTCATAAATTATATTTCCTTTATTAATGTAATCTTTGTTGTTGTTGTGAATCAATGTTACAGTAGTTTAAAGCAGAGGACTGAAAGTCTTCTTTGTCCATCCCTGATGTAGAATAGTTTGACAGAACAGTGGCATTATCTGTTTCTTAAAGATTGATAGAATTCTCTTGTCAAATCATCTAATTTCACTGATTTGGTGAGCTGTCAACACTAACAATTTTTTTGTATTTCCTCTAGAGTAATTGATTTTGAATTTCCACTTCTTATATAAGTTTTGGCAATTTATATTTTGAAGAAAATAATCTCTTCAGATTTTTAGAGTCACATTAAGTTCAGGCTTAGGATTCTTAAAGTTTCTCCCTTTATAATTTATTAGATTGTTTATTTGTGCTTTCTTGTTTATTGAAATTAGACTAGGTAATAGTAGGTGTCTGTATGCCTGTATATATGTACTGAAATTCTTGGACTTATCATTACTATCATTTTCATTTTTCTATTTGCTTTCAGTTTATGCTTACTAATTCTCCAATTATTTTTGGCCTTCTTTTCTATTTTTTCTATTATTTTTCTATTTTCTATATTTTTCTATTATTTCTATTTTGAACCATTTGATAATCTACATGTAAAATCTGCATGTAATGAAAGATGGTCTACATGTAAAAATACAAGTAATTTTAACTTTTCTGTTTATAATATACATACAGGACTGTGCATTTTTCCTTGAGCTCTGCTTTAGATATAACCCATACGTTCTTCTAGGCATCCTTTTAATTACTGCTGTTTTGTAGTTATAGCAAAAATTTAGTTTTTATTTCTTCTTTGACTATGAATTGAGTCTTTTAGTTTCCAAATGATAGAGACTTTGTTAGTTTTTTTTTTTGTGTGTTTTGGTTTCATTATAAATTTCTTTGTTCATTGTGATCAAGGCATTTTGTCTTATTATTTCTACTTTTGGGAATTACTTGAGGTTATCTTTGAGGCCTGGTATTTTGGTATGTGTATATTTCTTTCAATATTTCCCAAGATTTGTATTTTTTGTTCTAATGTTCCTTTATAGAATATACTTACTCCTTTCTTTTTTCAGTATGTGTATTGCCTCTGTCAGTTTTTCCTGAGACATGTCTCTTGATTCTGCAGATGAAAATATTTTATTTTTGTAAAGTTTTCTTAGTACATCTATCTAAATATATGTATTTGAGGGGCGCCTGGGTGGCTCAGAGGGTTAAGCCTCTGCCTTTGGCTCAGGTCATGGTCCCAGGGTCCTGGGATCAAGCCCCACATTGGGCTTGCTGCTCAGTGGGGAGCCTGCTTCTTCCTCTCTCTCTGCCTGCTGCTCTGCCTACTTGTAATCTCTCTCTGTCAAATAAATAAATAAAATCTTTAAAAATAATAATAAATAAATATATGTATTTGACGCTGTTCCCCCTTGGGCAATAGTTAGGCATATGTTGGATCTCTTGATTTGTCTTGCATTTCTTTCTAGTCCTTGTTAATTCTTTGCTTATTTCAATTTTATTTTGATTGTTTCTCAATCTTGATCATTATGTCTTTTGGTAGGTTTTAAGGATTTTCTTTACATCTCAGAGCTTGTCCAGTTAATTGCAAAATAACACAGTGAAAGGCAGGGCCGTAGACTTGTTAGTAGGAATTCCTCATAGGACACAGGGACTTGGGTTTAAGAATACTTACACCAGAGTTTACTTTCAATGTCATCTGAAATGTTCTGAGGCACCGCTGCCCATAATGCTTAGGTTCTCTTCTGCTTCTTGCCTCACGAATAGACTGCTTCCTCAATATATGGCAGGTCTGATGAATTTTCCATATAGCCCATCATATCCTGCTTTCCTTGTACCAAACTCAGGTGATGGGAGCTGCCCAATGCCTATCTCTTTCAGCTGTCCTCAGCAACGGACAAGGCATGCCTCTCAGACCATGCCACTTTCTCTGGGACTTTTACCCTCTCGGCCTTGTCTAAATTTCTGCAACCATGGCATCTTCTCTCCTGCTTGACTGTCAGTCCCTGCATTTCCTTCCCATTTCTTATATACTTTGCCCTGGGTTTATGTGTGTGCTTTGAGTTTTGTTGGAAATTGCAGGTTGACTTTGTAAGAAGGCTGAAATTCCTTTTCTACTCTTCTCTCTTAAAACTGGAGGTCTCCAGCACATTTTAAAAATATTTGTATTTTGAGTATAGAAAAACTAAATTTGGGAAAGGATTTTGTGCTGCAAAATTTGTAGTTTTTGGTATTCTCTCATGGCATATACTTCCTCACAACTCAAGAAATTTTGTTAAATACCGAATTTTATATGTCTTACAAATTTAACTTGATTATCAAATAAAACTTTTGGATATGAAGAATAGTGATGTGGCTTATAATTAATTGTATACACAATTTTGGTCGAGTTTACATAAAACTCTCTAAATATTTTAATCTCTAGGAATATCGGTGTCATGCAGATACTAAAGTCCTTAAAATGTTTCATGTTGCAAAATATATACACTCATCTGAAAATATACTAATTTTTCTTTCATGACTCAAACATCAAGGGCCTTTTTCATCTCTCTTTTTACCATCGGGTGGTGCTAAATATGTCATATTCTTAATGATAAAATTTTCAGGAATATTTTTCAGGGTATAGTTAATGAAGTTAGGATCTTTGGGTAGATTGACATGATTATTACATCATAATTAAAAATAGCATGATTACAATGTACAACTGTTTAATATAATTACATGAACTTCAGAGATATATTAAATATCAACAACATTTTTGCTGTTTCACTATGAAGGGCATCATATGCAAAAGTGAATCTGTGGCCTTTTGTAAAGAACTGCTTGGGATTATCTTATCTCATATTTAACAGAGGAGGTATGTAATTTTTTATTCCAATATCATTTTACTCCTCTGTTCTTTGGTAAGTTAACGTTTGCTTAGTTTAGTTTTAGTTTTGTTTCGTGTGTTTGCTTACATCAGGGTGTCCGTGTATCTGATTTCTCCACATTATATGCCATATTTGATTTTGGTTGATTTCAGTAATTTCGACCCTTGGATGAAACATGGTTTTCTATAACTTGCTTTCTTGGACAGTGTGGATCAAATAAATGTAACCTCAACAATTTTTTTTTCTCTTGCATTTACATGTCCACTCATTATTGAAGGAGAAATGGAATAGCCTTCCAAAGGGGAACAGGTGACTCTCAGCAGCAGGAGATTGAATTTCAGCGCAGAAATAGTTTTCAAGGAGTAACAAGGTAATTGTTAAATTTCTTTACAAAAGGGGGAAGAAAAGAGGTCAAAGGGGACTGATTTACAAATGCTTGGGGAACATTTGCAGTTATTCAATGTTGTGTTCTTTTAACACACTTTCTCCTAAGGGGAAAAAATGTATATATTTTCTACTTAGGTTGTGCAACTATGGTACAGCTAATGAATTCAGGTATTTGGAGACATTCTTTTATCTCATTTTGAAATAAGTGTCTTTTAGTCATTAAGGGCTTCTAGAGCTTCATTGGTTAACCATCATCGTGTTGGCAGTGTGAAGCTGAGCCTGTCAGGTACAGTGAAGGACAGTGGTTGCCTGAGCTAGGTGAGAGCCGGCTTAGGGGTGAGAAGAGGCCTGAAAAGGGGGTGGTCAGTCTTGCTTCTTACATGTAGGTGGCTCTTAACAGAAAGGATGGTGAGGAGACTTGTGAAAGAGTCCCTTTTCCATGTCAGTTTTTATGTGCTCTTGTGTTCCTCCCTGGCTTGGGCACAGCCTCTGTGCCTCTTGTCCTCTTCCCTCCTCTGCTGGCTCCCTTCATGTGCGGTCTCAACCTGACACAGCCTGCACCTCCCTGAGAGAATGACCCATCATCCTATCATGGTCTCTTGCAGATAAGCTCATAATGAGGAGGACAGAGAGACTCTGTGGCTGCCCACACTTTGGGTAGAGGTAGGGGAGGACAAGAAGAAAGGAGAGGAAGCCAGAAGAGAGAATCACTTCACCTCTCCTGCAGGGACTGCCCCTGCCCCGTCCTGTCTTCCAGGGAAGACTAGGCAGGAAGCACCGTCTGAGGGCTGAGCCATCCTGTCGGTTAACTGGGGAGACTAGGACCCTGGACTGTGCACTGTGAAAATCTGATTCCCAGGCAGAGTGCTGTGCTTCACAGTGGGGAGACGTCCCAGGTGGAATGGCTTCCTTCAAATCAGTCTTGGCCAGCTGCCATCCACTTGAACAAATGACCCCCTCACCTGTATGCTTTCAGGAAGAGTTTTTACAACACAAGGATCTGCTGGTATGTTCCCCTGACAGGGTTTTTTCACAAAGCTGAAGAGCATCTGAACAGAATCCAATCTAGACCCTTTCCCAAAGGACAGTCGAACATGTACAGGCCACTGTGTGACATGCATACGTAGGTCACTAGTCCAGCCACATGCTGGACTTGAACTCACAACCCTGAAGTCGAGATCTGAGCTGAGGTCAAGAATCAGATGCTTAACAAATTGAGTCACCCATGTGCCCCACAGATCACTATTAAAATAAAGCACATGCCAAGAATTTAACTACTTCTTATGAAGACATTACATTCATTAACTAAATATTTTAGTCATACCAGCTTCTCTGGAGATTTTCTGGAGGCTTGATTTTTTTGTTTGTTTGATTTGTTTTGTTTTGTTTTTGGCATCTCTGGTTTGGGGATTACATTTTAAGCAGGGGCTAGAGGGATGGGTAGGTCTCCAATTTGATGTGGTGATTGGTAGCTTGAAATGAAACAACTAAATACAAATAAGGGAGAGGGTGGCTGGCAAGGTCTCCACTTGTGGGTTGAGGCTCTGGAGGTCAATAAGGAAGGTGACTTGGAAGAAGGGACAGAGAGATCATTCCTGCAAGGGCTGGGGTGGAGTTACGGGCAGAATACCAGACTCAGAAATTCACAGGGGAGATACTGCGAGTGGGTGTGCGGTTATCTGGAGAGAATTAGTGGAATATTGGGGTAGTTTCAGTGTGGTACCATAGCTTTGGGTGGGAGGAGGAAGTGGGGTCCCCGGGGTGGGAAAGAGTATGTCAGAGGAGCAAGGCAGACAAGGGAATGGCTTGTGGAACAGGCAGGTGGGGATGGGGCTGGGAGTGAAGACTCAAAAGTGCTCACCATCCCAAAGGTTTGCTTCCTCAGAGACCAGACTTGCCATATCAGCAGTTCGGGAGTAGGTAATGGGGGGAAGAAGCTGCAGTCCTTGGACAGGTCCTCTGCAGAACTTGGAATGAATTAAACTTTCCTTCAGGCAGTTCCGCTTCTCCCCTGAACTCCAGTCATCTGTTACAGCGTCTTCAACTGTTCAGGCTGCCATTAGAGTTTACAACGGGCTGGGTGCTTTAAACATCAGACCTTTATTTTCTCACAGTTATGGGCTCTAAGTCCAAGATGAAGATGGCAGCAAGGTTGGCTTTCTTTGAGTTCTCTCTTCTTGGCTTGAAGATGACCACCTTCTTGATACCTCTTCTCAAGGTCCCCACTATGCAAACACACTTTGTTGTCTCTCCTAATGAGGATGTCAGTCATACTGGATTAGGGCCCAGGCTAGGAAAGTTATTGTAATTTAATTAGATTTTTAAAGACCTTGTCTCCAAAGACAGTTGAATTCTGAGGTAAAAGGGGTTAGAATTAAGCAAATGATTTTGGTGTGGCCACAACCCAGCTCGTAAGTGTCTCGCTGTCTTGTGACAGGGGAATATTTCAGTTATGGAACCAGCCTTTCGTGCCTTTGTGAATCTAATTAAGCTAAACTCTGATAAGTGTTATCCAAAAGAGTCATGCACAATTTCACTTTCTAGGGCTTAAAAATAAAGAACGCTTCTCTATTGATAAATAAAGCATACATTTACAAGCATCCTGGTAGGCAAGGAAGACTTATTTTTGACAGTTCAGAATTTCTCAGAGCTGGGGATGGATCCAGGTTCTGTGGGGATTAAAGTATATGTAGAAAGTTTCTGGTACTTCCTTCAAAAAAGAAAAAAAAAACAGTACAAAATGATGAATATAAAATCAAGTATGGAAGGTAAAATTTACTTAGAATGGAAATCACAGCAAATTTTAAATCTAAAACACTGAAAATTTCACAAACATAACAAAAATCCAGAAATCTAGCATACTAGGATAATGGCCTGATACATCTTCACAAAATATTTTTCCATAGAGGGTTTGGCACTGTATTTTTTGGATTTCTCTGCATATTGCAACAATTTTGGAATATTATTTTCTCTCAAGCGAGTAGAAAGAGGATTCAGTCTTTCTCCAGGTGTGGCTGAGGGATACTTGTTTCAGATTATTGGCCCTTTTGGAAATGTCTTTCAGTTGCAAGACTACTTGCTGGCACCTTGGGGTTGCCTCTGGAGTCTGCTCCTTCCTGCCTTGGAGAGTTCCAGGTTTGCCTCTCTCTAGGCACAGGCTGGTGGATAACTGCCTCACCTGCTGGCCCCGCTCATCCAGGTCCCTACACCCCCACTTCTGGTCCCCAAGTCCCTGCATGGCTGCTGGTGAACTGGTCATTAAGACTGGGCTCTGAGAGCCCCCACTGTGGGGCAAAGACAACACAATAGACAGTTCAGGTCCTTCTTGCCCAGACACATGGTATGATTGGGGCTGGCTTGTTGCCGTGGCTGGTGTGGCCACAGCTGCTTCCTATCCCCTTGCCCATCGCCAGGGCAGAGAGGGAGACCCCCAAGCCTGGCGATGTGTATGCTTCCAGAGTTGGCTAGGGGTGCTGCTGGATCCATATGTCCAGGAGGGGAACACACGGAGCCGCAGAAGGGACACAAGCAACGGAAGGCTCTGAAGCTTTGGTTATTAGCAGGTGGCATCTGTTTAGTAAGCCACCCTTGGCAGTCATGACCCTCCCTGTGAGTGAAGATGGATGAGGGATTTTTTTTTTCTTTTCTGAGCATTATATGGCAACAAAGATGGAATGTGTGAATGTGTGGCTAGTTTCAGTCTCATGGTATCTGTTCAATAACTGACAGCAATTATGGTTATTAGTAAATTACCATCTGCTTTAATTATTCTTCTGTGAGTTTTATCTGAACTTATGAGTTTCCCAGAGTCTGCTCAGGCATGGGAGAACTCACAAAGCTGAGGACCACTCCAACCAGGACTCTCCATGTTCAGTCCTTCCTTTCCTGGAACACCTTCATCAGAGATGGGGTTGTTGGTGGATCAACAGTGTGTGGATTACCCTGCAGTGTCAGGAATGCGGCTAGTTCATCCCCTCAGGGAGTGTTACTTAAGTGAGCCCTCCAGGGACACCATGCTAGGGCGAGTGGAAGAAACAGAATATGATACCTGACTCTTGTCCTCATCAATGACTGAGAGTTGAGGGATTTTGACACATTGTTAATTTAGAAGCTTTGATTGCAAGACAGAAATGTGTTTCAGTAGCTTAAAGCAAAGAAGGGAATTTATTGATTCATGTAATTGAAAAGTTTAGGGTAGGACTAGCTGGCTCACATGAGCAGAAGTGGCGACATGGTTCAATGGAATCATTAGGACTTGATCGCCCGGCAGGTGATTATGTGTTCAGGTTCATCTTCCCCACCTGGAGGATCAAGGCAAATTCAGTTTTACATCCTGGGCCTGAATGTTCTAGTGAGCTTCCTGCCAGTCTAGCCCTCACCATCTAGCTGGAGAGCAGACAGGGGTGCCCTGAAAACACAGCCTGGTCCTCCCCGGTGGTGGAGGCTGTGCGTGTTAGGTCGGCATGTGTTGTAATATACACGGTAAAGGCTTGCACAGCAACTAGATGGTGAGACGATCATTGAGCACTGCAGCATTTTGTCTAATTGACATGTTTGGTCACAGTGCTTAACAAGGGATCCAGAAATGTTTCCTGGTTTGAGCTACCTCCAGACTTTAAGTTCTGGGAACAAATACTATTGTGTTACTCTCATCATGCATATTGCTTAGCAGACACAGCATTTTCATCACTACATGTTTTTCAGAGTCCATAGTCTCTTATGGTTCGCCTCCCCTTCCAAATTTTTTTTAATAAACATATAATGTATTTTTATCCCCAGGGGTACAGGTCTGTGAATCTCCAGGTTTACACACTTCACAGCACTCACGATAGCACTTACCCTCCCCAATGTCCATAGCCCCCTCCCCCTATCCCAATCCCACCTCCCCCCAGCAACCCCCAGTTTGTTTTGTGAGATTAAGAGTCATTTATGGTTTGTCTCCCTCCCAACTACATGTTTAACTATTTTGGTATAGGATTTGGGGGTGGTGGAGACTTATGAAGTGTGCTTTTACCTGAGGGTCTCAGATTCTTAATTTCTGGGGCCACAGGTCTATATTATTTTGAAAATACAAAGCTGCCCCTTTTGTTCCTGCTTTTGTAAATTTTCAAATTAAAACACGAAGGAAGCCATGGGTTGGTGGCCTCTGGTAAGTAGGAGCCAGTTCTATGAACATGAATCATACCTATTTATTTATGATGTAATGTGAGTGCTTATTTTTCCTGTGGTGTTAGACTTCATGTAATATTGTCTGCCAAGGCAGATAGATTTCCATAGATATTCCTTTGTACAAACAGATGTTACACAGTCCCCTGTCTGTACTCACGTCTTCGTCCTCCAGCCCTGTGTGGGAAGCCAGAGGCTGATGCCCCGCGTTCACAGAGCTCATACTTCCTCCCTGAGTCCTAGCACGACATCTTCACTGTTGGTCCTGGTCTTCCTCAGGTCAAGGGCTCATGTGTGTTTCCTTGTCTGTTCCCCTCCTGACCAGGAAGGAGCTGGGTCATTCTAAAGTTCAATTTTTTTTAAGATTTTATTCATTTATTTGACAGATAGAAATTACATTAGGCAGAGAGGCAGGCAGAAAGAAAGAAAGGAGGAAGCAGTCTCCCTGCTGAGCAGAGAGCATGATGTGGGTCTCGATCCCAGGTCCCTGGAATCATGACCCGAGCCAAAGGCAGAGGCTTTAACCCACTGAACCACCCAGGCGCCCCAGGAGCTGGGTCATTCTAATACCTGTGTCACCTGGCCCCAGGTGAGGACCTACAAGGATATATGCTGAGGAATAGAGGATTTAAAAGGCAGGTGGTGGTTATGGGTTGTTTAGGGAAAAATTATATTGAAAGAAGGTAGAACATTCAAACCCCAGCTAGACAGTCAATACCCAGGAATCATACCAAGTATTTATTATTTGGCACTGAGTCAGGCTCTGTGGAAGTCACAGGAGAATATAAAATTAGACACGTGTCTGGTTGGGGAACTCAAGGAGGCATTAAAAAGGGTTTTGTGGAAGAGGCAGGTCAGGAGCAGAACCTTGAAGCTGACCACTCAGTCAGCGTTCTTCCTGGTGCAATCATGGGAAACCTACTCAAGGTAGGCTTAAAGTTAAAAAAAAAAAAAAAAAAGATGGGGTAGGGGCTTTATTAGTGCACTTCATGAAAATATCTCAGGAGTTGAGGCCTGAAGGGCGTGGGCTGCCAGGAAGTCCCTGGGACCACTCTGCTCTCTGCAAGTTCTGGCTCTGGTCCCCTTGGGGTCGGTGCCTCAGGCCATCACCTGCACAGCCCCCAGCAGTTCCTGGGTCTGGGAGAAAGAGGTCCTCTCTTACCAGAGGGCTTCAGCAAATGTCATGGCTTAATTCCAGTTGGCTCTGATCTCACAGCCCTGCACCAAGCCCTGTGGGAATACAAGAGGACTGTGTCTAAGCCAGAGCAGCAAGCTCATCTCTGTCACTGGGGAGAGGTCAATAATTCTACCGGTCAACAATGTGCACTGAATGTGTAATGGATACATGATTCAATGAGTAATTGAATGAATCAGTGACAGGCTGGATTATGGATTCAGGTGAGGTCAGGGACATAGCATAGAGGGAGGTCTGCTTTTGGCTTCTGCAGCTGAACGGCCCTCTAGACTCTTGGCCCCAAAGGAGGACTAAGCATGTGTTTGGGGAGGTGCTGCCTCAACTGCTCCCAGGGTTTACATTCTGGCAGCAGGACATAGATGGCAGCAGGATGGTAGACAGCCCAGCCCCAGCGGACACTGCCTGCTGCTGGGGGTGCACCCACTTTCTTTCCTGAGCAGATGCCTCCTGCAGAATCTGCCTCTGATGCCTTCAGATTCTGGACCTTCTGTCCCCAGAAGCCCAGCCCAGGAGGGGTCTGAAGTGCATGCAGTGCAGAGGACAAGGAGGGATGTCCACAAGCTGGGCTTGCTTTAAACTCTGACAGGGTTTAAAAGTCAGGTGATGCATGGACAGGCCCTTCCAAAGATCGGAGCTCCAGGCTCTGAGCCCACAGGAATATACATGGTTGGTGGAGGGAGCAGAGATTTGAAGGATGTGTGTTGCTCTGAATGGCTCACAGGTTCCTCACTGATGGGTTCCCACATCGGTGTGCACAGGGGGTCATCCCTAAGACCCGTCTGTTACTATTAACATCTGACTCTCACCACCTCCACTCTCCTTCCTTATGGGAGCATTTCAAATGGAAATATGATGTTAAATACACAAATTAACAGAGGGATACTGAATCCAAGTGCAGATTGGATGACTCCGTATGACATGTTATGATCCATGGCATAGAATATTATTAAGTCTATAAGGAGACTCCTATAATTATGCATCAGCTTTCAGACTGATCTTTAGAAGAGTTGTCCTTATTAGTCAGCTATCCAAGCCAATACCTGGGGGCTGCCCTTATATCGTTCTTGTCCAAAGACCCATTCCAATCAGTCAGCACACCAACCGCACATCCTGCAGGCCTCATGAATTGCCTCTTTGGATTTCTTATCCAAAGCACAGCACTTATCTCTCTGCCTTCCATTTTGCTTACCTCCCATTCATTCTGCATTCCTGGGACAGCATGATTGCATGGAAACCCTATCCATTTATCACTTTTACTTGCTGATTCTTACCTTTGAGGACAGTCCCTAAGGCCCGTGTAGCCCCCGGGAGTTGGTGTCTTCTTCTGTCCACAGTATTGGCTCTCATCTGTTCCCTGGCACTGATCCTTTGAGAAGAAAGAGATTGGGTTTTTGGCAGTGGGTCCTTAGGATGACCGTGATCTTTGGCTCTTCTGGTTTTCCTTCTTCCAGAGCTCCCAGATTCAGGGCTGTCTGACACCTGCCACTTCTGGGACAGGTAGGGGAATTCATGCTCTTAACCTCACACACTTGCATGTACCAATCCCTTCGACTTTCCCACTGGGAGCCACCCTGAGGCAGGGCACTCTCTTCCTGTCCTGGTTCCTGCAGGGCTTTCTTCCATAAAACGTCTGGTTTTATCTTATCAGCTGAAGCAGGGCCTCACATGTGGCACAGCACCTGGTAAGAGCTGGAGTTCAGGGTCAAGGCCAGTTTCCACCCAGCCCAATTCCCTGATCTGCTTCATAGTCTTCTGACTTTATGCTTTCCACAAATGCAAGGTAGGATCTTGTTTGTTCCCATCTGAGTTATCGACCAAAACCTGGATGCTGGTGGCTCTGGGGACAGACCTCTCTGCTGGGGAAGAGACACGACCCCACCATAACCGAGGCACCCCTGGGTTCAGTTTTGCAGTCATTTTCTTTTCAAGAAAACCATCAGGAATTACGTCAAGTTAATTGCTGAACTCCAGAAATACTGCATGTAGGATATAGATCGGTATTGGATGGAGCAGGGTTTGGATCGCAGCTTCCTGGTGGGAATCCAAGTGAACTCAGACAAGTGGGGAGTCTCTCTCAGCATCTCGGGCTGCCCTCTGGGAGCAGTGACCTAAGGGTCAGTCCCGGCTCTTCCAGTATGTTGCTGTATGACATGGTTAGGTAGTGGTGTCTCCTGCACAATGGGGTAACAAGGACTAGACCCCAGGCACATGGCTTCAGAAACAGAGTCCATAAGAAGCATCCAGCAGGGTTACAGTCACTCTTGGTTGGTTACAGTTACTATTACTCAGCTTCTTTTTACCTCAGATCCCCACCCATGAAGTGGGAATCCACTGCTAATAGCCCTCACAGGGCTGTTGTTGGAGAAGCTTGGGGAAGCATCCTCGCAGCCTTCTAGCCTGGTGGAAGCTCCTAGTCAGTGGTGCTGGCAAAATTGTTGGCATTCTCCCCATCTATCCATGCAGGAGCATCGTCAGAAAAAGGAAATGAGACCAGAGTGGCATAGTGGGAGAGGGACAGTGTTTGTGTGTGTGTGTGTGTGTGTGTGTGTGCATGCCCGTGCATTAATGCAATGCTGTAACAGATTTCCTCCTGTGTTTTGGAAAGTGTGATGGCTCCTTGATTTCACAAGTTCAGTCGCTGCATACATACACCCATCACAGGTTGGCAACTAAATCCTTGGCAATTGGTATTCCCTAGGAATTAATGTTTGGTGCCAGCTTGAATGTTAGAACTGTAATTAGACTATTCTTTATTCTAATAGTATTGCACATTCATCTTATGTATATTGGTGCATGAGAAGATGTGATAATTCCACGTAACTTACTTGAGAGCAGGTAGGGTCATGTGTCATGTGAAACATCCTTTTTCTAATCAGCTGAGACAGGAAGGAGGAGAAAATGAGCATTAACCCAGGACCCGCAATGTTCGCAGACCCATGTTAGATCCTGTGAAGATGGGAATCTCACAGAATGCTCACAGTCCCTCTGAAATAAGCATCACTAACCTCTGCATTTCACAGGGGAAGGACACAAGGTTGGGGCAGGAAAGAAGGTGTCCCATGTTACAGTACTCAGTTGGTGCTTAAGCCAGGAGGCAAGCCCAGGGCCCCTTCCACTGAAGTGGGAATCATGACAGGCTTGTCTTGATCTGGCTCCAGGGATCTGGAGAAAGATCTCTGCTTCTTTTTCACTCCATTTTCACCTTCCTCACAGGAGGAGTAGCCAGACCAGCTGAGATGTTTGCAACACAGGTGGGAGTTTTCAGCAGGAGACAGGGCAAGGCAGACAGGAAGCACTGTTTAAATAAAGGCAGGAGTTCATTACTCAAGTTCTTTATTAAAGGAATAGAAGTATAAACCAGAGACAGGGTTCAGAATAATGGCTGGGTTCTCAATCTTGGTAGTTTTTAGGAGATCGTTAGTAGTGGTGTAGTCTTTTCTGTCACTGTGACTACAGGGCATGGGGTGGGGGGCAGAAGAAGGGATGGAGCAGATCAAGAGGGGATGCATTGAAGGTTTGGTCCTTCATCTTCCTGGGAGTAAACTCTGGATGTGGTGCCTGGCCCCTCTCTACGCCCAGGCAGAGGAACTGGATGTGGCCCAGCAGAAGGGCAGGAGTGGATTTTGGGAGTCCTGGTCTCTCCCCGCCATGACCAGGAGTGCTTGATTCCTGCCTGAGCTTCTCTGCACTCCTTTATAAGATTAGACTATGCCAGCCAGAATTCTTTCAGTTGAAAGTGACAGAAACTCTAGTAATTTGAACTGAAGCTTTACCTTTGCCTACATATGAGCTTCCTTTAGGCAGTGAGAAGCTTGGCAGGCAGCCTTTGTAGGCTTACTAGCCTCAGGTTTGGACTCTAGAAAAAAGGAGGCTATCCTCTCTAAGTAGTCACATCTGAATTTCCAAGGAATGTTCTAGATGACTTGTCCTAGCTCACAGCTTTACTCATGGCCCTGTGGCCAAGGGGGTGGGATTCAGTGGCTGATTTTCTTTCTTTCTTTCTTTTTTTTTTTTTTTTTTTTTTTTTTTGGCAGAAGAAGGTAGGGAACAGGGATGCTGGCCAGACAATAGCTACTGATGTCTGGCAAGGAGAAGAAATAATCCTTGTAAATTCCAAAATAAGCCAAAACATGTTTGCCTGTTCAACCAGCTAAATATTTATAAATTTCTCCCAATACAAACTTTCTCCTTTCCTTATTTTCTTCCCTCTTTAGTGTAAACAAAATTATTTTCTAAGAAAGGGGAGTTCCTTCTGTCTGATCAAGATTTCTCCGTTATAGATTTGTTTAATCACTGACTGGCTTCTCTTTCCATTGGTGGGTCCAGTGGATCACACTGCCAATCCCAGGGCACCTGCCCAACAGTCACGGACACCCAGAATATAAAGGGGATCTTCACCACTTCAGTCAAAATTAGGCAAACTTAACTCCTTTCTAGTCCCTTGTTAAATTGTACCCAGAGGAAATGAGAACACATTTTAAATACCAAAGTTTATTATATAACTATCTTCAAAGGCATTTGAAGCTATTTATTCCAAACACACACACACACACACACACACACACACTCACACACACACACAACAAATCAACCAACCAACCCAACCAGCACCAGAAGTGACAGCAACAACTCAGTACATTTAACCAAGAGATGGAAATAGAAACATAAGGCAGCAAAGAAGTGAGTAGATGCATAGAACTCTGAGACTTAAGGTGATAAGAGTGACCATGATTCGAATCACACCAGCTCTGAGGCTCTCGGCACGGGGACAGAGAGATGTTCTGTGACCTTTGAGAGCAAATCGGTTTCTCAGGGGCAATAAAGGTTTCCCCCTCAAGATAGGCATTATCATGCCCATCTTTACTAGCACTATGATCCAAAAGACATCTCATGTCTGATTTCCTGTATGAACATCAATGACTGGCACAAGGGACTCTTTTCTGAACTACAGAAATGGATGGCATACGGAAGTTTCAGTTAATGGGAAGTACAAGTTGTGAAGTTGAGGCCTTCTGCCCGGTCTGACTGGGTCCAAATGCAGAACTCATCTGGGGGGATTGGAGGGGCCCTTCTTCTAGAAACTAGGATATGGTTACACATGTCCATAATTTTTCGGTTCTAGGCACATTGGTCCATCTACTGCCTGAGTGATTTCATGTCCCCACATGAGGCCAAGTGACATGTTCCCGGTCTGATATATCTGGGTGCCCTCAACGTTCTTCAAATGCTACTTCTGGGAACATTTTCTGATTTCTCCCCAGGGGAGCCTGTCCTCCCCACCACACTCAGCCCTCTGAGAGCTCACTCCAGCTGCATACACCTTGCACAGGCCTGGTATATATCACAATCCGTTAGCAAAAGTTTGTCTAATGCATGGAGAATAGCTAAAGGCCAATGGCCTTTACAAAATATGAAAAGAGACAATAGTTAGGCATTTTCAGGTGAACTAGCCTACAATCTTGAATTAGGTACCTTTTTTTTTTTTTTTTAATGCACCAATGATGAGTCAGATAAGAAGGTATCTACCAGGGGAATCAGAAGTAAGAACTTTCCGAAGGATTTAATATAATACTTTTATTTAAGCCATTCATCTAAAGAGAGCTGAAATATTGGTTATTTAGGAATAATCCATCAGTCTATTGCTATTTGGAATGTCTTTCAAGGGATAGTGTAATTCTAGGCATTGGAGACCTAGCAAGGATAAGAGGGGGAAAACACACACACACACACACACACACACACACACACACACATACTTCTAGTGGGGAGAGAAGCATGATCAAACAAATAAGGTCATTTCAGGCAGTGGTAAGTAGTGTGAAGAAAATTTCAAATGCAGGGGGAGTGGGGAGGGGCAGCTCTAGTTTGAGAGGCCTGGAGGAGGAGAAGTCTCTGGAGCTGAGACACAAATGGGAGGAGAAGCGTTCATATGAGGACAGCAGGAGAACATCCTCAGGAGGCTGAGACACATGTGAGCCCCAGGGCCAGAGTGAGGTTAGTCTGTGCCAGGGACAGAAGGCCAGCATAACCTTTTGCAAGATGAAGCATCCAAATAAGTCAGATGACCAGGAAGATCTGGATTCAAGGCAGGGATTGGTGGACCCATTAATTTGAAGTTTGTTCTGTATATGTAGGAAGGTTCTGGAAGGACCTTCTGGCAGGTTCTTGCTATAAGGTTAATGCTGCGAGTGGCAAGATATGACACATACTTTGCCAAAATTATACTGGATGCTGTGTGGGGCACAGCCTGAGATGGGTGAGGGGATGAAAGGAGGTGAAATTGAAGTGTGGCAGTCGCATTAGGCTAGCATGGATGGCGATGGCCACAAGGAGTGGGGCAGTGGAGTGATGTGGTCAGGGTGGTGGAGAGCACTGTTCTGGGGCTCCGCCCCATTGGACCCACTGCCTCTACGTTTCTGGCTAAGCAGCTGGTAGATGGTGGGTGTTCCATCTCCTTAGAGAGAAAAGGCAAGGGGAACACCTAGATTGGTGGTGGCAGGCGTACAGAGCAGGGGGCAGCTGGAAGGGCCACTGAAGAGAGTATTCTGACCACACTGCATTTGAGATGGCTGCTGGATGACGACGTTGCTTATTACTGAGGACAGGCTGCTTCATTACAATTGTGTTTTTAAAAAAGTCTTGGAATACACTGTAATCTACTTCTTTCATGGAGGTCTTAATTTTATTTGACTTTTAGGCACTCAATGTGGCTTCACCCACCATGACACCACCTTCCTTTTATGTTTCATTCATCTTTATCTTTCAATTTACTTTGTTTACTTTCTGTTGCTTTAGAGTAAAAATAATAAACCCTGTCATTTTCCATTGCCTTAGGTACCATATTTCAATATAGTAAATATCTTCAACTCATTCATTGTCTTGTTCGTTCATCCCAAGGTCATTTCCTGACATCCCAGCTCTGCAGGAAGCTAACATAAGATGTTGAAATGGGTGGCTACAAAGAAAAATAGAACAGAATATGGGACGATGGAAAGGTGGCCAAGGATAATAGTCATGACATTCAGTTGCAAAAAAACAGAGAGCACAGAGAACCCGTGGAGGACACAACCTTAGCTGATGCTGAGGGTGACTTCAAGGAGCTCCTTGCAGAAAAGGAAATTCATGGAGCAGAGGGGAGAGTGAGGCAATCTGGAGCCAGGCTGAAAAGCTCTGGTGCTGAGCAGAGAAATTTGGATTTTGAGAGAGTGGAGCTCGTCAAACAGTAAAGTGATTTCATACTACTCTCCAGGTGGTTCCCTGTGGGACCAAAGGCTGCATAACCATCGGCGCCTGCAATCTCTTCATCCAGGGACATGCTGCCCCAGCTGTGACCCAGTCACCATTGGAACAGAGCTCATTCTCTGAACCCCTGTTACGTAGACTTTGGCTTCCAACTCTAGATGGAATAAAGTATGAAAACTACCATCGGTGGTAAGATTGCTCACTGCTTTCTGTGGCCAAAAATGTAGGGGTTCCATTTGCCAGCATTTTGAAACAAGCATTCCGCTTTTTACATCTGGACAGACCCCACCCTTGTGGAGATACAGAAATCCATGTGTTAATGGGATTGGTGTTGTGGGTGTGAGTGCGTGTGCATGAGTGTGACAGGGTGTGAATGTGTGAACCTTTGTGCGTGTGTGTGTGTCTCAAGGTGACTCCTCTGGAGGCTGGTGCCCATCTACTCTGAAAGAAGTCCTGTCAAAGTAAAGACCAAATGCTTGTAAAGACAATTCAGAGGCAAAGGGAAGGTCTGGTTTTGTCATGGGAATGTTTTCAGGAGTTTTAGAAGGAGCCATGTGAAGAAGCGAGGCTGAGCATGAAAACAAAGACCTCTGTTGCAAACCTGATATGAAGGGCATGTCAGTCATAAATATTTAGCATTATGAAATGCAAGTATTTATTAAAAACATGAGGCTTTCTGGGCTTATTGTGCTTAATGTCAACCCATGTTAGCATATATGGCTTTACCTTTTATAGAAAAAGGTTCAGTAGCCTGTGTTTAATGAGATCTGTACACCTAGAAGCTGCAAATGGTTTCATTTTATAAGAGATAAAACTGTATTTGGTGGAACCAATTAACTACAAAAATACCACCATCTGCCATTTATTCTACTATAAAATGATTTGGGCAGATACTGACATCACTCAAGATGATTGATTCATCCCTGACAAGAGAAGATGAGCAGAAGCTTCCAGCTGCCCACTGCTCAGACAACACCAGTTTATAGGTGTAAACACCAATCCAGGCTACTTGATGTGGAGGGAGCAGCTGAATGGATGGTGCATTAATAAGGACCGGCCATGAATTTCTAAGCACATTTCACTGTCTTCTCCCCACTCCTCAACACCTTTGACATCTGGCCCCTATTTTTGCTGGAAGAATGTTCTACACACATGCTGCATTCTATTCAGTGCCTTATGTCCTGGCAGTGGGATAACTGGGAGGAGTCTGTTTTAGTGTCGAGAATGTTCCAGTGCTCTCAATGTGGTGCTACAGTTGCGTATATAATTATATTTTCATAGCAAGCTGTAGGATTTCATTTAAAAATATGTTGTTTACAAAGAAGCCAAGCAACATGTTACAGACTGACTTAGAAACAGCTGTACACCTAGCGCTCCAGCATCGATGCCCTTTCCGGAAAAGTATGCATTTATATCTTTGGGTAGGGATGTTTTCCTAACCATTTGTTTTTTAAACAACCTGAATACTTTGAGAAGGGAAATTTAGACATCAAGACATTTACTTGGTGCTATGTTTATGAAACATACATAGACATCTACTTAGGTAGGGATTGTTAGAGGCAAAATGATTTATCTTCTCTGATAGAATTAAAGCCAGAGGTGAAGCTGGGTTGTTTTTTTTGTTTTGTTTTGTTTTGTTTTTTGGGTTTGTTTGGTTGTTTGTTTGTTTCCCCATCTGATTCATTGCATTTTTAAATATGGGAGTTCTTCATGGATGTTTAAGCAAAATGAATTAAGACTATTTCTTGATATTATTTTCAATTAAATGCAGTGAGCCTGTGCATATCCTAACACACTTGAGCTGTGATTACATGGGCATATAATTGTGCATGTTTGTGTGCTTACAGAGAATTTGGTTACTTTCAGTCAGGCGCTCACCCACTTACTTCTTTTCTATTTCCTGTTGTCCAATTCTTCTGATGTCTTGTGTGGTCTTCAGAATAGGAGCATTAGCTTTTGTCTGTTTCTCTGCCAGCTATTTAAGTAACCCTGGTAGTAAGTGTTAGTGGAAACTTCTTTCTGTTCACATTCTTAGCATCTTTTCTGTCTCTCTTACTTATACTTAATTTTTTACATGCTTCTCATATCCTGTCCCACTCTTTTTACCCACCACCTATCTGCTGGCCTTCTTGATACTCTTTGTTATCTTATTTCTCTCAGTCCTCCAGATTTGGGGTATACTAGGATTCAGCTTTTCAAAGCCATAGGATACTCTGAGGGGGTAGTTTCCTTCCTACGTCACCTCACCTATCCCCACACCCTTCTTCCCAAACTCTCACCTCTTTCTCTATCCTTCCCTCCTGTTTCTCTCCCTTTTTAGAGTGCCTACTTGCTGAAAGCTGAAAACACAAAAAAGAAAAAGATAACATTATGTATAACTGGGTCCCCTCCTTCCAGAAAAATTCAGATGTTGAAGTCCTAACTCCCGGTACCTCAGAATGGGACCATATTTGGGGAGAAGGTCCTAAAAAGTAATCAAGTTAAAGTGAAGTCATGAAGGTTGGCCCAAGTCCAATATGACTGCTGTCCTCAAAAGAAGAGAACTTTTGGACAGGCTCACAGAGAGGGAAACTGAAGTAAAGAAACAAGGAAAACGTACCTGTCCACAAGCCAAGAGGAGAGGCTGGACCATATTCTCCCTGGTGGCCTCAGAAGGAACCAACTCTGCAGACGGCTGGGTCTCAGACTTATGGTCTCCAGAACTGTTAGAGAGTAAATATCTGTTATTTAAGCCCCCAGTCTGTGGTGCTTTGTTACAGCAGCCCTAGAGAACTAATACAGAGCCTGCCGTGCCCTCGGGGTCCCCCTGGATGGGTGGTAAAAATGCAAAAACCTATCACAACACAGTGATAAGAAGTCTAATGAAGCTGGTAGCAAGGCAGAGTTTAGGCCTTCTGAAAGGGCCAGGAAGGCTTCTTGGAGGAGGAAGCATGAATGTAACAACTTTAATGATGAGGAAGGAGTTTTCAGGCAGGAATTTGGAAGAAAGTATTCTGGGTAAAGGGAAACTCATGCAAACTTAGGAGGGAGGGAATGTGTAGGAGAACTGTGGTTACAGGTGTTTTCTTGCTACTCAGGTAATGATGGTGCCTTTCACCTATATTCCCTGCCTTCAACGACATAGCCTTACCTTCTGCCATGAATGAAGGAAGTTCCCCATTCGGTGGGCAAGTACACTTGTCTCTGGAATCTAAGGTAGTGTTCCTAAACTTGGACTTGAAATGGGAGTGGAGCGTGGGTGGTTTATCTCTCCCCACAACTTTCTGTTTAAAACAACCATATATGATTGTGTCTCCCACCTCTGTGGCTTGGCTGAGGTCAGTCAGGCAGTTGTCCCCTAGTGAGCTCCTCATGAGCTAACATGCCCCTCATGAGCTAACAGTCAGATGATGAGTGGAACTGGAGTTTATCTGGAAGTTTGACAGATGGGGTTCCTTGGTGGTCTACTTCGCTAACATCTGGCATTCCACGGGGTAGCTAGAGCAGCCACAGGTGCTTGACACATCCACACTGCTTCTCTACATGCTAGTTTGGGCTTCCTTGCAACGTGGCACCTGGCCACCTTTCTCCAGAACAAGGCTTTCTAAAGAGAAAGGCAGAAATTTGCACCCCAACCCCAGAAGTCATGCAACAGTGTTTCAGCCATGTTTTATTCACCATGCCAGCCAAGATTCAAAGTGAGGGGGTCTTCAGATGGCCAAGATGTTGGGGATGTGTGGTTAATTAAGCATAAGCATTTTTTAGATAGTAACACTGGGTTTGTGCTGGGTTCCATCCCCCCTGTGGTAGCTAGCTGACTCTGTGAGGGCATAGTCAAGAACTTGAACTGTAGTGGGCACCACGAAGTAGGTTTTCTTTGCCTGAGAACACTGGACCAAGAGTCGCAGCTTTAGTAACTAAGTCTCCTTAGCTAGAGCAGATGAATGCATGCAGGTGTCAAAGCCCAGAGCTCCAACCGAGTGTCCAACTGGAGCCAAATTTGAGAGGAAATGGCGATCAGAGAGTTTTCTGGCTGGTTTGATTGCTACAAGGTGTCCCAAGGCATAGTGGGTATCCTTTAATGAAACCTGCCTTTAATGAATGAGGACCCATTAGCATGACCATTCTCCCTGCATATAGGGAATATCTATGAGCACCTGATTCTATGACCCATGAGTCATGATGAGGGAGACTTTAAGGAAATCTTCTCTGAAGCCAAAGCAACTGAAATATCAGTTAAGGTGAAAGGTTAAACTGGCTGCTAATCCTTTTTTTGAATTATCTTTCAATCCTAGTTAAAATGATTAATTCTTCAAAGCAAGGAGACTTGTAGGCTAAACAGTTGAAAGAGCTATGGACAGAGGCAGGGACAAGATATTTGTGTTTCCAGTTGTGGGCAGAAAGAAGGCAAGCGTGCTCTGAACTTCCTGTATGCAGCTTCCTTCCAGGGCTAGCACACAAAACCGGGTTTCCCGGCATCATTCTGTCCACAGCCTCTCTAATGGCCTCCCTAATTTGTACCACTTTCCCTGCAATATTACTTTTCATTTTTGTCCTCTGCAAGCAGATTTCTTCTGCCATATGCTCTTTTAATTCTAATTCTGGTGCATGAACATCTCGTGTACTAAGTGACCCCATCTCTGGAGGCTTGGGGAAGCTGAGTGCTGTGTGACCCATGAAGCTGTGTGAATTGGAAAATCCTTTGGACTGGTCTGATAACTTGGATCGCTCATTCCTGATTAAAAATAGCACAGGTCGGGGCGCCTGGGTGGTTCAGTGGATTAAGCCGCTGCCTTCGGCTCAGGTCATGATCTCAGGGTCCTGGGATCGAGCTCCGCATTGGGCTCTCTGCTCCGCGGTGAGTCTGCTTCCTCCTCTCTCTCTGCCTGCCTCTCTGCCTACTTGTGATCTCTCTCTCTGTCAAATAAATAAATAAAATCTTAAAAAAAATAGCACAGGTCGGACTAGGGGGAGTCAAGATGGTGGGGAAGTAGGAGGAGGCACCGTTTCAACCTGTACCCTAAAGTGAGCTGATTCCTACCAAAGAACTCCGACCACCCATGAAATCAGCCTGAGATCAGAATTATAAATGTCTGGATCGCTACAGGAGCAGAAGATGCCAGTGGCAGGTAAAGCAGACTGGGAGCATCAGACTAATATTGGAAGATAAACAAAAGGGGGAGGGAGCCACCAGAGGTGACCGATTGGAAAGTAATACCCCAACAGGAGAGTGCTCTGCTTCTGGGGACCAGCATTAACATGGAGTCTGGTTGAAAGCACGCAAAAAACAAAGAGCAAAGGATCGCAGGGGGTAATAGTGGGAACCTGGGCGGTTAGGGTCAGGATCCTAAGTCCCCGGACCCAGGACAGCCTCCCCTGGCGCTGAGCCAGAGAGAGTGCAGCGGAGAAATCAGGACTCAGTCCCTGAGCCATCAGTGCTCCTGAATACCAGCACACCCCAGAACGAGTCGGGTCTGGCTCCCATGAGGGGCTGGGAGCCTGGCCAGACAGCAATCGTGAAACGCGCGCGTCCAACACCTTCCCTTGGGATAGGTGATTGTAGGCGCTAACCTGGAGCTCTGGCATCCAGAAAAACCAGACATTCCCAGCCCGGGACAGTGGGAAAATCTCAGTGTGTGATCTCTGCTCAGAACCTCTCTGGCGGTCTGGAGCTGCCTAGACAGCCACTGCTGCCCTGGTTTTGGGTACAATGAGGAGCTCCTGCATCCCCAGGGACAGTGACTCAGAACCCACTCTGCCAGCAGCTTTTGCAAAATATTCTGAGGCTTCTCTCTGAGAGGGAGTTCAGGGTGCAGTTTGCTCTCCTCTAAACCTCCAAAAACCATCAAAAGCTGTCAAGGGGATAGAAAGCAGATGAAAGAACATAAAAACCCCCAGAGAACAAAAGGCTGAAAAAAACAGTTTCCCCAGAGCTCACCCCCTTGAGGGGAGCTGGAGGACCTAACTCAGGGAACATCATTGTCTGAAAACCAACGTGGCAGCCCCTCCCCCAGAAAACCATCCAGGAAGGAAGAAAAGAAAAGAAAAGACCACAAGAGAACAACCACCACTACTTCATAAATACAACTTTTATTTTTAACGCTTTACCAATATTCTGGTTCTTTTTTTTTCTATACAGATAATTTTTTAACCTATTTACCATCACACTGAGATGTCCAGTACATCAAATTCTTTAATAACCTTCTAACCTGAACTTTTTGATACATACACCCGTGTTTTTCTTTTGCTTTTCTATTTTTTAAATTCTTTTTTAATTTTAACTTAGTTTAGTCTAGTTTATTATTGTTTAATTTTTATTTTCTACTATACATATAGAGTTAACCTCAAGGTAATCCCCTTTCCCCAATCAATGCTACCCCTATAGGCAAACCAGTTTCTAATTCCCCTATAACTTAGGAAAGTTGAGTCCCTTAACAAAAACATCAAGATACCTTCAGGAAGAATCAAAATAACCTTCTTCACCCACACTGAGAATTTATAACCACTCTCCCAATTTTTCCTTCTGTCAGTGCTTCTGTGAATTTGTGGTTGTCCTGATAATATATAAATCTTACACTTGGGGTTCTTTCTGATGAGGTTCTTCCCTTTTTTTTTTTTGCTTATATATAGATATAGATATAGATATAGATATAGATATAGATATATATTTTTTCTTGTCATATACTTTTATCAGTCTTTTTGTTTGTCTGTTTTTGTTTGTATACTTCACAAATCTTACCTTGTGGCCCATTTGCGCTGAGCCTTCTCTTTTATCTTCCCTTCCCCCCCTCTCTTTTTTTTTCCTTTTTTGTTTTCCTTTTTTTTTTCTTCTCTATTTCTTTTTCTTTTCTTTTTTCTCTCATTTGGGAGGGGAATCCTGATTGCACAGAAGCATTCCAGGATGCACATTGACTGCACCACAATCGATAAGTGCAGCTGCATCTGTTCAGTCATCTATTACCAAAATGACTAGGAGAAGTAATACCCAACAGAAGAAAATTACAGAGGATGGGCCTTCTGCAACAGAGCTAATGGCTATCGACATAGACAATATGTCAGAAAAGGAATTCAGACTAACAATTCTCCAGGCAATAGCTTGGTTGGAGAAAGCCATGGATGACCAAACAGAATTGATTAGGGCAGAACTGAAAGCCACTAAGGATGATGTTCACAATGTTAGGGCAGAATTGAAAGCTACCAGGGATGATGTTCAAAATGCTCTCAATGAGTTCCAATCTAATCTAAATTCTCTAAAATTCTCTAAAAGCTAGGGTAACTGAGACAGAAGATAGAATTAGTGATCTGGAGGACAAACAGATAGAGAGAAAGGATCAGGCGGAAGCCTGGAACAAACAGCTCAGAAGCCACGAAAACAGAATCAGGGAAATAAACGATGCCATGAAACATTCCAACGTCAGAATTATTGGAATCCCTGAAGGGCAGGAAAAAGAAAGAAGTCTAGAAGATATAATGGAAGAAGCTGTCTATGAAAATTTTCCCAATCTCACGAATGGAAACAACGTTCATGTACTAGAGGCAGAGAGATTTCCTCCCAAGATTTTAGATTCTCGAAAGTCCTCACGACA
Organism: Meles meles; assembly: GCF_922984935.1. Classification (NCBI taxonomy): domain Eukaryota; kingdom Metazoa; phylum Chordata; class Mammalia; order Carnivora; family Mustelidae; genus Meles; species Meles meles. The sequence continues at coordinate 13,154,139 of NC_060068.1, forward strand.
CCTTATAGTTAAAATGAGGAATTATGTTTCACGACAGACCCTCTTAAAAGCAGCTAGGACAAAGAAGCTCCTTACATACAGAGGAAAGCCCATTAGAATAACGTCAGACCTTTCCACAGAGACCTGGGAAGCCAGGAAGGGCTGGCAAAATATATTCAGAATACTAAATGCGAAGAACATGCAACCAAGAATACTCTATCCAGCAAGAATGACATTAAAAATGTATGCAGAGATAAAGAGTTTCCAAGACCGGCAAGGCTTAAAAGACGATGCAACCATCAAGCCAACACTGCAGGAAATATAAAGGGGGTGCTATAAAAGAGAAAAAATATTAAGAATATCATTGAAAAGAAATATAGAAACAATCTACAGACAGAAAGACTTCAAAGGCAACACGATGTCAATAAAAACCTATCTCTCAATAATCTCTCTCAATGTGAATGGCCTAAATGCACCCATAAAGCGACACAGAGTTGCAGATTGGATAAAACGACAGGACCCATCCATATGTTGTCTACAAGAGACACATTTTGAACCTAAGGATACACCCAAACTGAAAGTGAAGGGATGGAGAAGTATCTTTCATGCCAATGGGCCTCAAAAGAAGGCCGGAGTAGCGATTCTCATATCAGATAAATTAGATTTTAAACCAAAGACTGTAGTCAGAGATACAGAAGGACACTACATAATTCTTAAAGGGACTATCCGCCAAGATGATCTAACAATTGTGAATATCTATGCCCCCAATATGGGAGCACCCAATTACATAAGAAAACTACTAATCAAGATAAAGAGTAATATTGATATGAATACAATAATAGTAGGAGATCTTAATACGCCCCTCTCAGAAACAGACAGATCATCGAAGCAGAAAATTAATAAAGAAATAAGAGCATTGAATGAAATATTGGACCAGATGGACCTCATAGACATATACAGAACATTCCACCCGGAAACAACAGAATACTCATTCTTCTCAGGTGCACATGGAACCTTCTCCAGAAAAGACTACATACTGGGTCACAAAGCAGGACCCAACTGATACCAAAAGACTGACATTATTCCCTGCATATTCTCAGATCACAATGCTTTGAAACTGGAGCTCAATCATAAGGAAAAGTTCAGAAGGAACTCAAACACCTGGAAGCTAAAGACCACCTTGCTTAAGAATGCTTGGATCAACCATGAGATCAAAGATGAACTTAAACAATTCATGGAAACCAATGAGAATGAAGACACTTAGGTCCAAAACCTATGGGATACAGCAAAGGCGGTTCTAATGGGGAAACACATAGCCATCCAAGCCTCCCTCAAAAACATTGAAAAATCCAGAATACACCAGCTGTCTCTACACCTTAAAGAACTGGAGAATCAACAACAAATCAAACCAACTCCACATGCAAGAAGGGAAATAATCAAGATTAGAGGAGAGATCATTGAGGTAGAAACGAGAGATACAGTAGAACGTATCAATGAAACTAGAAGCTGGTTTTTTGAAAGAATTAATAAGATCAATAAACCATTGGCCACACTAATCCAAAAGAAAAGAGAGAAAGCCCAAATTAATAAAATTATGAATGAAAAGGGAGAGATCACAACGAACACCAAGGAAATAGAAACAATCATCAGAAATTATTACCAACAATTATATGCCAATAAGCTAAGCAACCTAGATGAAATGGATGCATTCCTAGAAAATTATAAACTCCCAAAATTGAACCAGGAGGAAATTGACAACCTAAATATACTGATGTCTAGTAACGAGATGGAAGCAGTGATCAAAAACCTCCCAAAAAACTAGAGCCCATGACCTGACGGATTCCCTGGGGAATTCTACCAAACTTTCAAAGAAGAAATAACACCAATTCTCCTGAAGCTGTTCCAAAAAATTGAAGCAGAAGGAAAACTTCCAGACTCTTTTTATGAAGCCAGCATTACCCTGATGCCCAAACCAGGCAAAGACCCTACCAAAAAGGAGAATTTCAGACCCATATCACTGATGAATATGGATGCAAAGATTCTCAACAAGATCCTAGCAAACAGGATCCAGCAGCACATTAAAAAGATTATCCACCATGACCAGGTGGGATTCATCCCTGGGTTTCAAGGTTGGTTCAACATTTGCAAATCTATCAATGTGATAGAACAAATCAATAAGAGAAGAGAGAAGAACCGCATGGTCCTCTCAATTGATGCAGAAAAAGCATTTGACAAAATCCAGCATCTGTTCCTGATGAAAACCCTTCAAAGTATAGGGATGGAGGGAACATTCCTGAACTTCATAAAATCTATATGAAAGACCCACAGCAAATATCATCCTCAATGAGAAAAAGCTTGCAGCCTTCTCGTTGAGATCAGGAACACAACAAGGGTGCCCACTCTCACCACTCTTGTTCAACATAGTATTAGAAGTTCTAACAATGGCAATTAGACAACAAAGAGAAATAAAAGTTATCCAAATCTATCAGAATGCTAGAGGAGAACATAGGCAGTAACCTCTTTGATATCAGCCACAGCAACTTCTTTCAAGATATGTCTCCAAAGGCCAAGGAAACAAAAGCAAAAATGAACTTTTGGGACTTCATCAAGATCAAAAGCTTCTGCATAGCAAAGGAAGCAGTCAACAAAAAGGCAACCCACGGAATGGGAGAAAATATTTGCCAATGACAGTACAGACAAAAGGTTGATATCCAGGATCTATAAAGAACTTCTCAAACTCAACACACACAAAACAGATAATCATATCAAAAAATAGGCAGAAGATATGAACAGACACTTCTCTAACGAAGACATACAAATGGCTATCAGACACATGAAAAAATGTTCATCATCACTAGCCATCAGGGAGATTCAAATTAAAACCACATTGAGATACCACCTGACACCAGTTAGAATGGCCAAAATTAGCAAGACAGGAAACAACGTGTGTTGGAGAGGATGTGGAGAAAGGGGAACCGTCTTACACTGATGGTGGGAATGCAAGTTAGTGCAGCCACTTTGGGGAACAGTGTGGAGATTCCTCAAGAAATTAAGAATAGACCTTCCCTATGACCCTGCAATTGCACTGCTGGGTATTTACCCCAAAGATACAGATGTAGTGAAAAGAAGGGCCATCTGTACCCCAATGTTTATTGCAGCAATGGCTATGGTCGCCCAACTGTGGAAAGAACCAAGATGCCTTTCAACGGATGAATGGATAAGGAAGATGTGGTACATATACACAATGGAGTATTATGTCTCCATCAAAAGGATGAATACCCAACTTTTCTAGCAACATGGATGGGACTGGAAGAAATTATGCTGAGCGAAATAAGTCAAGCAGAGAGAGTCAAGTATCATATGGTCTCACTTATTTGTGGAGCATAACAAATAACAGGGAGGACATGGGGAGATGGAGAGGAGAGGGAGTTGAGGGAAACTGGAAGGTGAGATGAACCATGAGAGACTATGGACTCTGAAAAACAACCAGAGGGTTTTGAAGGGCCGGGGGGGGTGGGAGGTTGAGGAACCAGGTGGTGGGTGATAGGGAGGGCATGTACTGCATGGAGCACTGGGTGTGATGCCAAAACAATGAACACTGTTACGCTGTAAATAAACAAATAAAAAAAAATAGCGGTCAAGAATATTTTTGTCCTTTTAATAGGAAGGCCATACTGTTTGCTCCTAAATCGCATCAAACTTGCATGTCTGTTAGGGGCGAAATTGCCATGTAATATGTTTTGAGATGTTCAGTTTCTCTGAATGGAGGACCTCAAAGTTTGAATCTGGCATGTGAGTACTGAAATGAGGAATGGTAATTTTTTAAATCTTTTTTTTAAGATTTTTATTTATTTGACAGATAGAGATCACAAGTAGGCAGAGAGGCAGGCAGAGAGAGTGAGAGGGAAGCAAGCTCCCCACCAAGGAGGGAGCCCCATTTGGGACTCGATCCCAGGACCCTGAGATCATGACCCGAGATGAAGGCAGCAGCTTAAACCACTGAGTCACCCAGGCGACCCAGGAATGGTAATTTTTAAATCCCCCATCACCAGGAGTAGAATTTTCCCAGGCTTGGCAAGATGACAAGATGTTGATGATCCTCACCAGTAGGTATTACTGGGAACATCCAAGGCATGCTTGCTTGTCAGTGGAAAGGTTGGCTTCCATCTGCTCCATGTCACCTTACCTGTGCTGCAGGTAAAGGGAGGGGATGGAAGGGCCAAGGAATGACAACCTGCTCCACCATGCTGAGTTCCTGCCTCTGAGCTAAAGAGGGAAATGATTTCAATTTGGGCGAGAGCTGTAGCATTGCCTCTCTGGGAAGTGTTGGATACAGTTTCCTGCTCCTCTTTGTTCTCATTGACCAATGTCATTAACACTTTCCCTCAGTGCCTCTTTTATAGGCTTCCCCTCCCAGAAAGAAGCGATTCTGGAATTCAGAGCTCTTTGGACAGATGCACTGGTTTGCTTTTTTTTTTTTTTTTTTTGTGTGATGTGATATCTCCCATCTGGAGGGGTGGCTGGAACCAACTTCTTTATTCATTCAGAGTGAATGGTGGCGGTTGACCCAAGGCTTTGAGTTCAAGTCTTATATGTCAATAACTTGATAGGAGGAGGTATTCTTAATAGATCACTATGAGCCAGATGTTTTCAAACCTCTGAGACTAACATGGGTTCTCTTGTCTTAAATGCCCTTCTTTCCTTCATATACCTGATACTCTACTACTTATTCCTAAAGAAAATCCCATGGTGACATTTGAGTCACCTTGTCTGCAGGCTGTGCATCTGTGTGTGTATGGATCTCCACGTAGCAGATGGGCATGACCAACAATGTTAGTGTTTTGAACCTTTTTGCTTCTAACACCTTTGTCGGACTTGGTTGGTTCACTCCTCAATCTTTGTATTTCTGAACGACATTCACATAGAAACCCTTCTAAACTTTTGGGTTATTTTTGTGGCCTTTCTCCTGGTTCTCTCATATCTTTCTGTAGAGATGTTCACCAGAACAGCATGGGTGTTTAAGGTGAAAATTAATTCCTTTGCCATTTCACAGAGATTTAATACGATCTTGTTTAGTTTTCACAAGAACTATATCCACTGGGTAATGGTTGACAGATGCTTTTTGTTTACATTACGATCGTGTTTCATAGTTTTGCTTGCTATTTAAGAAGGCAGAAACACCTTGAATTTTCAAGAAATAGCCCAGGGTGCTTAAACACAGCCTTTTTCCAAATCAGCCATAGTGGGAACAATTATACCATGGAACCTGGCAGAAACTGCAAATTAGACATTTCTTGTCTTTCTTTTCTTTTCTTTCTTCTTCCTCTTTTTTTTTTTTAATCAAGAGCCAGTTTACCATTACATCTCTAGTTATTGTAGATTGCTTTGCCTCTTGTGGGCTCATATGTCCCATTTAGATCAGCTTATGATTCATGAAACATTGATGTCCTAAGAGCTTGTGATAGGTTTTCATTCAGGAAAGAAAAGGGGTTGTGACCAACTATGGGGTAAACACAATTAAATTATTTTTAAGATTATTTACTTATTTAAAAGAGAGAGAAAAAATGAGAGAAAGAGAGCGTGCACGCTGGGGCAGAGGAAGAGGGAGAAGCAGGCTCCTTGATGAGCAAGGAGCCCCATGTAGTGCTTGGTCCCAGGGTCCTGGGATCATGACCTGAGCCAAAAGCAGATGCTTTTCCGACTGAGCCACCCAGGTGTCCCATCCCAGTGGGTGGGTGAAAGCTTGCTGTAGTCAGGGGAGGGGCTACCACCAGAACTAAGGGAGTTCAGGGACTTTATGGTGCCTCCTTATCTGGTCTGATTTCTTAGCTCCCTGTCTCTCCTGGTTCTTACTCACCTTCCCATATGTATAGAAATATGCCTGTTGGTAACACAGTCTTTGTGACTTGATGAGATATGATTTTTGAAAGTCTAAATGAATTTCCCGTGTTTGCCTTTACCTCAAGTGCTGTGTTCTCTTCTCTGAGATACTGATTGGTGAGACTGTTGTAAGGAGAACACTGCACCCCAGTAAATGTGCTTATGTACAGGGGGACCCCACCTTCATTAGAGGGCACAACTGCATGTGACGTGTGCCATGGTTCTAATCTAGATACAAAGCAACCACATGGCTTTTCTGCTCATAAACATGATTCAGGGCCTACGTTTTTCATAAGCCTGGGACTGTTCATTCTGCCTAAATTCAAATACTGAAGGCCATATCACTGTTTCTTTCAAAGCATTTCTTTATATTTTTGGATTTTTTTTTTTTTTTTGGTGGTCCATTGATATGAATTGTGAAACAATTCAGTTCAAATGGAGTACTAACAAATAACAAGGAAAAGATTTTTCATGTGGAAATAAAAATGAGAAAAGAATAGTCAATTCTATCAGCAATTATGCACACATTTTCTCAAGACATTATCTGCATGTTTCTTAAGATCTGGGCTCTGATGGTTTGCAAATCTGTCTTCCTGGGAGATTGAGAGCCAGAGGCAACTAGAGGCCTGGCACAGCATACAGAGGGTCGAAACAGGTGGACTTCCAAGTGACAGATGCCCTTTGTTCTCAGAACTATTGGGAAACATTATCCCTCACATGAATATTCATGAGGTGAGGGCTGCAGCCTGAGGCTTCACTCTGAGATTGGTAACAACCTGAAAAGAGCTTGGATGTGATGATTTCACTTTTAGGAGCTTAGGTAGGCTAAGGAAATATCCTATACAAGCACAGATAGTCAGTGCAGTACTGCTTATACATGTATTTATTTAATGCTAAAAAGCATCTTTTTTAAAAATTTTGTTATGTTACTCACCATGCATTCAATCATTAGCTTTTGGTGTAGTGTTCAATGTTTCATTAGTTGGGTATAACACCCAGTTATCATTATAACACATGCCCTCCTTAATACCCATCACTGGGCTACGCCATCCCCCAAAACCTCTCCTTTCTTTAACCCTCAGTTTGTTTCCTGGAGTCCAGAGTCTCTCATGGTTTGTCTCCTGCTCTGATGCTCCCCCCTTCAGATTTCTCTTCCTTCCCATAATGTCCTCCATGCTCTTCCTTACCTTCCATATATGAGTGAAACCACAGGATAATTGTCTTTCTCTGCTTGGCTTATTTCACTTAGCATAATCCCCTGCAGTCCCCTCCATGTTGATAGAAAAGCTGGGTAACCATCCTTTCTGAGAGAGGCATAATACTCCATAGTATATATGTACCATATCATCTTTATCGATTCATCTGTTGAAGGGCATCTCAGCTCTTTCCATAGTTGGCAATTATATCCATTGCTGCTCTGAACATTGGGGTGCATGTGGCCCTTATTTTCACTACATCTGTATCTTTGGGGTACATATCCAATATTTCAAGTGCTGCTTCATAGAACAGTTCTGTTTTTCACTTTTTGAGGACTCTCCACATTGTTTTCCAAAGTGTCTGCACCAACTTGCATTCCCACCAACAGTGTAAGAGGATTTTCCCTTTCTCCTCATCCTTGCCAACACTTGTTTACTGTCTTGTCACTTTTTGCCATTATAACTTGTGTAAAGTGGTATCCCAATGTGGTTTTGATTTGAATTTCCCTGATGGATAGTGATGTTGAACATTTTTTCATGTGTCTGTTAACTATTTGCGTGTCTTCTTTGGAGAAGTGTCTGTTCATGTCTTCTGCCAATTTTTTGACTTGATTATTTGTTTTTTGGGTGTTGAGTTTGAGAAGTTCTTTAAAGATTTTTGATACCATCCCTTTATCTGTAATGCCATTTACAAATGTCTTCTCCCACTCCATGGATTGCCTCTTAGTTTAGTTGACTATTTCCTTCGTCGTGCAGAGCTTTTGGGACTTCATCAAGATAAAAAGCTTCTGTTTTTACACTTAGAAGATGGAAAACATTCCAGTCTACCAGTGGAGGAATAGAATATAAGTTATATGGTAGGAATATAACATAACATAATGTATGGTAGGAATATAACACAAGTACGATACCAATTACTTAAAATGATGATATTGATTTATACTCATTGACATGGGAAACTCACATTACATATTGTTAAGTAAAAAAAAAAGCTGCTCATCAAGTGGTCCATTAGTATAAAATATTTTGGGAGTAAATTTTATATGTAAACATATGTTAAACCCCATAAATATAGATGTGTACACAGGAGTATCATGGAAGCTTATGTATAAAAGTGCTGATAATAGATTTCTTCTAGGGAAAGAAACATAACTTAAATTTCATATTTCTGTTTGCTTCCTTATCTGATTTTTGAAACACCATAACTGTTTTATTTTAAAGAAAAAAGTAGCCCTGGAGCTGTTGTTTTTCACCATCAGGATCGGGTGTATTTGCAAGGCCCTGATGTCCCTCAGTTCCACCATGGGGAGCCACTCTCCCCACACACTGCCTGATGGCCCAGTCCTGTGCGCTTATTCCCAGGATGAGCCTGGCTGGGCCAGGAGTACCTGAGCTCTGTGCTCTGCAGTTTAGCCTCCAGCAGCCTGCCCATCTCCCTACCTGGAATTCTGCCTTGTTCCTGATCCCAGTACTCATCCCTGGGTTTGTTTGTCTGTTTGTTTGTTTGTTTGTTTTGTTGTTGTTCTTTTTTCTGGATTCTGGCCCCTGAGTCCTTCCTTGTGATCTGCAGGATCCCTGCCCTTCTGGTGTCATCCTGTCTTTATGAGTTTCCCCTGCACAGGGCCTCACTCCCGTGCTGCGGTTGCTGATATCCTTCTGCCTGCTGACGGCCTTCCTAGTGTCCAATACCCATGGGAATGGTGACCTCACCACCCACACACCATGTACCTGGGATCCATGCTGTTCATGCCAGGATGGGCTGCCCCTCAGGGCTTGTGGGGTCTCTTGTCCCCTTGTTACTGTGCCTGGCCATGTGATGTGTCTCTTTCCTGCTCAGGCCTGGTCCATTCTGCCTGATAACCATGTTCATTATCAGGTAGAAATTGGGAGAGTTTCACACTCCATGAGGCCCCGTGGCTCTAGATAAACCAACTCAGACCTGACCCAAATAAGATGCAGGAGTAACTGCTGATAAATCTGGATAAACTCACCCATTTAATAGGATTCTGTCAGCTGCAGCAATAATCCAGGTGAGAGACCTGAGGAGAGTTGTCCATGGATCATGGACACTTCTGAAGATTTGTCAGAAACAAGGCTGTTCTGTTCCCTCAACACCCTCCGTAGCCTCTCTGCTCCTTCCTCCCCACCACCATGGGCCTGCTTTCTTTCTTTTTTTTCTTTTTTTTTTAATTTCTTTTCAGCATAACAGAATTCATTGTTTTTGCAACACACCAAGTGCTCCCTGCAATATGTGCCCTCCTTAATACCCACCACCTGGCACCCCCAACCTCCCACCCCGCCCCATCAAAACCCTCAGGTTGATTTTCAGAGTCCAGAGTCTCTCATGGTTCACATCCCCTTGCAATTTCCCTCAACTCCCATCTCCTCTCCCTCTCCCCATGTGCTCCGTGTTATTTGTTATGCTCCACAAATAAGTTAAACCATATGATAATTTACTCTCCCTGCTTGACTTATTTCACTCAGCATAATCTCTTCCAGTCCCATCCATATTGCTACAAAAGCTGTGAATTCATTCTTTCTGATGGAGGCATAATACTGCATTGTGTATATGGACCTCATCTTCCTTATCCATTCATCCGTTGAAGGACATCTTGGTTCTTTCCACAGTTTGGTGACCGTGGCCATTGCTGCTATAAACATTAGGGTACAGATGGCTCTTCTTGTCACTACATCTGTATCATTGGGGTAAATACCCAGCAGTGCAATTGCAGGGTCATAGGGAAGCTCTATTCTTAATATCTTGAGGAATATCCACACTGTTCTCCAAAGTGGCTGCACCAACTTGCATTCCCACCAACAGTGGAAGAGGGTTCCCCTTTCTCCACATCCTCTGAACACATGTTGTTTCCTCTATTGTTAATTTTGGCCATTGTAACTGGTGAAACGTGGTATCTCAATGTGGTTTTAATTTGAATCTCCCTGATGGCTAGTGATGATGAACATTTTTTCATGTGTCTGATAGCCATTTGTATGTCTTCATTGGAGAAGTGTCTATTCATATCTTCTGCCCATTTTTGATAGGATTATCTGTTTTTGTGTGTGTTGAGTTTGAGAAGTTCTTTATAGATCGTTTTTATCAAACTTTTGTCTGTACTGTCATTTGCAAACATCTTCTCCCATTCCGTGGGTTGCCTCTTTGTTTTGTTGACTATTTCCTTTGCTGTGTAGAAGCTTTTGATCTTGATGAAGTAGACCTGCTTTCTGATGGGAAACCGAAGATGCTTTGCCAGTGGGCTGTGAAAACTTGGGAGCAAGGGTCTGTCTTTGAGTGGGGTTGTCCTGGAGATATTCCCTCCCCAAGCCAGGCAGGTGTAGCTATCTGTTATCCATGTGGAGTGTCCCTGGCTCTTCCTGGCATGCTGGCTGTGTGCTAGACTGTCTCCTGCCCCATCCTGGGCTCATCTGTGCCTCCTTCCCAGTGTCGATCCTTCACCCTATGTCCATCAGTGATGATTTTTTGTGGGCCACATTTCAACTCATAACAGTCCATCCTCAGATCCCAAAAAATACACGTCCTTCTCACACGTGAGATCCATCTCTACCCCTTCTATTGGAGCCATTGAATGGTCCTTGCTAACTACATGGGCTCTGAAATGTAGTCTATCTGAGAGAAAGGTTTTTCGATGAGTTTACATCAGAATGTTTTTGTGTCATGAATTCATTTGATGGAACTTGTGGCAGATAAGCCAGGCCTGACTCAGATGGAGCAGCTATTAAAAAATAAGTATTTGAAAATATGAAACCGGGGCTCAGAGGGCTTCATTGGGAGCTTGAAGATCACATGGCCTGTAGGGGAGGGGAGGGGCCAGGTTGAGATCCTCTTCAGGCTCCCGCTGCTCTCTTTCTGTAACGCTCATTTGTCACTGTCTTGTTTAGCAGGAATTGATTTATTGGTGGATGGCCTCAGAATCTATGCAATTTTCAGGTAGGGTATGGTAATATGCATGCTATTGTGCAGAACAGGTGAAAACACTTACCTCAAAAGGTGAAAACCAGCCCAGTAATCACCATGATAAGTTCTCATAATCGTTGGAATCTTCTCTTGGGTCCAACTGTTTGGAATTTGATTTCAGGGATTCCAGTGCATTGAAATTAGCTTGGATAACATACTCGTTATGCTTTGGGAGGGTGGAGAGCTTCTCTCTTCCTGCATGGGGAATCTGGGAGGATTTTCTTTCTCTTTGGTGGCTCTCCCACCTCACTTGTAACTCATCCACATCACAGCCCAGCCATGGCAGGCCTTGACCTCCTATATGATGCATCTGCTTTTCCCTTTGGCTTTGTGCAATGTCATGATAAAATACACACAGTCTACAGCTGTTCAGATGATGTTGCTTTTCCCAATTAGTTTCCATTAACAGAGGCTTTATTTCAACAGGTAAATAAGATACAGTGCCACTTGGTGTTAAGGCTGACTAAGTGGGCAGTGGACAGCCTGAGATGTGATTGCCTAGAGTACCAATAGGAAGCATGTTTCTTGCTGTAGCCAAAAGAATCCTTAAGTAGTCGCTGTGTGCAAGTCACTTAAAGTCTTTTTTCTGTGTCTTCCTGCCCTTCTCCTTCTAAAATTAATTTTTTAGATCAATATTATGTCTCCGGTGACAAATAATGGTATAGACATCTATTCTTATTGAGAGGCCATTTGCTAAAAGGAAAATAATTTCTCTGATAAAAATTAGGCCTTAAAAATTTTGCAAGGGAGGGCACCTGGGTGGCTCAGAGGGTTAGGGCCTCTGCCTTCGTCTCAGGTCATGATCCCAGGGTCCTGGGATTGAGCTCAACATCAGGCTCTCTGCTCAGCAGGGAGCCTGCTTCCTCCTCTCTTTGCAAGCCTCTCTGCCTATTTGTGATCTCTGTCTGTCAAATAAATTTAAAAAAAAAAATTGCTACGGAATTCACTGCTCAAATGGCATTATTAGAAAGTGTCCATTGTAAATTATGCACATAAAGCACTTAGAGCTTATTAAAATCATGCTTTATGATGCAGAGCGATTTTTGTCCATTGCAGATGTGGCTTCTTTGTCTTGCATCACTGTGTAGACTAGATCATTGCAGGGAGTTTCACTAAAGAGGGATCATGACTACTTTCATGGACTGAGATGGAGCCAAGTGTGACACTGAGAAGGTCAGGTTGCAGGAAGGATGCCATTGTTTTCCATCTTGTCAGCAGAAAGCGCCTCCATAGAAATTTGGAACCAACTTTAAAACAGACCCAACAAGGCTCCTTCTCTGCTCTTTCCACAGCTTCGACTTCGTACCTGACACAATCTCTATCCCAGCTCGGTGCCTCAGTTTCCTTACTGGCACCAGTGTCCTGTGGCCCGTTGGAAGATTATGTGAGATAACACACACAAAGTGCTGCAAAGGATGCCTGCATGCAGCAAACAGGTGATGCGTGTTAGATATTAGGATCACTGTTATCATTTGCCCAGATGCAGCCTTGGGTCCTTGTCTTCCAAGGCGGGGCTCAGCAGAATGATGATTATATAAGACGAGGCTTTCCACAGCCATAACTGCAGGATGTAATGCTTGGGAACATGGCCAACTATTTGTGGACTGACATCCATGCCTCTCAGGGACTAGAGGCCATAAAGCCTGCCCTTCACAAAGACCACTCAGGCTTTTTGGGAGGACCTGACTCGGATGCCTTCTCACCATCTATGGTGAGATGGCAGAAATTACATATGTTTTGATCACTTTACCTGAAATTTAACAAATTTTATGAACTTTATATTTCAAAGTGATTCATATCTATGCAGTCAGCTCTATATCACAGTGATCACAATGCTGTGGTTTTATTTTAACTTTTTTTTTTAAATTTCTTTTCAGCTTAACAGTATGCATTGTTTTTGCACCACACCCAGTGCTCCATGCAATACATGCCCTCCCTATTACCCACCACCTGGTTCCCCAAACTCCTACCCCCCGCCCCTTCAAAACCTTCCATTTGTTTTTCAGAGTCCATAGTCTCTCATGACTCATCTCCCCTTCCAATTTCCCTCAACTCCCTTCTCCTCTCCGTCTCCCCATGTCCTCCATGTTATTTGTTATGCTCCACAAATAAGTGAAACCATATGATACTTGACTCTCTCTGCTTGACTTATTTCCCTCAGCATAATCTCTTCCAGTCCCATCCATGCTGCTACAAAATTTGGGTATTCATCCTTTTTGATGGAGGCATAATACTCCGTCGTGTATATGGACCACATCTGCCTTTTCCATTAGTCCATTGAAGGACATCTCGGTTCTTTCCACAGTTTGGCCACCACGGCCATTGCTGCTATAAACATTGGAGTACAGATAGCCCTTCTTTTTATGGCATGTGTATCTTTTGGGTAAATACCCAGTAGTACAGTTGCAGGGTCATAGGGAAGCTCTATCTGTAATTTCTTAAGGAATCTCCATACTTTTCTCCAAAGTGCCTGCACCAACTTGCATTCCCACCAACAGTGTAAGAGGTTTCCCCTTTCTCCACATCTTATCCAACACACGTTGTTTCCTGTCAAGCTAATTTTTGCCATTCTAACTGGTGTAAGGTGATATCTCAATGTGGTTTTAATTTGAATCTCCCTGATGGCTAGTGATGATGAACATTTTGCCATGTGTCTGATAGCCATTTGTATATCTTCATTGGAGAAGTGTCTGTTCATATCTTCTGCCCATTTTTGATATGATTATTTGTTTTGTGTGTGTTGAGTTTGAGGAGTTCTTTATCGATCATGGATATCAACCTTTTGTCTGTACTGTCATTTGCAAAAATGTTCTCCCATTCCGTGGGTTGCCTCTTTGTTTTGTTGACTGTTTCCATTGCTGTGCAGAAGCTTTTGATCTTGATGAAATCCCAAAAGTTCATTTTCGCTTTTGTTTCCTTGGCCTTTGGAGACATAACTTGAAAGAAGTTGCTGTGGCTGATATAGAAGAGGTTACTCCCTATGTTCTCCTCTAGGATTCTGATGGATTCCTGTCTTACGTTGAGGTCTTTTATCCATTTTGAGTTTATCTTTGTGTACAGTGTAAGAGAATGGTCGAGTTTCATTCTTCTACATATAGCTGTCCAGTGTTCCCAGCACCATTTATTGAAGGAATGTCCTTTTTCCACTGTATATTTCTTCCTGTTTTGTCAAAGATTCTTTGACCATAGAGTTGAGGGTCCATATCTGAGCTCTCCACTCTGTTACACTGGTCAATGTGTCTATTTTTATGCCAGTACCATGCTGTCTTGGTTATCACAGCTTTGTAGTAAAGCTTGAAATCTGGTAATGTGATGCTGCCAATTTTGTTTTTGTTTTTCAACATTTCCTTACCAATTCAGGGTCTCTTCTGATTCCATACAAATTTTAGGATTATTTGCTCCAGTGGAATTTTGATCGGAATGGCATTAAAAGTATAGATTGCTCTAGGCAGTATAGACATTTTAACAATGTTTATTCTTCCAATCCAAGAGCATGGAACGGTCTTCCATCTTTTTATGTCTTCTTCAATTTCTTTCATGAGTGTTCTGTAGTTCCTCGAGTACAGGTCCTTTACCTCTTTGGTTAGGTTTATGCCCAGGTATCTTATGGTTCTTGGTGCTATAGTAAATGGAATCAATTCTCTAATTTCCCTTTCTGTAATTTCATTGTTAGTGTATAAGAAAGCCACTGATTTCTGTAAATTGACTTTGTATCCTGCCTCGTTACTGAATTGCTGTATGAGTTCTAGTAGTTTGGGGGTGGAGTCTTTGGGGTTTTCCATATAAAGAATCATGTCATCTGTGAAGAGAGAGAGTTTGATTTCTTCCTTGCCAATTTGGATGCCTTTTATTTCTCTTTGTTGTCTGATTGCCCTTGCTAGAACTTCTAATATTATGTTGAACAAGAGTGCTGAGAGTGGGCATCCTTGTCGTGTTCCTGATCTCAACAGGAAGGCTGTAAGCTTTTTCCCATTGAGGATGATATTTGCTGTGGGTCTTTCATAGATAGATTTTATGAAGTTCAGGAATGTTCCCTCTATCCCTATACTTTGAAGCGTTTTCATCAGGAATGGATGCTGGATTTTGTCAAAAGTTTTTTCTGCATCAATTGAGAGGACCATGTGGTTCTTCTCTCTTCTCTTATTGATTTGTTCTATCACATTGATTGATTTGCGAATGTTGAACTATCCTTGTAACCCAGGGATGAAATCCACCTGGTCATGGTTGATATGAATAGATTAATAGTAGGTCAAGTGCTTTTCTGCTGTAGCTATCAAATGTGTACTTCAGACTTGTCTTTCTAGCTCACTTACTTTTACCCACTCTCCTTTTCCCTGGCCTTCTTCTTGGGGCTCTTGAATATCACCATTATCTAGCTCACTTACTTTTACCCACTCTCCTTTTCCCTGGCCTTCTTCTTGGGTCTCTTGAATATCACCAACTTGTTGATTAGACTCCTGTGTTAGGGGTTCTCCTGATCATGCAGAACTCTATTGAAGTGTGCTCTGGACTTGCACAGGGATGTAATGTGTAGGCACAGATGCATTCTGTTAGGCTGTGCCTGGATCATTGCTAGCTTTAATTGTACTCTAATTTCATCTGTTCTAAACATGATTCCTTTTTTGGCAGTACAAACTGCTCTGAGAGGTGGGACCTAAAAGTCCATTCAAGTTACGCTTACACAGACATGCCTAGTGAGGTCCATCCTCAGTGCACCCTGTATTGTTCAAAAGGCATAAGCTGTTAGTTTATGCTATGTGTTGTTTTAGGTTCTATATAAAAGCTAGACAGATCTTTTCCTTGTTAGGTCCAGCAGACCATTTCAGGCCTGTTATTTATGGGCTGAATGGTGTCCTCCTCCCCAAATTTATATTTTGAAGCCCTAACCCCCAGTATGACTAAACTTGGAATAGGGCCTATAAAGAGTTAAATTAAGATTAAATGAACTCAAAATAGTGGGGTCCCTTATGATAACACTAGTGTCCTTATAAGAAAAAAAATCCAGAGAGCTCTCTGTGCATTCAGAGAGGAAAGACCATGTGAGAACATTGCAAGAAGGAAGTTGTCCATAAGTCAGTAAGAGACATCCCATCAGAAACTACATTTACTGACACATTGATCATGGACTGTTAGCCTCCTGAATTGTGAGAAGATATTTTGAGAAGAATTGTGAGAAGATGCATTTCTGTGGTTTAAGCCACCCAGTCTTTGTGTTCTGTTATAGAAGCCCTAGAAGATTAATACAAGACCACTTCTGGGAGTCTTCATTTCATCCTGAAAAGTCTTTGTAGCAAATTAAGCTTGAGACATATAGCATCATCTATTTCGCATTTGAAGTCCAGTATCTCTGGTTGTTGTGTAACTACTGACATAAAAAGGAGGATAAGGGTGGAAGTGGAAAGTCAGCCTAGAGACTAATATATTGGTTCATTGGAGAGGACAATGGCATTTTTCATAATTTGATTATGTATAGCCGAAATGACAACTCTAAATTGGGAAGTCTGTAACATATTCTAATTGTGCAATTTATAATATATGAAGGTAAGAATATATATCAACAATAACACAGAGAGTGGGGCTTTTGGCTAGACTCATACTATTGAAATTTATACATTTTATGTAAGATGTTACACTATTAACATAAAATTGGTAGCGATAATTGTCTTGTTCATGGTGTAACCTCTAAGTTAACATGAAAAAGATGCAGAGATATATAGCTAAAAAGCTAATAAACAAACTTTGAAATGCTGAGGATACTAAAGATATTTCATTAACTCAAAATGAGGCAGAAAATAAGGGATGGAGAAAAGAAAAACAGATGAAACAATGAGACATCAAATAGCAAAGTAGTAAAACAAAATCAAGTTACATCTAAAATCATATTTAATTTAACTGGAATTCCAGTTAAATGATGGAGTATGTCTGACAGGAGGTGGGGGGAAACTGTTGGAATCAGAGTTGGCTTTGTGAATTACTTAATTGCACTCAGCCTTGGTGCTATTGACATTCTGCACAATCACTATAGAACAATGCATGTGTGGCATGTGTACACTATAGTTTAATCTGACAGAATCACTCTTTCTGAATGTCTGGGGAATTTAGGGACCATTGTAAAAATAATTGGCATGGAAAATCAAAGTGTTTTTCTCTTCTTAAATAACAATTTTGCATCTATCCAACATACGTGGACAAGGGGCTGGGAAGAGAGTACAGGACAATAATGTTAAAAAGTAAAATGATTAATTTATATTTGTTGTAAATCTCTCTTTTTATCATCAGTGAAAGAGAAGAATGAATGACCTGCTTTGGTCTGTTTGAAAGTAGCAGGAATTTGATTCAAGGGAAACAAGAATTATATTTTATTTATTATTATTTAATTTGTGCAAGAAACGACTTTAAGCGTTTTACATATATTATCTGATTTAATCTTTCAGTGCCCCTTTGAGGAGGTTCTCAGTGGAAATACTGTAGTTTTTCAACAATAAATACATACTTTGTACTAGATATCAGTCATTATGTAGACCACTGGGAATTCAACAATGGTTAAATATGTTCTCTGCTATCTGGACTCTCACAAACGCTGGGGATCACAAATATATGAATGGAAAAATATAGTTTGTAATAAGTATGGTTAGTAAGAATAAACAAGTAGGAGAAGGAGATTTCCCATCCAGCAGGGAGCCCAATGTGGGCCTGGATCACAGGACCCTGAGATCATGACTTGAGCTGAAGGCAGACGCTTCACCAACTGAGCCACCCAGGTGCCCATATCAGCATTGATTTCTAAGCATAATTGATTTGTAGGTAGGCGTTCTTAAAACAGTCACTATATTACATTGGAACTGGAAGATTACCCAAGATTCAGATTGTAGGACAGGGATGACACAGACCTCATTTACTATCAAAGATTTCGTGAATATATATTCCACACATCTGTGCAAGGCACTGTGCTATGGTATGTGGAGTTTCCAGTCATGCCCAAGGAGAGGGACCTAAAAGATGATGGCCTGGACGTGCAGACCTGGCTCCCTTTTCCACCCACCCAGTATCAGAGGTGGGCCTTGGAGGGTGTGTTTCTGGTGGTGATATGTCCTGAGGTGAGTCTGAAAGATGGTAGGTGCAGGGGACTTAATTATCTGGAGTGTGGAACAAGCCTCTCCTTTAGTAGCAGATGGGGCAGATTTGAGAAAAGTGTTGCCAGTGTCTGCTCCTGCTGGCCTCTGGTCCTTGGATGAGCTTTCTCATTGTTTTAAACCTGCACAGATCTAGAGAGCAGTTGATAGAGAGCAGCTGGCCAGAGGGCTGAATTACAACATCTCTCCTTGTCTGGAGAGACCACATATCCTAAAGATGCAGGGAGTCTTTCTGTCATCCCCCACAGGGCAGCAGCTTACTTCTCTGACTCTGGCAAGAGCTCTTCAGTTGTTCATTGGAACTCATTTGCCAGTGTCCTGGACACCCTTGTAGCCTATGTAGACAATGTAGGAATTACAGTAATGAGCATGAGGGGGTCACTGTCATTGTTGAAAGACCGTGGATCTCAGTCATTGGATAAATATTAGAACTTCTAAAAATAGCTATGCCTGGATGCTGTGCTGACTATGAAGTTGAATCGTGGGGGCTATCTGTGATTCAAGTACCAGTAGATTTTAAGATCTTCTCATGTGCTTCTGATGTAGAGCCAGGGTTGCAAATGAGTAATCCAATATGACTCAGGATGAACACAGGCAATAGTTAAGAAAGGGAATTAATTTTGAGGGAAAACCAATGGATAAATAGCATGGAATAATAGCCCAGGAAAAAAGATAAGTCAAACCTTCCAGTGGATGAAATGGAGGGAGCAACAACAAAATTGCTTTCTGAAACTGATTTCATAATTCAGTAAATAACTAAAGAAATAGATTTCTAGTAAGAACCCAATTATTGTCCCAGAAAACCCAAGTGGTATATGTAGCTTAAGAGATGGACAAATATAAAGAAATGGAAATCAGAAGTGCAAGATAGTTAACTGATGACTGAGAAGGAAAAAGAATAAATAGAGGATAGGTGGTAATGAAAGAAATAACAGAACTTTTTCTGAGGTAGAAGAATGACAGAAAGGCTTCATGGATCCCAAATAGCATTGAAATTAAAGGCTGCAGTATCAAGTGGGGCAAATCAAAACAAAACAACAACAACAACAAAAACACACTAGGGTCAGAATTCTAAGGATCACATATATAGCTAAGAGAACATTCTTCTCTTAGGATAAAGTTTTCTCTTCCCTTTCCTTCTTTCTCTCATTCATATTTTTTGGGGGGGGATAGAAGGTGAAATTAGTATATCATCCATCTATCCTGTGTAAGAGTATCAAGTATATGTAAGAGTATCACGTATAATACAAAAGGGCTGAGTCATCTAAAAGGGTGAAGATAATATAAGATGAATATATGATGTGGGTGCTTGGCCAAGTGGAGACAGACTTGGAGCGAAAGCATTCTTATCATTTCATTTGTACCAGTGAAATGCAATGGGCAAATAAACTATCTCGGTTGGTAACATGACAACTTAACCAGGATTCATCAGTAGAAAAATGTACGTTTCATGATAACTATTAGGAATGACTATATATATGGGACACCTAAAGTGGCTCAGTCAGCTAAGCATCAGTGGGGAGTCTACTTCTCCCTCTCCCACTCCCCCTGTTTATGATTTCATGCTCTCTCTCTTGCTCTCTCTTAAGTAAACAAATAAAATCTTTAAAAAAAGAATGGATATATAAATATTAATAGCAATGAAGTGTGTTTATCTTTCCAAAGTAACCAGGCATATGGGTGACATGTGTGGGGAATAATATGAAAAAAAATGCCAGAAAATGTAAAAATGGGAACTAACACAACAATGATAAATAGATCAAATGAAATTAAAGTATCAAAATAAAACCATGTTATCAATTATCACAGTATATAAAAAAATACTGGCAATTTCCATGACTCAATTCAGAGACTCCATAGGTGATTAAAATGCAAGAGTACACAAAAAAGAGAGAATAACTATTGGTGATAATGAAGACAGTATTAGTTAAATGTGCCAAACCTAGGACAGAGCTCTAAGAAATAAGAATGACTTGGACCAAGTAAAATTATGGTCATAGATTTTAATATAACCTGTTAAAAAAATCTTAGTGATCAATTCAATAAAAAAGCCAGACCACCTTGCATTTTACTTTTGGAATTAAAAGCTCAAAGAAATATGTACTAAAGAAATATTCTAGCTTATGTGCACAGAACAAGTATTATTTTTTGGCTCACAGGCATGTACAATTATCAAAAAATGAGTAAGACCAGGGCGTCTTGGTGGCTCAGTCTTTAAGCCGTCTGCTTTTGCTCAGATCATGATCCCAGGGTCCTGGGATTGAGCCCCACATTGGGCTTCCTGCTCAATGGGCAGCCTGCTTCTCCCTCTCCCACTCACCCTGTTTGTTTTCCCTCTCTCACTGTATCTCTGTCAAATAAATAAATGAATGAAATATTTAAAAAAATGGGTTAGACCGTAACATTCTAAAAATTCAGAGATTTTTCCCAAAGTCACATTCCTTATTATGTCCAATAAAATGATAAACCAAAAGTACAATTACTATAAAAATCTTAGGATTTAAAAATACAAACCCTGAATTAAAGAAAAAATATAAAATATCACAAATTATCTAGATAAACAAACAGCAGAAGATTAGCTCGCATTATGGCTTATGTGACATTAGCCATTATTTTATTTGGAGAAAATTACTATTATTATTATTATTAAAGAAAGTCTCATAATACTTATACACTATTTAGCTTGAGAAAGTACAAAAAGCATGGTAACCACATACTACAAGAATGACGCTACTGACATTTAATGTTATAAAAGAAAAAATTAAAGAAATAGAAAAGGGGGCGCCTGGGTGGCTCAGTGGGTTAAAGCCTCTGCCTTCGGGTTCAGGTCATGATCCCAGGGTCGTGGGATCGAGCCCCGCATCGGGCTCTCTGCTCCGCAGGGAGCCTGCTTCCTCCTCTCTCTCTCTCTCTCTGCCTGCTTCTCTGCCTACTTGTGATCTCTGTCTGTCACATAAATAAATAAAATATTAAAAAAAAGAAATAGAAAAGTACATTGTGAAAAAATATACCTCAAAATATGTGCCTTTAGAAAAGGCAAATGGAAATATGAAAATATAAATATGGATAAGTATTAGAAAAGTACATTTGACAGTACCATAGACACTGAAAAAAATAAGCAATTTATAAGAGAACATTACCTGTATTTTTTCTGAGGACCACATTTTATTGATAACTGATTTTTTGATTATTTTAATAATCTGGGCATATTTGTTTCAAGCACTGTTCAGCAAACCCTCGACCCCCATCTCAGTTGGTACTTCATTTAGTTCTGACACCTTTCTTTATAATACTAAGGTACTCTCATTGTGTTACACTACTTTCATCTTTCGAATAGTGCTGCTTTTTATTTTTTATTTTTATTTTTAAAATATTTTATTTATTTACTTGGAAGAGAGAGAGATCACAATTAGGCAGAGAGGCAGGCAGAGAGAGAGATGGGGGGAAGCAGGCTCCCTGCTGAGCAGAGAGCTCAATGCAGAACTTGATCCCAGGATGCTGACTGGGATCATGACCTGAGCCAAAGGCAAAGACTTAACCCACTGAGCCACCCAGGTTCCCTAAAAGACTGTTATAACTCATTGTTTCTGCTACTCAAGGTAAACCCCATGTTCTTTAAAACAGAGGAATACGGTCATGAATTTGAATAAATTTAATAAATTTAATACTTCTGTTCTGCAAGACAAATGTCCACTGGACCTTATTTTGTGTTTTTTGTTTTTCTGTTCCTTTAAAGCATGAAATTAAAATAGCTGCAGTAATATGAGTGATAGGGTATATGATTTTAGTTCATTTGTTGTAGTTTTCTAAGTTAAATTATGTTTGAATTTTGTTATTATCAGTATTACGCATATTTATTCTTACATTCTTACAGAGAGACAATTTTTTTTCCTCCTGTTGAAATCCTTGAATTTGTAACTTAAACGTTGAATTACGGCAGATAAAATTATCTGAATTGTGGTGATACACGTATCACAAAGCTCCTTTTCACAATGTAGCAGGATAGAGAGGATACAAAATGATATTTATTAAGAGATCATGTATCAAGCAAGAAAAGGATAGAAACCAATACATTTATTTTCAGGTGTTTAAATGAAAAATAAATTCTAAGTGAAATGTTTGATGGTCTAAAAAGCAATTTATAATGAGTATGTGATAATATTTATAGACATATTCTCTACTTTACATCACTAAAGTCTGCATAGCTTGATCTTAAATTCTGTGGAAAGGTTTGTAACTCTTGAAGCTGTCCTTGTCTCATTTTGATCCTACCCTAGAAAGGGGAATTAGGTTGTTTAGTATCTTTATAAAATTGTCATATATTTCTGCATTTTCCCTTCAAAGCAACAGCAATGTTAGTTTCTAGAATGCTTTCATGTACACATAATCCTGAGGATTATTGCCCTGATTTAATGACTTGATAAGAGCATGCATCTCTACAGTGATAGAGCTGGAAACCCTGAAGAACTGATTTGGGATTTAGGATGCAAAGCATGGATCATTTCTTATCTTCATGGATAAAATAGATAAATGTTCACAGAGTGACTATGCATATATGGGAAAGTTTGGTATTTCTATCAGGCCCCTGGAGCTTCACTTCCTTTCATACCTGGCTCCAACATGTTCTTCAGTTCAACTTCTGTTCTTAGAAATGCTGTTCATATTTTTTTTAATTAATTAATTTATTTTTATTTGCTTATTTACAGCATAACAGTGTTCATTGTTTTGGCATCACACCCAGTGCTCCATGCAGTACGTGCCCTCCCTATTACCCACCACCTGGTTCCTCAACCTCCCACCCCACCCCACCCCCTCCCGCCGCCCCTTCATAACCCTCTGGTTGTTTTTCAGAGTTCATATTTTTGATCCCATTGGCCTTTCCTAGTGTTTGCCTGGCAAAATCCCAACCATGCTTCAATCTCTTTGTCCATCTTGTTTAAACCTACATCCAAGTTGTCCAACACTGCTGGCCACAGATGTCAATATCTGTCAATTCATAATCTCTATTCTTTCTAAAGGCAAAGAACTGTGTCATGGAAATATCATGGAAGCCATTTCTCTATTACCTGACTGTTGATATCCCTTCATAACTTGTTGTTTCTCAGTATCTGCTATTAGCATGACATGAATGTGAGAATATATTTTATTTTAACTTATGATATATCTTTAACCTAATCTTAGAGCTAATAATTTGAAAAAATACATGTTTTCCAAAAGAAGTACAAGATATAAGTAAAATATAACATTATGTAAAGCTTCTGTCACCAAATAATATAGAACACCAGTCAACATATCTTTAAATTGACAAATGGAGTAGTTCCACAGACTATATCCCTGAATATTATTGCTTAGGGAAATATTCTAATGTATCAGATGTTTCATTATTTGGGTATATTTTTATAAAATGAAAATTCGTTGATTTTCATCAGATGGAAATTAGAAAGAAAATCAAGTACTTAAAATCATCTCATCAATTTATTTTACCTAATATTTTTAATCATAAACATACACACACAGACACACACACACACTCATCCATATAAATATAGATGCCTATGTATATATGTATGATTTTGCTAAAGTCATGCAATGTATTTTATAAAAATTATTATAATATTTTTGTAAACACATTTTTAGTATTTTTTAAGTACCATAAGTATAAATGCTAAATGTTGCACATGCTGGTGTGTTTATAAAAAAAAAATGAAGATAGTATACTATTCATCTGGGACATCTAAGTGCCTCAGTGGGTTGAAGCCTCTGCCTTTTGCTTCAGTCATGATCCCAGAGTGCTGGGATGGAGCCCTGCATTGGGCTCTCTGCTCAGCAGGGAGCCTGATTCACTCTCTCTCTCTGCCTGCCTCTCTGACTACTTGGGATCTCTGTCTGCCAAGTAAATAAATAAAATCTTTTAAAAAATTAGTATTCCAGGTGCCTGGGTGGCTCAGTGGGTTAAGCCTCTGCTTTCGGCTCAGGTCATGATCCCAGGGTCCTGGGATAGAGCCTCACATCAGGCTCTCTGTTCAGAAGGGAGTCTGCTTCCTCTCTCTCTCTCTCTCTCTCTGACTGCCTCTCTGCCTACTTGTGATCTCTGTCAAATGAAAAAATAAAACCTTAAAAAAAACTTAAAAAAATTAGTATTCATCTGAATTTCTTTGAAAAATAGTGTAAATGTCTTTCTCTGACACTCTGAAGTATAAAAGGGCAGGTGATGAAGACTTTAGGGTAGATTTAAAGCATCACTGATAATTACATTTATAATTGCTTTTTATTTTTTCATATGGATTTGAGTTACATTTACTGACCTTTCATATCACTTTGAAGAACTCCTCTAATATTTCTTATAATACTAATGTGTTAACAATGAACTCAGTTTTGTTTACCTGGGAATGCCTTTTATTTTATAGCATTGCTTAGCTTTTGCTGCTTATTGGCACAAAGGCTCCAGGTTAACCAGAAGTAGATACTTAGGATATTCTCAGATCTTTGCTAAGCAGGTGCACAGCCCTGTACATGCACATAGCCCTATGTATGTGCCTTCAGGATTGCTAGGAATACATTACAGTTTTTTCAACCCTGTCTAGGGACTTCTCTTTCTTCACTTTTTCCTTTTAAACTTTATGATTAGTCTATTGTTTGTCTAACTTGTTATCTACTACCTTAGGAATTCATGATATTAAGCAATTGCCTCTAATTGCTTTCTTTATATTTATTTATTCATTTAACAGACAGTGATCACAAGTATGCAGAGAGGCAGGCAGAGAGAGAGTGGGGGAAGCAGCCTCCCCCTGAGCAGAGAGCCTGATGCGGGGTTTGATCCCAGTACCCTGAGATCATGACAGGTGCCCAGGCTCTAATTGTTTTTAACAAGTCTCTTGAGTCTTTTTACACTGAGTGAACTTTGAGTCAGTGCTTATGGACTGATTGCCTGTGTCCCCAGTGCCCCCCCACTCCAGTTCTTATGCTGAAATCTTATCCCCAATGTGATGGTATTTGGAGGTGGAGCCTTTGTGAGATGATTAGACCATGAGATGGGAGCCCTCATGAGTAGCATTGTGTCCTTATAAAAGAGACTCCAGAGAGCTCCTTCTCTCCTTTTGTTGTGCAAAGACATAGTTAGAAGCGTGCCATCTGTTAATCAGCAGTCAGCCTCTTAGCATGCACTGAATAGATGGGTGCCTCAATTTTGGACTTCCCATCCTCCGGAACTCTTTGAAATAACTATTTGTTGTTTAAGCCATTCAGTCTATGGCATATTTGTTATAAAAGCCTGAATATGGGCTAAGACCGTTAAAATAAAGACAGCTTTGGAAGTGAAATATTCTAGGGAACTACCAAACTGGTTAAATAATGAACATTCTCTTGCATTCCCTTGAATGGGCTTTGAAAGGCTCCAATCTTGTTCTTCTTCATCCAGTGCCTGCCAACCTGTGGATTTTCATGGGATTGTGAAGCTGTTGTTTTCAAGGCTATCACTGAGCTGGCATGGGGTGAATAGGAATAGGGCAAGTTAAAAATTCCATGAAACTCACTCTTCTTCTGATATTTAGCATTTTCAAAAAAATTATTTATTTATTCAAGAGAGAGACAGAGTGAGAGAGCATGAGAGGAGAGGTCAGAGGGAGATGCAGACTCCCAATAGCTGGGAGCCTGATGTGGGACTCGATCCCAGGACTCCGGGGTCATGACCTGAGCTGAAGGCACTTGCTTAACCAACTGAGCCACCCAGGCGCCCTGATATTTAGCATTTTTTCAAATTAAACACTATCCAGATTCCTGCAAGCCATCAGTTAATTCCAGAGTTCTGAAATGTTGATTCTGACCATTAAACACACACACATATTCATGCATGCACACACAGTTTTCTCCTGTCTTTTATGGAAGGTTTTGGAGGCTTTTACGTTGCCATTTTTAGTAATATCTCCTATTCATTTCCTTTTTGAATCTTATTTTGATCAGAGTGAGATAAATATATTCACAATATGAAAACTGTACTACTTAGAGGTGGGTAAAAGGGTTTGTGCCCATCTTACATTCCTCAGTACATGCACAGTCCACACAACTTCTATACTAATGATATGCCCATGATAACTTGATATCATATTAATGGTGGCTATTGGTGTAAGACAAGCAGCAAACAAATAAGCAATAATAAAACATAATGGCCACCCAAACAAAGTGAAAGGTTAAAATCAAGTATGGCTAGTCTGTTGACTTTTTCAAATAGGATTACATGATTGGTGCTATAATGAATACAGCACCCATGTCAACATTTGGCATTCCTGAGTGGGAATCCCAGGCCTGCAGATGCTTCATTTGCCTGATTCTGGTTTTCCTCATCTGTAGTGATACCAAAGACATCCCAGATTTCTCTGAGTACTAGCTATGGCATAAATCTGTGTGTGTCACATAACAAGGATTCAATCCAAAGCAGCTATCATCAATAGAAAGGTACTAATCAGTAATAACTATTGTTATTTTGTCATCAATATGCTATGTCTCACAGGGAATATTGAGTATATTTTCCCAAATTGATTTAAAAATTCAGATAATGCTGGGGCACCTGGGTGGCTCAGTGGGTTAAAGCCTCTGCCTTCGGGTCAGGTCATCATCCCAGGGTCCTGGGATTGAGCCACACATTGGGCTCTCTGCTCTGCAGGGAGCCTGCTTCCCTTCCTCTCTCTGTGTGCTTCTCTGCCTACTTGTGAGCTCTGTCTATCAAATAAATAAATAAAATCTGTAAAAAAAAGTTCAGAGAGTTATGACTTTCAAAATGTGTATAAGAACATGTAAATTACTGGCATTTCACCTTGGGGGAGGTGATAATGAAATGGAAAAGCACCATTGTAAGAATGTGCCTTTGAATGTAAACATCCGAATGTGGTGTAGATATGGTGCATAGGTGGGAATTGTGTGTGGTATTGTGAAGGAGTCCATGCATCCCAGAATATAGGACATGGATAGTATGGCCTGAGGCTTTAAATTGGTTAAGTCAAGCCATAAGGGGAAAAAAAACAAAACAGGTATAGGATAGGTGAATTGAGGACAAGGAAGAGTGAAAGAGAAAGAGAAGGCTAAGTGTAGTGATCTGTTCATAGGTAGGAGAACACAGAAGAGTGGATAGACTAAAGAAATAAATAGAATTCAAGGAGTCATTAAAAAATAAGAGGTGGGGAGACAAGATGGCGGGGAAGTAGGAGGAGGCGCTGTTTCAACCCATACCCTAAAGTGAGCTGATTACCTACCAAAGAACTCCGAGCGCCCATGAAATCAGTCTTTTTTTTTTTTTATAAAGATTCTATTTATTCATTTGACAGACAGAGATCACAAGTAGGCAGAGAGGCAGGCAGAGAGAGAGAGGGGGAAGCAGGCTTCCTGCTGAGCAGAGAGCCCGATGCGGGGCTCGATCCCAGGTCCCTGAGATCATGACCTGAGCTGAAGGCAGAGGCTTAACCCACTGAGCCACCCAGGTGCCCCTGAAATCAGACTTATATCAGAATTATACACCTCTGGATCTCTACGGGGGCACAAGACACCAGTGGGGAGGTAAAGTGGAGTGGGAACTTCGGACTGAAATCAGAAGATAAACAAAAGGGGGTGGGAGCCACCAGAGGCGACCAATTGGAAAATAATACTCCAACATGAGATTGCCCTGAATCTCGGGACCAGCATTAACTTGGAGTCTGGTTGAAAGAACTCAAAAAAAAGAACAAAGGATCATGGGAGGAAATTGTGGGAATCAGGGCGGTTAGGGACAGGGGCTTAAGTCCCCAGATCCAGCAGAGTCTCCCCTGGTGCTGAGCCAGAGAGAGTGCAGGAGACAAACCAGGTCTTGTTCCCTGAGTCGCCAGTGCACCTGGGCCTCCTGCGCACCTGAGAATGAGTGGGATCTGGCTCCCCTGAGGGGCTGTGAGCTTCGCCAGATGGCGTTCCTGAGATGTGTGTGCACCACACACTCCTTGAGAGAGGTGTGGGTAGGCATTAGCCTGGCGCTCTTAGAACCCCGCTGAGCGATCAGAGCCTGAGACATGCCTGCCCCTCACCCTCCCCTGGGAGAGGTGCTCACAGGTGCTAGCCAGGAGCTCTGAGACCCTGAAAAACCATGCACTCCCAGCCTGGGCCAGCGGGAAAATCTCAGTGTGCAATAGCTGCTTGGAACCTCTCTGGCGGTCTGGAGCTGCCCGACAGCCTCCACTGCCGTGGTTTTGAGTACAAGGAGGAGATCCTGCATCCCCAGGACCAGGATTCTGAACCTACTCTGCCAGCAGCTCTGCAGAGCATTCTGAAACTTCTCTCTGAGAGGGAGGTCTGGGTGTAGTTTGCTCTCCTCCAAAATTCCAAAAACCCTCAAAAGCTGTCAAGGCGAGAGCAAACAGATGAACAAACATAAAAACCTCCAGAGAACAAAAGCCTGAAAAAAAAACAGTTTCCTCAGAGCCCACCCCCTTGAGGGGAGCTGGAAGACTTAAGTCAGGGAACATAATTGACTGAAAACCCACGTAGCAGGCCCCTCCCCCAGAAAACCTATCAGGAAGGAAGGAAAAAAAAAAAAGGACAAGAGAACAACCACGGCTACTTCATAAGTACAACTTTTATTTTTAACTCCTTAAAACTATTCTGGTTCATATTTTTTATACCTATAGGTAATTTTTTATCCTATTTACTATCACAGTGAGATGTCCAGTATATCAAATCCCTTAATAACGTTCTAACCTGAACATTTTGATGCATACACCCATGTTTTACTTTTGCTTTTCTATTTTTTTAAATTTTTTTAAATTTTAGTTTAGTCTAGTTTATACTTAAATTTTTATTTTCTAATATACATATAGAGTTAAATTCAAGGTAGTCCCCTTTCCCCAATCAATGCTACCCCTACAGGTAAACCAATTTTTAATTGCCCTTTATATTAGGAAAGTTGAGTCCATTAACAAAACATCAAGATACATCCAAGAAGAATCAAAATAAACTTCCTTGCCCACACTGAGAATTTATAACCACTCTCCCATCTTTTCCTTCCTCCAGTGTTTCTGTGTATTTGTGTTTGTCCTGATAGTATATAAATCTTATATTTAGAGTTCTTTTTGACGAGGTACTTCCTTTTTTTGCTTTTATGTATATATATATTTTTTTTTCTCTTGTCATATACTTTTATCAGTCTTTTGTTTGTCTGTTTTTGTTTGTATACTTCATAAATCTTACCTTCTTTAAGGTAAATCTTACCTTCATAAATCTTACCTTCATAAATCTTACCTTCATAAATCTTTTGGGCTGAGCCTTCTCTTTTATCTTCCCTTTTTTCCTCTCTCTCTCTCTCTTTTTCTTTTCTTTTTTCTCTCATTTAGGAGGGGAATCCTGATTACTCAGAAGTGTTCCAGGGTGCACATTGACTGAACCACAGTTGATACATCCAGCTATATCTGTTCAGTCATCTCTCACCAAAATGAAAAGGAGGAGGAATGCACAACAGAAGAAAAATACAGAAGATGGGGTTCTGTAACAGGGATAATGGCTATCAACATAGACAATATATTGGAAAAGGAATTCAGGCTAACAATTATCCAGGCAATAGCTAGATTGGAGAAAGCCATAGATGACCAAACAGAATTGATAGGGCAGAATGGAAAGCCACCAGGGATGATGTTCACAATGTTAGGGCAGAAATGAAAGCCACCAGGGATGATGTCCAAAATGCTCTCAATGAGTTCCAATCTAATCTAAATTCTCTAAAAGCTAGGGTAACTGAGACAGAAGATAGAATTAGTGATCTTCAGGACAAATAGAGAGAAAAGATCAGGAGGAAGCCTGGAACAAACAGCTTAGAAGACACGAAAACAGAATCAGGGAAATATATGATGCCATGAAACGTTCCAAAGTCAGAATTATTGGAATCCCTGAAGGGGAGTAGAAAGATAGAAGTCTAGAAGATATAGTGGAACAAGTTGTCTATGAAAATTTTCCCAATCATGCAAATGGAACCAGAGTTCATGTGCTAGAGGCAGAACAGTCTCCCCCCAAGATTATAGATTCTTTAAAATAAATCAAGGCACCTGGTAGTAATATTGAAAAATCATAAATGTAGATACAATCTCTTGAAAGCCACTTGGACAAAGAGGCTCTTACCCTACAGAGGAAAGCCCATTAGAATAACGTCAGCCCTGACCACAGAGACCTGGCAAGCCAGGAAGGGCTGGCAAAATATATTCAGGGTACTAAATGAGAAGAACATGCAGCCAAGAATACTTTATACAGCAAGACAGACATTAAAGTGGATGGAGAGATAAAAAGTTTCCAAGACCAGCAAGGCTAAAAAGACTATGCAACCACGAAGCTGAACCTGCAGGAAATATTAAGGGGGGTTCTATAAAAGAAAAAAAAAATCCTAAGAATATCATTGAAGAGAAATATAGAGAAAATCTACAGACAGAAATTCTTCAACGGTAACACAATGTCAACAAAAACATATCTATCAATAATCCCTCTCAATGTGAATGACATAATGAGCCCATAAATGACACAGGGTTGCAGATTGGATAAAACGACAGAACCCATCCATATGTTGTCTACAAGAGACCGATTTTGAACCTAAAGATACACCCAGACTGAAAGTGAAGGGATGGAGAAGCATCTTTCATGCCTATGGGCCTCAAAAGAAGGCCAGGGTAGTGATTCTCATATCAGATAAATTAAATTTTAAATAAAGACTATGGTCAGAGCTACAAAGGACACTATATCATTCTTTTTTTTCACTTTTTTAAAAATTTCTTTTCTGCGTAACACTATTCATTGTTTTTGCACCGCACCCAGTGCTCCATGCAATATGTGCCCTCCCTATTACCCAACACCTGGTTCCCCAACCTCCCACCTCCCACCCGTTCAAAACTCTCAGGTTGTTTTTCAGAGTCCATAGTCTCTCACGTTTCATCTCCCCTTTCAATTTCCCTCAGCTCCCTTCTCATATCCATCTCCCCATGTCCTCCATGTTATTTGTTATACTCCACAAAGAAGTGAAACCATATGATACTTGACTCTCTCTGCTTATTTCACTCAGCATAATCTCTTCCAGACCCGTCCATGTTGCTACAAAAGTTGGGTATTCTTCCTTTCTGATGGAGA
This sequence comes from Meles meles, assembly GCF_922984935.1. Lineage (NCBI taxonomy): Eukaryota > Metazoa > Chordata > Mammalia > Carnivora > Mustelidae > Meles > Meles meles. The sequence goes on from NC_060068.1 coordinate 13,185,416, forward strand.
CATAATACTCGATTGTGTATATGGACAACATCATCCTTATCCATTCATCTGTTGAAGGGCATCTTGGTTCTTTCCACAGTTTGGTGACTGTGGCCATTGCTGCTATAAAAATTAGGGTACAGATGGCTCTTCTTGTCACTAGATCTGTATCATTGGGGTAAATACCAAGCAGTACAATTGCAGGGTCATAGGGAAGCTCTATTCTTAATTTCTTGAGGAATATCCACACTGTTCTCCAAAGTGGCTGCACCAACTTGCATTCCCACCAACAGTGGAAGAGGGTTCCCCTTTCTCCACATCTTCTCCAACACACGTTGTTTCCTGTCTTGCTAATTTTAGCCATTCTAACTGGTGTAAGGTGATATCTCAATGTGGTTTTAATTTGAATCTCCCTGATGGCTAGTGATGATGAGCATTTTTTTCATGTGTCTGATAGCCATTTGTATGTCTTCATTGGAGAAGTGTCTGTTCAGTCTCTTCAATAAATGGTGCTGGGAAACCTGGACAGCCATAAGTAGAAGAATGAAACTCGACCATTCTCTTACACTGTACACAAAGATAAACTCACAATGGATAAAACCTCAATATGAGACAGGAATCCAACAGAATCCTAGAGAAGAACATAGGCATTAACTTCTTCGATATCAGCCAGAGCAAATTCTTTCAAGATATGTCTCCAAAGGCGAAGGAAACAAAACTGAAAATGAACTTTTGGGACTTCATCAAGTTCAAAAGCTTCTGGACAGCAAAGGAAACAGTCAACAAAACAAAAAGGCAACCCACGGAATGGGAGAAGATATTTGCAAATGACAGTACTGACAAAAGGTTGATATCCAGGATCTATAAAGAACTCCTCAAACTCAACACACACAAAACAGATAATCATATCAAAAAAAAAAAAGGACAGAAGATATGAACAGACACTTTTCCCATGAAGACATACAAATGGCGATCAGACAGATGAAAAAAGAAATTAAAAAATGGGAAAAAATGTAATGAAGCTTACATTAAGCTTTCATAAACAATGAATAACAGAAGAAAAACTAGAACTCAATTATATGGATATTAAACAGTAGACTATTAAAAACTAAGAGATTTGGAGGGAGGAGTCAAGATGGCGGAGAAGTAGCAGCCTGAGACTACATCAGGTAACAGGAGATCAGCTCGATAGCTTATCTAAACATAGCAAACACCTACAAATCCAACGGGAGAGCGAAGAGAAGAAGAACAGCAACTCTAGAAACAGAAAATCAACCACTTTCTGAAAGGTAGGACTGGCGGAGAAGTGAATCTAAAACGACGGGAAGATAGACCGCGGGGGGAGGGGCCGGCTCCCGGCAAGCGGCGGAGGAACGGAGCACAAAATCAGGACTTTTAAAAGTCTGTTCCACTGAGGGACATTGCTCCAGGGGCTAAACCGGGGTGAAGCCCACGCGGGGCCAGCGTGGCCCCAGGCCCCGCAAGGTCACAGAAGGATCGGGGGTGTCAGCGGAGAGCTCGCAGGTATTAGAACGGAGAAACCGGCTGCAAAGACAGAGCCGAGGACTGAACTCTCAGCTCGGGGTTACCTTGAACTGGTCGCGGGCTGGGTGAGCTCGGAGCGCGGCTAGAGGCTGGGGATACGGGAGTGATTGGGTGCTGTCCTCTGGGGGCGCACTGAGGAGTGGGGCCCCAGGCTCTCGGCTCCTCCGGGCCGGAGACTGGGAGGCCGCCATTTTCATTCCCGTCCTCCGGAACTCTACGGAAAGTGTTCAGGGAACAGAAGCTCCCAAAAGCGAACCCGAGCCGATTACTTAGTCCGGCCGCCGGTAAGGGCGGTGCAATCCCGCCTTGGGCAAAGACACTTGAGAGTCACTACAACAGGCCCCTCCCCGAGAAGATCAACAAAATATCCAGCCAGGACGAAGTTCATCTATCAAGGAGAAAGCAGATTCAATTCCTAAGACAGCAGAGCAATTCCAGAGGAGGAGAAAGCAAAGCACAGAACTCATGGCTTTCTCCCCATGATTCTTTAGTCTTGCGGCTACTTCAATTTTTTTTTCTTTTTTCAATTTTTTATTTTTTTTTCTTTTTTCAATTTTTTTTCTTTTTTCTTTTTTCTTCTTCTGCTAAATTTTTTAAAACTTTTACCCTTTTCTTTTTTAACGTTTTTTGACTAGTTCATCTAAATATATATATTTTTTCTTTCTTTTTTATATTTGTTTTATTTTTTAAATTTTTTTCTTTTTTTTTTTCTTTTTTTTTTCAGAACCTGTTTTTTATCCCCTTCCCCCCCCCCCCCACAATTTGGGGTCTCTTCTGATTTGGTTACAGCGCATTTTTCCGGGGTCTTTGCCACCCTATTAGTAGTTTATTTGCTCCTTCATATCCTCTTATCTGGACAAAATTACAAGGCGGAAAAAATCACCACAAACAAAAGAACAAGAGACAGTACCGAAGGCTAGGGACCTAATCAACACAGAAATTGGTACTATGTCAGATCAAGAGTTCAGAATGACGATTCTGAACATTCTAGCCGGGCTCGAAAAAGGCATGGAAGATATTAGAGAAACCCTCTCTGGAGATATTAAAGCCCTTTCTGGAGAAATTAAAGAACTAAAGTCTAACCAAGTTGAAATCAAAAAAGCTATTAATGAGGTGCAATCAAAAATGGAGGCTCTCACTGCTAGGATAAATGAGGCAGAAGAAAGAATTAGTGATATAGAAGACCAAATGACAGAGAATAAGGAAGCCGAGCAAAAGAGGGACAAACAGCTACTGGACCATGAGGGGAGAATTCGAGAGATAAGTGACACCATAAGACGAAACAACATTAGAATAATTGGGATTCCAGAAGAAGAAGAAACAGAGAGGGGAGCAGAAGGTCTATTGGAGAGAATCATTGGAGAGAATTTCCCTAAAATGGCAAAGGGAACAAGCATTAAAATCCAGGAGATGCAGAGAACCCCCCTCAAAGTCAACAAGAATAGGTCCACACCCCGTCACCTAATAGTAAAATTGACAAGTCTTAGTGACAAAGAGAAAATCCTGAAAGCAGCCCGAGGAAAGAAATCAGTAACATGCAATGGTAAAAATATTAGATTGGCGGCAGACTTATCCACAGAGACCTGGCAGGCCAGAAAGAGCTGGCATGATATATTCAGAGCACTCAACGAGAAAAACATGCAGCCAAGAATACTCTATCCAGCTAGGCTATCATTGAAAATAGAAGGAGAGATCAAAAGCTTCCAGGACAAACAAAAACTGAAAGAATTTGCAAACACCAAACCAGCTCTCCAGGAAATATTGAAAGGGGTCCTCTAAGCAAAGAGAGAGCCTAAAAGTAGTAGATCAGAAAGGTACAGAGACAATATACAGTAACAGTCACCTTACAGGCTACTAATGGCACTAAATTCATATCTCTCAATAGTTACCCTGAATGTTAATGGGCTAAATGCCCCAATCAAAAGACACAGGGTATCAGAATGGATAAAAAAACAAAACCCATCAGTATGTTGCCTACAAGAAACTCATTTTAGACGCGAAGACACCTCCAGATTTAAAGTGAGGGGGTGGAAAACAATTTACCATGCTAATGGGCATCAGAAGAAAGCTGGGGTGGCAATCCTTATATCAGATCAATTAGATTTTAAGCCAAAGACTATAATAAGAGATGAGGAAGGACACTATATCCTACTCAAAGGGTCTGTCCAACAAGAAGATCTAACAATTTTAAATATCTATGCCCCTAACGTGGGAGCAGCCAACTATATCAACCAATTAATAACAAAATCAAAGAAACACATCAATAATAAAACAATAATAGTAGGGGACTTGAACACTCCCCTCACTGAAATGGACAGATCATCCAAGCAAAAGATCAGCAAGGAAATAAAGGCCTTAAATGACACACTGGACCAGATGGACATCACAGATATATTCAGAACATTTCATCCCAAAGCAACAGAATACACATTCTTCTCTAGTGCACATGGAACCTTCTCCAGAATAGATCACATCCTGGGTCACAAATCAGGTCTCAACCGGTATCAAAAGATTAGGATTATTCCCTGCATATTTTCAGACCACAATGCTCTGAAGCTAGAACTCAATCACAAGAGGAAAGCTGGAAAGAACCCAAATACATGGAGACTAAACAGCATCCTTCTAAAGAATGAATGGGTCAACCAGGAAATTAAAGACGAATTGAAAAAAATCATGGAAACAAATGATAATGAAAACACAACAGTTCAAAATCTGTGGGACACAGCAAAGGCAGTCCTGAGAGGAAAATATATAGCGGTACAAGCTTTTCTCAAGAAACAAGAAAGGTCTCAAGTACACAACCTAACCCTACGCGTAAAGGAGCTGGAGAAAGAACAAGAAAGAAACCCTAAACCCAGCAGGAAAAGAGAAATCATAAAGATCAGAGCAGAAATCAATGAAATAGAAACCAAAAAAACAATAGAAAAAATCAATGAAACTAGGAGCTGGTTCTTTGAAAGAATCAATAGGTTTGATAAACCCCTGGCCAGACTCATCAAAAAGAAAAGAGAAAGGACCCAAATCAATAAAATCATGAATGAAAGAGGAGAGATCACAACTAACACCAAAGAAATACAGACAATTATAAGAACATACTATGAGCAACTCTACGCCAACAAATTGGCCAATCTGGAAGAAATGGATGCATTCCTAGAGACATATAAACTACCACAACTGAACCAGGAAGAAATAGAAAACCTGAACAGGCCCATAACCAGTAAGGAGATTGAAACAGTCATCAAAAATCTCCAAACAAACAAAAGCCCAGGGCCAGACGGCTTCCCAGGGGAATTCTACCAAACATTTAAAGAAGAACTCATTCCTATTCTCCTGAAACTGTTCCAAAAAATAGAAATGGAAGGAAAACTTCCAAACTCATTCTATGAGGCCAGCATCACCTTGATCCCAAAACCAGACAAGGATCCCACCAAAAAAGAGAACTACAGACCAATATCCTTGATGAACACAGACGCAAAAATTCTCGCCAAAATACTAGCCAAGAGGATTCAACAGTACATTAAAAGGATTATTCACCACGATCAAGTGGGATTTATTCCAGGGCTGCAGGGTTGGTTCAACATCCGCAAATCAATCAATGTGATAGAACACATTAATAAAAGAAAGAACAAGAACCATATGATACTCTCAATAGATGCTGAAAAAGCATTTGACAAAGTACAGCATCCCTTCCTGATCAAAACTCTTCAAAGTGTAGGGATAGAGGGCACATAACTCAATATTATCAAAGCCATCTATGAAAAACCCACCGCAAATATCATTCTCAATGGAGAAAAACTGAAAGCTTTTCCATTAAGGTCAGGAACACGGCAGGGATGTCCATTATCACCACTGCTATTCAACATAGTATTAGAACTCCTAGCCTCAGCAATCAGACAACAAAAAGAAATTAAAGGCATCCAAATTGGTAAAGAAGAAGTCAAACTATCACTCTTCGCAGATGATATGATACTATATGTGGAAAACCCAAAAGATTCCACTCCAAAACTGCTAGAACTTGTACAGGAATTCAGTAAAGTGTCAGGATATAAAATCAATGCACAGAAATCAGTTGCATTTCTGTACACCAACAACAAGACTGAAGAAAGAGAAATTAAGGAGTCAATCCCATTCACAATTTTACCCAAAACTATAAGATACCTAGGAATAAACCTAACCAAAGAGACTAAGAATCTATACACAGAAAATTATAAAGTACTCATGAAAGAAATTGAGGAAGACACAAAAAAATGGAAAAATGTTCCATGCTCCTGGATTGGAAGAATAAATATTGTGAAAATGTCTATGCTACCTAAAGCAATCTACACATTTAATGCAATCCCTATCAAAATACCATCCATTTTTTTCAAAGAAATGGAACAAATAATCCTAAAATTTATATGGAACCAGAAAAGACCTCGAATAGCCAAAGGAATATTGAAGAACAAAGCCAAAGTTGGTGGCATCACAATTCCGGACTTCAAGCTCTATTACAAAGCTGTCATCATCAAGACAGCATGGTACTGGCACAAAAACAGACACATAGACCAGTGGAAAAGAATAGAGAGCCCAGAAATCGACCCTCAACTCTATGGTCAACTAATCTTCGACAAAGCGGGAAAGAATGTCCAATGGAAAAAAGACAGCCTCTTCAATAAATGGTGCTGGGAAAATTAGACAGCCACATGCAGAAAAATGAAATTGGACCACTTCCTTACACCACACACGAAAATAGACTCCAAATGGATGAAGGACCTCAATGTGAGAAAGGAATCCATCAAAATCCTTGAGGAGAACGCAGGCAGCAACCTCTTCGACCTCAGCCGCAGCAACATCTTCCTAGGAACAACGGCAAAAGCAAGGGAAGCAAGGGCGAAAATGAACTATTGGGATTTCATCAAGATCAAAAGCTTTTGCACAGCAAAGGAAACAGTTAACAAAACCAAAAGACAGCTGACAGAATGGGAGAAGATATTTGCAAACGACATATCAGATAAAGGGCTAGTATCCAAAATCTATAAGGAACTTAGCAAACTCAACACCCAAAGAACAAACAATCCAATCAAGAAATGAGCAGAGGACATGAACAGACATTTCTGCAAAGAACACATCCAGATGGCCAACAGACACATGAAAAAGTGCTCCACGTCACTCGGCATCAGGGAAATACAAATCAAAACCACAATGAGATATCACCTCACACCAGTCAGAATGGCTAAAATTAACAAGTCAGGAAATGACAGATGCTGGAGAGGATGTGGAGAAAGGGGAACCCTCCTCCACTGTTGGTGGGAATGCAAGCTGGTCCAACCACTCTGGAAAACAGCATGGAGGTTCCTCAAAATGTTGAAAATAGAACTACCCTATGACCCAGCAATTGCACTACTGGGTATTTACCCTAAAGATACAAACATAGTGATCCGAAGGGGCACGTGTACCCGAATGTTTATAGCAGCAATGTCTACAATAGCCAGACTATGGAAAGAACCTAGATGTCCATCAACAGATGAATGGATAAAGAAGATGTGGTATATATACACAATGGAATACTATGCAGCCATCAAAAGAAATGAAATCTTGCCATTTGCGACGACGTGGATGGAACTAGAGCGTATCATGCTTAGTGAAATAAGTCAATCGGAGAAAGACAACTATCATATGATCTCCCTGATATGAGGACATGGAGAAGCAACATGGGGGGGTAGGGGGATAGGAGAAGAATCAATGAAACAAGATGGGATTGGGAGGGAGACAAACCATAAATGACTCTTAATCTCACAAAACAAACTGGGGGTTGCTGGGGGGAGGTGGGATTGGGAGAGGGGGAGCGGGCTATGGACATTGGGGAGGGGAGGTGAACCATAAGAGACTATGGACTCTGAAAAACAACCTGAGGGTTTTGAAGGGTCAGGGGTGGGAGGTTGGGGGAACAGGTGGTGGGTGATGGGGAGGGCACGTTTTGCATGGAGCACTGGGTGTTGTGCAAAAAGAATGAATACTGTTATGCTGAAAAAATAAATAAAAAAAAAACTAAGAGATTTAAGGATTTACAATAGATATTACAAAAAAAAACAACCTGAAGCATATGAAAGTAGAAATAAAGATACTGAAATATATGAATTTCAGATAAAAAGTCCTAAAGAAGAATTAATGGCAGTAAAAATTTAAATTAAAAAAGAAATTTCTGAAATCAACAAGAATATCTTATAACTTAATCACATAGAAAAAGAAAAAAAATCTAAAGCTAATGAAGGTGAAGCAGTAATAAAGATTAAAGCAGAGATAACAAATAATAGTAGTACAGGAAAAGCATCAAAGAAATACATCAAAACTAAAGCAGGATTCTTTCAAAATTAACAGAACTTTTGCTATATTAACCAATAAAAAATAAAAGAAATAAACATCAAAATATTAACATACGCAGTGAGAGTGGGTACACTATCGTAAGTTTTATATGTATAAAAATTATGAACCCAGAGGTGCCTGGGTGGCTCAGTGGGTTAAAGCCTCTGCCTTCAGCTCAGGTCATGATCTCAGGGTCCTGGGATCGAGCCCCGCAATGGGCACTCTGCTCCGCAGGGAGCCTTCTTCCTTCTCCTTTCTCTGCCTAGTTGTGATTTCTCTCTGTCAAATAAATAAAATATTTTAAAAAATTATGAACCCAATATTATAAATACATTAACATGTTCGATAACCATGAACTAGTATACTATATATCTGTATATATGAAGTATATATGAAGATATATAAAATTGAGTTCATCTATAAGTAGTAAGGAGATTGAATACATAATTAAATACATTCAACTAAGATAGTCCTTGAGCCAAAAAACTTCACTGATTAATTTTATCAAGTAACAAAATCAAATCACACCAATACTTTTCCAACTCTTTCAAAAACCAGAGGAGAAAAGAATACATACTAACTCATTCCATAAGGCCAACATTGTCCTCATACAAATGCCATAAATGATATTGGTCGGGATATCAGTCTTTATGTAAGCTCTTAATAAAATATTGGCACTCGGAATTCATCAGTATATGAAGAGTATTATACACTATGACCTAGTTGGATTTAATCCTGGAATGCCAAGATTCTTCAACATATGAAAGTAAACATATATAATGCAACATATTAACAAAAGAGAAACCTTCATGCACTAAAAGAACTTCGAGGAAGAATAAGATGGGATGACTCAGTGTTCCTGTTTTGAAAATTAAATATAAAGTGATAGTAATCCAAACAGTGTGGTAACCCAAGAGAGAAGGCCATCTTGAGAACAAAGAACAAAACTGGAATTATCACAAGCCCAGGTTTCAAGCTATTACAAAGCTAAATTGATAATAATAATAATAATAATAATAATAACAATAATAATAATATACCTCAACCGTATGGAACTGGCATAGAAACTGACACATAGATCAATACAACAAAGTAACTCAGAAAAAAACTCACAGATACAAAGTCAGTTAATCTACAAAAAAGTGGATAAGAAGGTACAATGAGAGAAAGGGCAGTCTTTTCAGTATTGGTGCTGTGACAACTGGACAACTTAATGGAAAACAATTAAACTGTGCCACTTACTACATCATACACAAATATAAACTCAAAATGGATATTATAAAAAATTTCTCAGAAAGGAAATTACTGACGTGATATCAGCCATAGAAAAAGATTTCTAGATAAGACTTCTCTGGCAAGAGAAACAGAAAACCACATTAAACCCTTGGGACTACAGAGGGGTTGTTTTGCTTTTCTGTTTCTTTTTTCTTTTTTTTTTTAATGCACAGTGAAAGAAACCATCAACAATATAAAAAGGAATTTTCTGTTTGGGAGAAAATATTTGCAAATAATATATCCAATAAGGGCTTAATATCCAAAATATAGAAAGAATTTATACATGAAGATATAACATTCAAAAAGTCTGAATAAGTATATTTTTTTACCCTCTGGATTGACCTTGAACTCACCTATTAAAACAGCTACACATGGGGAGCCTGGGTGGCTCAGTCATTAGGCATCTGCCTTCACCTCAGGTTATGATCCCAGAGTCCTGGGATCAAGCTCTGCATGGCACCCCCTGCTCCGCTGGAAGTCTGTTTCTCCTTCCACTTACCCTGCTTGTGTTCCCTCTCACGCTGTGTCCCTCTCTGCCAAATGAGTAAATAAACTCTTTAGAAAAAATTAAAAAAAAAAAAAAACAGCTACACAAAGTATCAGAACTCATTTCTAAACTTTGTTCTAGGGACATGCTAAGCAATTAGTATTTTCACCTTATTCATGTCTCAGTGGACATAGTCAAGTGAATACACACACAAAACACCACGTGTTATAGTTAATCTCCAAAGATACCCTGAAGTCATGATCCCTGTTTAGTCTTTATGGAGTTATCTCAAATGTCAAGGGTAGGGATGAGAAAAAAAGTATACAGACTGCTTTGAAAAATATTCAAAGTTAAAAAAATAAATTAAAAAATTGAAAAAAAGAAAAATATTCAAAGTTGACTCAGAAAAATGACTCCATTCCATTGAAGATGGGAGGACCAATGTCAGCTCTTCAAACCAGTAAGTTTGTAACTATGCAAGCTGATAAAAGGTACATGCCTTCTGGTATTTTTATTTTTATTTATCATTTAAGGTTGAGATACTTCTTTAAATGTTTAAGATAATTATGATTAGAATTAATAAAGAACTATCTTAAAATATTATAATTGATAACTAATACATTCAAGCATATCATTAACTATAGAAAGTGAAAGGGAAAATTTAGTTGACTAAAGTCGATTTAAAAGATATGCATTTTTAGGGTGCCTGGGTGGCTCAGTGGGTTAAAGCCTCTGCCTTCGGCTCAGGTCATCATCCCAGGGTTCTGGGGTGGAGCCCTACATTGGTCTCTCTGCTCAGCAGGGAGCCTGCTTCCTCCTCTCTCTCTGCCTGCTTCTCTGCCTACTTGTGATCTCTGTCAAATAAATAAATAAATAAAATCTTAAAAAAAAGATATGCATTTTTATATATCTTATATATCTCATATTTTCATTTAGATATCCAATTAAAACTTAAAAAGTAAATAAATTGAGTACATACTCGTTTGCTTTAAAAAAAATGAAGCTCTCTTTAAACCCCAAGAAAATATTATGGAAATATTGAAACCATTGCTGCTGGTTGTGAAATGGTAATAAATATGGTGGAATTGATATTTGAATCAATGGCTGATATCTACAAGCATCAATGTACTTTTCTCAGTTTATGGTAAATTAAAGTAAGATCTACACTAAATGGTAATATATCCATGTAAATATGATCAGTTTAATATAAAAAGTTCTCTCTGACAAAATATATAGTAAATATATGAATGCAAATGGACATGCAAATGTGAGAATTTGAACACGAGGGATTTTTAAAACAATTATTGAATTTGAAACAGACATATTATGCACTGAGGAAGGAACAAAGTATTTTGAGTCCAGAGCCTGTCATTGACCCTCTGAAGAGCGGGAGATTGCAACTAAATAAAGAATGCTTTAGGGGCACCTGGGTGGCTCAGAGGGTTAAGCCTTTGCCTTTAGCTCAGGTCATGGTCTCAGGGTCCTGGCATGAAGCCCCACATTGCATCAGGGTCTCTGCTCAGCGGGGAGCCTGCTTCCCCTCTCTCTCTCTGTTTGCTGCTCTTCCTACTTGTGATCTCCCTATGTGTCAAATAAATAAATAAAATCTTAAAAAAAAAGAATGTTTTAGTATGGCCTAGGTAGCCTAAATTTTGTTTTAGAGAAGTACAGCTGATTTTATGCACGTGTAGGATGTGGTCACAGAGCTGTTGATCCTGTAGGGTGAATTCTTTGGTATTGTGGACTTTTTAAAAGATTTTATTTATTTGAGAGTGAGAGAGAGAGCATGAGAAGGGAGAAGTTCAGAGGGAGAAGCAGATTCCCTTTTGAGGGTGGGAGCCTGATGCATGACTTGATCCTGGGACTCCAGGATCATAACCTGAGGTGAAGGCAGTCGCTGAACCAACTGAGTCACCCAGGTGCCCAGGCATTGTGGATTATTGACTGGATGGAAATCATTCCCATTTTCAGGTTGTCAGTTTAGGAAATGAGTGATGTCATCTATGGAAGAGTTGGTCCACTTTGGAAACAGAAGATTTTAACTGGAGTCTGATTGCACAGTGTTACACTGTTTACTTTAGAAAATGGTTTAGGGGCTAGTTCATAAATGTGCTCTCTGGAAGGGAAATGGATGAGGGCCTTTATAAGTACAGTGTTGAGTCATATTGGGTAGCATTTCCATGGGCTCACATGAAACTCAGGGAATAAAGCTTGGGAGAATGAAATCTTCAACAGTGATGGTAGAAAATAAGCATTTCCTAGTTCTTTCTTGTATCTGGTGGCAGGAGGGAGTGGTGGCCATGGAAGAGGGGGACTTTTCAGCCCGATCAGCCTGCACAGCCCCCGCACAGGAGGCCCAGCTGAGTGCTGTCCAGAAACTCTCCCCCCAGTGGAGGCCATGGAGGAAAAGAGCCTGATGAGATAATCTAAGAACTTTTTTCCCCGTTTGTTTGGTGGAGCGGTGCCAGGTAATTGTTTTGGAGAACTTGTCTACAACAAGGGATTGATTATAAACATGTTTTTTTTATTATTTTACCTTTTTTTCAAGCAGCAAATCTGGTTCCCCCTCTTTCCCCATAGATTAGTCTCAAACCATTCTGTTGCCACCATTCCCGCAGGTCGAGGAGAGCTTAAACAACATCCTCTGCCTTGGTCCTGTTTTTCTTCTATTTTTTTAAAATTTTTTGCATCAGTATGAATGTTTTTTTGCCTACTTTGCATCTTTACTCAAAAATGTAATCTTCCTTTGTCAATCTATGGACATGTCCATATATGAAGGAGATAGTTGGGTCCAAAAGAATAGGATTATTTTTTAACACAAATTTTGCCCAGCTGTACTGCTTTCTGTGTTTAACTATGGCATTAAAAAATGACTTTGGGGCACGTGGGTGGCTAAGTCAGTTAAACTTCTACCTTAAGCTCAGGTCATATTCCCAGAGTCCTGATAGTGAGCCCTACATCTGGCTCCCTGATGGGTGGGGTGCCTGCTTATCTCTCTCCTGCTCCCTTTACTTGTGTTTTCTGTTAAATAAATAAATACAATCATTTAAAAGAAGTTAACTTAAAAATACATAAAAATAAATACATAAAATTTTCCTTGCCTCTCACTAACTTTCCAGTGCAATAATAGTTACATCTGTGAGAGCAAAGTAAGATGCTTTGCGAAAATCACTGAATTTTTTTTCAACTTTTTAGGAAGAATGTCCCTGAGAAATCCAAGGATGACATGTGTATGGATAAAAATATGTGATAGTAAGTACACTGATTTTAGTGACAGTGGTGAAGATGGTAAAAAATATCACAGCTACTGTGCATGGGTCACTCATGCCACTTGGATTTTACATATCCAGTACAAATTATGCCATTCAGTCTTTTTATACTTTTTGTTTGTTCTTCAGATTTATTTAGGTATAAGTGACAAAAATTTTATATATTTAAGGTGCACAGCTTCATTTAAGATACTTACACTTTACAATAGTCACTACAATCAAAGTGCATACCCACCAATTCAATTAGCTTGTGTGTGTGTGTGTGTGTGTGAGTGTGTAGGAACATTACCAACTGGTGAGGTCTGCAGTAATAGAAAATTTCAAATATACAATGTTGTTAACTATATATAAATTGCTATAAATATATCTTTTCAACATATATCCTGGAAACTTAGCATTTGACTCACATTCCATTTCTCACTGCCTGTAGTCACTGACAATTGTCATTCTACTCTTTACTTCTAAAGATTGACTATTAGATTTCATATACAGTTATAATTATAACTTTTTTTTTACATTTTCTTCAGGTTTTTTAATGGCTTCTTTTTTCTTTACATATTTTTTATTTTTTATTTTTTTATTTTTTTTAATTAATTAATTTATTTTTATTTGCTTATTTACAGCATAACAGTGTTCATTGTTTTGGCATCACACCCTGTGCTCCATGCAGTACATGCCCTCCCTATTACCCACCACTTGGTTCCTCAACCTCCCACCCCCCCTTCCTCCTGCCGCCCCTTCATAACCCTCTGGTTGTTTTTCAGAGTCCATAGTCTCTTATGGTTCATCTCCCCTTCCAGTTTCCCTCAACTCCCTCTCCTCTCCATCTCCCCATGTCCTCCATGTTATTTGTTATGCTCCACAAATAAGTGAGACCATATGATACTTGACTCTCTCTGCTTGACTTATTTCGCTCAGCATAATTTCTTCCAGTCCTGTCCATGTTGCTACAAAAGTTGGGTATTCGTCCTTTCTGATGGAGGCATAATACTCCATTGTGTATATGGACCACATCTTCTTTATCCATTCATCCGTTGAAGGGCATCTTGGTTCTTTCTACAGTTTGGCGACCGTAGCCATTGCTGCAATAAACATTGGGGTACAAATGGCCCTTCTTTTCACTACATCTGTATCTTTGGGGTAAATACTGAGCAGTGCAATTGCAGGGTCATAGGGAAGCTCTATTTTTAATTTCTTCAGGAATCTCCACACTGTTCTCCAAAGTGGCTGCACTAACTTGCATTCCCACCAACAGTGTAAGAGGGTTCCCCTTTCTCCACATCCTCTCCAGCACACGTTGTTTCCTGTCTTGCTAATTTTGGCCATTCTAACTGGTGTTAGGTGGTATCTCAATGTGGTTTTAATTTGAATCTCCCTGATGGCTAGTGATGATGAACATTTTTTCATGTGTCTGATAGCCATTTGTATGTCTTTGTTGAAGTGTCTGTTCATATCTTCTGCCCATTTTTTGATATGATTATCTGTTTTGTGTGTGTTGGGTTTGAGAAGTTCTTTGTAGATCCTGGATATCAACCTTTTGTCTGTACTGTCATTTACAAATATCTTCTCCCATTCCGTGGGTTGCCTCTTTGTTTTGTTGACTGTTTCCTTTGCTGTGCAGAAGCTTTTGATCTTGATGAAGTCCCAAAAGTTCATTTTTGCTTTTGTTTCCTTCGCCTTTGGAGACATATCTTGAAAGAAGTTGCTGTGGCTGATATCGAAGAGGTTACTGCCTATGTTCTCCTCTAGGATTCTGATAGATTCCTGTCTCACGTTGAGGTCTTTTATCCATTTCGAGTTTATCTTTGTGAATGGTGTAAGAGAATGGTCGAGTTTCATTCTTCTACATATCGCTGTCCAGTTTTCCCAGCACCATTTATTGAAGAGACTGTCTTTTTTCCATTGAATATTTTTTCCTGTTTTGTCGAAGATTATTTGACCATAGAGTTGAGGGTCCATATCTGGGCTCTCTACTCTGTTCCACTGGTCTATGTGTCTGTTTTTATGCCAGTACCACGCTGTCTTGGTGATCACAGCTTTGTAGTAAAGCTTGAAATCGGGTAACGTGATGCCGCCAGTTTTGTTTTTGTTTTTCAACATTTCCTTAGCAATTCGGGGTCTCTTCTGGCTCCATACAAATTTTAGGATTATTTGCTCCAGCTCTTTGAAAAATATCGGTGGAATTTTGATCGGAATGGCATTAAAAGTATAGATTGCTCTAGGCAGTATAGACATTTTAACCATGTTTATTCTTCCAATCCAAGAGCATGGAACGGTCTTCCATCTTTTTGTGTCTTCTTCAGTTTCTTTCATGAGTGTTCTGTAGTTCCTCGAGTACAGGTCCTTTACTTCTTTGGTTAGGTTTATCCCCAGGTATCTTATGGTTCTTGGTGCTATAGTAAATGGAATCGATTCTCTAATTTCCCTTTCTGTATTTTCATTGTTAGTGTATAAGAAAGCCACTGATTTCTGTACATTGACTTTGTATCCTGCCACATTACTGAATTGCTGTATGAGTTCTAGTAGTTTGGGGGTGGAGTCTTTGGGGTTTTCCATATAAAGAATCATGTCATCTGCGAAGAGAGAGAGTTTGACTTCTTCCTTGCCAATTTGGATACCTTTTATTTCTCTTTGTTGTCTGATTGCCGTTGCTAGAACTTCTAATACTATGTTGAACAAGAGTGGTGAGAGTGGGCATCCTTGTCGTGTTCCTGATCTCAACGGGAAGGCTGCAAGCTTTTTCCTATTGAGGATGATATTTGCTGTGGGTCTTTCATAGATAGATTTTATGAAGTTCAGGAATGTTCCCTCTATCCCTACTTTGAAGCGTTTTCATCAGGAACGGATGCTGGATTTTGTCAAATGCTTTTTCTGCATCAATTGAGAGGACCATGTGGTTCTTCTCTCTTCTCTTATTGATGTGTTCTATCACACTGATTGATTTGCGAATGTGGTTCTTCTCTCTTCTCTTATTGATGTGTTCTATCACACTGATTGATTTGCGAATGTTGAACCAACATGTTTGTCTTTCTGTGTTTGGCTCATTTCACTTCTCTCAATGTCCTCTGGGTTCTTCCATGTTTTGTTATTTCATTTTCCCACTCATTTGTCAATGTATATGTAAAATTAATTTCCATATTTTATCTATTGTGGGTCACACTGCAATAATGATTACAAGAGTAAAGAATAGCTTCAAATTTGATTTCATATCATTTTATTTCCTTTGCATATATAGCCAGAAGTGGGATTGTTGGAACATAGGAAAATTTTACTTTTAAATTTTGAAGAACTCCTATACTATTTTCCATAATGGCTGTACTAATTTTCAGTCCAATCAATAGTGCTCAAGTGATGTGTTTTCTCCACATTCTCTCCAACTCTCATTATTTTTTTTTCAATTTGGGTAATATCCATTCTAAGAAGTATGGGATCTTATCTCATGATTTTGATCTGCTCTACTTGTGAGGTAGGGGCTCAGAGAGTGAATTCACTAATCCAAGTTCACATTTATAGTAAGAGACTGCTAGCATTAGATCTAGCATTGGCTCCAAAAATCTGCAGCATGATTTGCAATAAAGCAAAATAAACCTAACTTCAATCTGAACCCAAACTCAAAGTATATACTGATAAATCAGATATCTCTCCATATATCTGTCTACCGACTTATGTATTTATCAGTTCTAATTCACAATTGTGATATTTCCTGAAGGTATACCTAGAAGCAACAGTAACATACGCATATTAATACTGTGAATTTTAGATCTCTGTGTATTATAAAATTCTTAGGGGCACAAGCTCTATAACCATCTAAACAAATAAGAATACACATTGTGTAAATATTTAAAAAGAGAATTAATTCCTAAGTCACTAAAGCATTCTGAACTCTGTACTGTATGTCTTTTTTAATAGAAACTGCTATGGAAACATTAGAAGGCATGAAAAATTCCATGTATGACTCATTGTGGAAATATTGTAGGGCACTGTCTTTGGCAAGACTTCAGAGGATTCTCCTTTCTGTAATCTGATTCATTCTAGGAAAGTCATTTCACAATATTTTAAAACTTATATAAGTGAAAGCAATTCAAAATAATTATTATCTACAGACATTACTGATAAAGTGTGAACACATTTTTCAATGAACCAAGGTAGACTCTGTGTAGCCAAGTAGGTTCAAGGTAGTCCTGGGGGAAAAGTTCTGATAGGTCCTTTAGGGAACTCTTCCCCTATAGGTGAGTAAAGAAGCTTATTTTGCTAAAGTACATACAAAAGTATGACAGAGTTCTTGAAAAGAGAAGGCAACCCAAATTTATATGAAAACTGGTGCTATTTTTTTAGTCTGAGATTCTTATAAAATTTTAGGCAAAGTGATAGAAAATTCTTAGTTCAGTGCACATTCTTATTGGAGCTATGCAATAATCAGACAAAACTGATTGTGACCGGACATATTTAGTGATCTGAATGATATATTTTTGACATTCATTTGCTTCAGGAGAAAACTCTCCATTGTCTGGTATCTAGAGGACACATTTCTAGATTTGCCACTGGATCACTACATAGTTTTATATAAATTACTTCTCATCACATGGAATCCACATTGAATCTTTATAATAATGATCCTATATTTGAAAAATCTCTTTATTCCATACCTTTGTGAATCAATAAAGGGTGATGTTTTTCAAGTTTTACTTCCAATTGAATAGGAACATGAGAAACATAGGAAAAAGAATATCTGTAATACTGATAATCCTTGTTAAATGTTATTAAAGTAAATTAAAACTGGCAATATGCAAATTATTTATAAATGGCATTATTAAATAATGTCATTTAGAGGAACTTCTTCATTATGATGTAGGAATAAACTGAATCTATACATTTACAAAGCAATTTACAGAGGAGATATTAAAAGAGGAGAATAATTCTTTGTGAAGAAAATCACCTAGGGCAACTTTTGTATAGGACAGGACATGGATTAGAATTCACTGAGAGAATCTGGAAGTGATGTCTGTATTCTCTACACTCCTGATTAAAGTTGTATTTTTGCAGGGAACAAGAGAAACTATGGTTAAGACTGCAGATGAGAGCAAACAAGAACTATCTTTTTTTAAAGATTGTATTTATTTATTTGACAGAGAGAGAGAGAGATCACAAGTAGGCAGAGAGGCAGGCAGAGAGAGGGGGAATCAGAGCAGGGAGCCTGATGCGGGGCTTGATCCCAGGACATTGAGATCTTGACCTGAGCCGAAAGCAGAGGCTTTAACCCACTGAGCCACCCAGGTGCCCCCAAACAAGAAATATCTTGAACTTTTGATACAGAAGCACTAAAACAATTTATTTATAAATAAATAGCTTTTATGCATTCTTGACTCTGTTTCATCTATAGTAGATTTTAATTAAAGCTTTTATATCTTTATTTTAATCTCTGTTTAGTTCTGAACAGTTAACTATTTTTTACTTCATAATTGCTGCCTAAAATATTTTGTGTTAAGATATAATTCTTTTTCAATACAAGTTTAATGTATATAAATATATGCATCTACTTACCAACTATGATAAGACAGGATATCCAAAGAATTCCCTTAATTTTCTTTTTTTTAAATTTTATTTATTTATCTAAGAGACAGAGATCACAAGTAGGCAGAGAGGCAGGCAGAGTGAGAGGAGGAAGCAGGCTTCTGCTGAGCAGAGAGCCCAATATGGGGCTTGATTCCAGGACCCTGGGATCATGACCTGAGTCCAAGGCAGACGCTTTAACCCACTGAACCACCCAGGCACCCCTCCCTTAATTTTCTGAACATGATTTATCATCAGCTATCTGTAGACGTATTGGTGGTTGTATCAACCTCAAGAGACTTTGGTCAGGATTAAATAAAATTAATTCCTGGCATAAATCTTGACATGTGGTAGGTTCCACCCTGTGGAAATGGTCAATGAAGTGTAGAGTTCTATCTTCTCTGCCATGTGTGGACCTTGTTCAGGTTCAAGCCTTAGTTCTCCTATTCACTAAGAAACCAACTCTTTCCCTTTTTCTCCACTGCATATTGTCAATAATGCTGATGCCAGACCCAAATGTTCTAGCGAAGGTTAAAAGACTGAAGCAGGCACAAATCTTTTGCAAATTAAATAGGCTAATTTTCATTATGTCATTGGGTAAAATGAAAATAAGGGGGAAATAATCTAATTATTTTACATGAAAATATAATTCTTCACATTAGAGTTTGTAACCAGATATTCAATATCTCAAGTGGCTTCCGTGTCAGATGCAATGCGTCTTTACCTTATAAACCCAACCGCCTTCCCAGCTTTTCCTCTGGAAATTGACAGTGACCACCCAATTATTGAAAAGCAGTTGCTTCCTATAGACCCAGCACCCTGATGTGGGTATTTTGCAGAAAATTAGGAGATGCACATCTGCAATAATTTGAGTACATGTAAATTACTAACTGAAATAACTTTTTAAAAACACTTTAGTATATTGCTCCAAGAATGGATGGATATGGCATCAACAAACCACAGGATATAATGACAGTTTCATAACTTATGCCTCTTGACACCAAGGCAAATTCTTCAAATTCGTTTACAATTTTTCCTAGTACTTCATCAATATTTTAAACAATATGCTCATCTCTAATGCTTGGTTCCTAAATCCAAAATACCAGACTATGATTTGTAACTCAGGCCACTGTGGATGAAGAGCCAGCCCCTTCCTACAACATCAAAGTTTTCCCCTTCCCTCCCCAATCTATCAACATAGCCACACACCACATTATGTCTGAGGATATGCATCAAGAGCTTTGCTTCATCTCCTGGAATGTATTGTTAACATAGAAAATATACAACAGTATTGTGAATAAAATTGTTATTTTATAAGCATGACTACATAGATTTCATCTCATATTACCATAATTTCTCTCAAGGAGAAT
Source organism: Meles meles (assembly GCF_922984935.1). NCBI lineage: Eukaryota > Metazoa > Chordata > Mammalia > Carnivora > Mustelidae > Meles > Meles meles. The sequence continues at coordinate 13,205,233 of NC_060068.1, forward strand.
TTAGGATATCAGTCTACCTCATTCCGAGGATTATCAAGAAATTGTTTTCAAGATAATATTTAGAATTTTGAAGAAGATACCATTTAATACATCAATTATGTTATTTTTCTGTGCTCTTTACCTCAACTTTCACCAGTGTAGTTCACATATTGGTTTAGAGAAAAGTTCTTCTTATAATATTAACTTAAGTGTAAATAAGTGTTTTGACAAAAACAAATTGATGTCATAGGCATTTACAGAAATGCCCATAAGTATATGTTGGGTCATCTTATATTTTTCTTCTCATTCTCTTAACTGTCCTAAGTGTCATATTTTGTGTTTCGCTGTTGCTTTCTGGTTGATTCTCATCGATTTATCTTTTGACACTTTTATTAAATGTATTATTTTAATTATTTTCATTTATTTTAAAAAGGCTTTTATTGTTATTGGGCACTTTATTTTATAAAATACATGGCATTTTTACTGTGGATTTAACAAATTCTCACATTCCCCTGAAGACATCAGATTTTTTTTGTAAAAGTTTCTTGCATTTATCCTTTTTTAACATTTAATTTTATCTTTTCAGTGTTCCAAGATTCAATGTTTATGAACCACACCGAGTACACCATGCAATACATGCCCGCCTTAATACCCACAGCCAGGCATTTATGTAAGTCATTTTTAATTCAGTGTACATGTGTGTGTGTGTGTGTGTGTGTGTGTCTTTCATATAATGAATTCCTCAATATTCTGATGGCTTTGTTCCTAGAAAAGTATGAAACTGAAGCATAGAGTCCTTTTTTGGTCTTTCCTCCCAGATGGTATTCCTTCTGGAGAAGATTCCCTCTACTCCTTCCTACTTAGAGTATTCTCAAAATACCATTTCTCCTACACCTTTTAAGTGTCTGTTCCTTAAAATGCCTTCACACCAAATGTTCTTATCTCCAATTCTTTTCTTATCACCCTCTATTCTGTTTCCCTCTCTGTTTTAACTTATGCAGATTTACTGCTTTATTATTATGTGAGTTGAACTTTATGACAGAGGGTGATACATATAGGAGCTAAACTCACACGTTTCATAAAATGGAAAAAGTTTCCAGTACACAAAAGCAAGAGGTCAAGCAGAAAAAGGAAAGGTGCCATAAAGCAATGCATAATGTTATATAATTATTGAGGAGCATAAGAATAATACAGATGCTTTCAGAGAGTGTAAGCAGAGTCAAGGAACTACAATAAAATGCTAGAGAAAATTGTCAGGAAAGTAATTTCTTTAAAGCATTTTATTGAGTGATGAGGACAAAATCTTCTTCCTATAATTTATAGTTGTCAATAACACTTCATGGTAGATTTCTCGGGTAAAAGAAGCAGATACTAAGTCTTGGCATCAAAACAACGAAGTGATCAAACCAAAAGGATATATATCTATAGCATGACCTGATAGGACTACTATAGTTTCAGAAATCCTAGGGCTTAATTACAAATGAAAACAAAAATCACTGCCAAAGTGTAATAAAATATACTCAAGTATGGGTCTATATTTTATGCATTTACACTGCATTATAATGCATACTTAACAAGTATAAAGCCTGATGTTGATAATAACTAAACTTACACAGGAAAATAAAACATGTGTATCTTAATAAAGTCACAAAAATATATTATCCTTAAAAATTTAGGGAGGAGTCAAGATGGCGGGGATGTGGGAGGAGGCACCAATTCAACCTGTACCCTAAAGTGAGCTGATTACCTACCAAAGAACTCCGATAACCCATGAAATCAGCCTGAGATCAGAATTATACACGTCTGGATCTATACAGGAGCAGAAGATGCCAGTGGGAAGGTAAAGTGGAGTGGGAACGTCAGACTGATATCAGAAGATAAACAAAAGAGAGAGGGAGCCAACAGAGGCGACTGATTGGAAAGTAATACCCCATAAGAGAGTGCCCTGCGTGTGGGGACCAGCATTAGCTTGGAGTCTGGTTGAATTTTCTCAAAAAAAAAAAAAGAGCAAAGGATTGTGGGGGCAAATTGTGGGAATCGGGATGGTTAGGGATGGGGCTTAAGACCCTGGACCCACGACAGCCTCCCCTGGCGCTGAGCCATAGAGAATGCAGTGGAGAAACCAGGTTTTAGTCCCTGAGCTGCCAGCATGCCTGAGCCACCAGCACACCTGAGAAAGCATGGGGACCAGCTCCCATGAGGGGCTGGGAGCCCTGCCAGATGGCGTTCCTGAAAGGTGCCCGTCCCACACACTCCCCTGGGAGAGGTGCTCACAGGTGCTAGCCTGGAGCTCTGGCACACGGAAAAACCAGGCATTCCCAGACCGGGCCAGTGGGAAAATCTCAGTGTGTGATCACTGCTTGGAACCTCTCTGGCAATCTGGAGCTGCCCAGAGAGCTGCCGATGCCTTGGTATTGGGTTCAAAGAGGAGATGCTAAATCCCCAGGGACCTTGACTAAGAACCTACTCTGCCAGCAGCTCTGGAGAGCATTCTGAGTCTTCTCTCTGAGAGGGAGGTCGGGGTGCAGTTTGCTCTCCTCTAAACCTCCAAAAACCATCAAAAGCTGTCAAGGTGAGAGAAAACAGATGAACAAACATAAATACCTCCAGAGAACAAAATGAAAAAAATGGTTTCCTCAGAGACCACCCCCTTGAGGGGGGGGGCAGGAGGACCTAACTCAGGGAACATCATAGACTGAAAATCCACGTGGCAGACACCTCCCCCAGAAAACCAACCAGGAAGAAAGAAATAAAAAAAAAAGACAAGAGAGCAACCACCACTGCTTCACAAATACAACTTTTATTTTTAACTATTTACCACTATTCTGGTTCTTTTTTTTTTATACATATAGATAACTTTTTAACCTATTTATCATCACAGTGAGATGTCCAGTACATCAAATTCCTTAATAACCTTCTACCCTGAACTTTTGATACATACACCCGTGTTTTTCTTTTGCTTCTCTATTTTTAAATATTTTTTTACATTTTAATTTAGTTTAGTCTAGTTTATTCCTTTTTAATTTTTATTTTCTAATATACTTATAGAGTTAAACTTAAAGGTAATTCCCTTTCCCCAGTCAATGCTACCCCTATAGGCAAACCAATTTTTAATCCCCCTTTATCTTAGGAAAGTTGAGTCCCTTAACAAAGACATCAAGATACATTCAGGAAGAATCAAAATAAACCTCCTCGCACACACTGAAAATTTATAACCACTCTCCCATCTTTTCCTTCTACCAGCGTTTCTGTGTATTTGTGTTTGTCCTGATAGTATATAAATCTTATACTTGGGGTTCTTTTTGATGAGGTTCTTCCTTTTTTTTCACTTTTATATATATATTTTTTCTCTTGTCATATATATTTATCAGTCTTTATGTTTGTATGTCTTTGTTTGGATACTTCATAAATCTTACCTTGTGGCCCATTTGGGCTGAGCCTTGTTTTTTATCTTTCCTTTTTTTTCCTGTCTCTCATTCTCTCTCTCTTTTTCTTTTTTTTCCCTCTATTTCTTTTTCTTTCTTTTTTCTCTTATTTGGGTGGGGAACCCTGATTGCACAGAAGTGTTCCAGGGTGCACCTTGACTGCACCATAATCCATACATCCAGCTGAATCATTTCAGTCATCTCTTCCCAAAATGACCAGGAGGAGGAATGCCCAACAAGAAAAATACAGAGGATGGACCTTCTGCAACAGAGCTAATGGCTATCAACATAGACAATATGTCAGAAAAGGAATTCAGACTAACAATTATCCAGGCAATAGCTTGGTTGGAGAAAGCCATGGATAACCAAACAGAATTGATTAGGACAGAAGTGAAAGCCAACAGGGATGATGTTCACACTGTTAGGACAAAACTGAAAGCCACCAGGGATGATGTTCAAAATGCTCTCAATGAATTCCAATCTAATCTAAATTCTCTAAAATCTAGGGTCACTGACACAGAAGATAGAATTTGTGATCTGGACAACAAACAGATAGATAGGATCAGGAGGAAGCCTGGAACAAACAGCTCAGAAGCCACGAAAACAGAATCAGGGAAATTAATGATGACATGAAGTGTTCCAACGTCAGAATTATTGGAATCCCTGAAGGGGAGGAAAAAGAAAGAAGTCTAGAAGATATAGTGGAAGAAGTTGTCTATGAAAATTTTCCCAATCTCACGAATGGAAACAACGATCATGTACTAGAGACAGAGCCGTTTCCCCTCAAGATTTTAGATTCTCCATAGTCCTTGCGACACCTGATAGTTAGAATGAAGAATTACAATTCTAGACAGACCCTCTTAAAAGCAGCTAGGACAAAGAAGCTCCTTACATACAGAGGAAAGCCCATTAAAATAATGTCAGACCTGTCCAGAGAGACCTGGCAAGCCAGGAAGTGCTGGCAAAATATATTCAGAGTACTAAATGAGAAGAACATGCAGCCAAGAATACCCTATCCAGCAAGACTGACATTCAAAATGGATGGTGAGATAAAGAGTTTCCAAGACCTGCAAGGCTTAAAAGACTATGCAACCACCAAGTGACACTGTAGGAAATATTAAGGGGGGGTCCTATAAAAGAGAAAAAATCCTAAGAATATCATAGAACAGAAACATAGAGACAATCTACAGACAGAAAGACTTCAAAGGTAACACGATGTCAAACAAAACATATCTATCAATAATCACTCTCAATGTGAATGGCCTAAACGCGCCCATAAAATGACACAGGGTTGCAGATTGGATAACAGGACAGGACCCATCCATAAGTTGTGTACAAGAGACCCATTTTGAACCTAAGGATATACCCAGACTGAAAGTGAAGGGATGGAGAAGCATCTTTCATGCCAATGGGCCTCAGAAGAAGGCCAGGGTAGCGATTCTCATATCAGATAAATTAGATTTTAAACTAAAGACTGTAGTCAGAGATACAGAAGGACACTACATAATTCTTAAAGGGACTATCCACCAAGATGATCTAACAATTGTAAATATCTACGCCCCCAATATGGGAGCACACAATTACATAAGAAAACTATTAATCGGGGCGCCTGGGTGGCTCAGTGGGTTAAAGCCTCTGCCTTCGGCTCAGGTCATGATCCCAGGGTCCTGGGATCGAGCCCCGCATGGGGCTCTCTGCTCAGCAGGGAGCCTGCTTCCTCCTCTCTCTCTGCCTGCCTCTCTGCCTACTTGTGATCTCTGTCTGTTAAATAAAATAAAATCTTTAAAAAAAAAAAGAAAACTATTAATCAAGATAAAGAGTCATATCATATTATGATAAAGAATCATAATGTATTGATATGAATACATTAATAATAGGAGATCTTAATATGCCTCTCTCAGTAATACACAGATCATTGAAGCAGAAAATTAATAAACAAATAAGAGCATTGAATGAAACGTAGGACCAGATGGACCTCATCGACATATACAGAACATTCCACCCTAAAACAACAGGATACTCATTCTTCTCAAGTGCACATGGAACCTTCTCCAGAATAGACCACATACTGGGTCACAAAGCATGGATCAACTGATACCAAAAGACTGACATTATTCCATGAATATTCTCAGATCACAATGCTTTGAAACTGGAGCTCAATCACAAGGAAAAGTTTGGAAGGAACTCAAACACCTGGAAGCTAAATACCACCTTGCTTAAGAATGGTTGGATCAACCAGGAGATCATAGAAGAACTTAAACAATTCATGGAAACCAATGAGAATGAAGACACTTTGGTCCAAAACCTATGGGATACAGCAAAGGCGGTTCTAAGGGGGAAATACATAGCCATCCAAGCCTCCCTCAAAAAAATTGAAAAATCCAGAATACACCAGTTCTCTCTACACCATAAAGAACTCGAGAATCAACAACAAATCACACCAACTCCACACACAAGAAAGGAAATAATCAAGATTAGAGAAGAGATCAATGAGATAGAAACCAGAGATACATTAGAACGTATCAATGAAACTAGAAGCTGGTTTTTTGAAAGAATCAATAAGATTGATAAACCATTGGCCACACTAATCCAAAAGAAAAGAGAGAAAGCCCAAATTAATAAAATTTTGAATGAAAAGGGAGAGATCACAACTAACACCAAGGAAATAGAAACAATCATCAAAAATTCATACCAACAGTTATATGCCAATAAGCTAAGCAACCTAGATGAAATGGATGCATTCCTGGAAAACTACAAACTCCCAAAATTGAACCAGGAAGAAATTGACAACCTGAATAGACTGATATCTAGTAACGAGATTGAATCAGTGATCAAAAACCTCCCAAAAAACAAGAGCCCGGGGACTGATGGATTCCCTGTGGAATTCTACCAAACTTTCAAAGAAGAGATAACACCAATCTCCTGAAGCTATTCCAAAAAATTGAAGCAGAAGGAAAACTTCCAGACTCTTTTTATGAAGCCAGCATTATATGTGGAACATATACTCGATGGAGTATTATGCCTCCCTCAGAAAGGATGAATACCCAACTTTTGTAGCAACATAGATGGGACTGGAAGAGATATTATGCTGAGCAAAATAAGTCAAGCAGAAAGAGTCAAGTTTCATATGGTTTCACTTATTTTTGGAGCATAACAAATAACATGGAGGACATGGGGAGATGGAGAGGAGAAGGGAGTTGAGGGAAATTGGAACGGGAGATGAACCATGAGAAAGTATGGACTCTGAAAAACAACCTGAGGGATTTTAAGGGGTAGGGTTGGGAGGTTGGGATACCAGCTGGTGGGTAATAGGGAAGGCACGTATTGCTTGGAACACTGGGTTGGTGCAAAAAACAATGAATATTGTTATGCTGAAAATAAATAAATTTTAAAAAATTACTCATTTCCATGAAGTATTTTGGGGATGGACATTTATATGTCATCAAGATTTTAATAATGAGGAATTTTTTTTCAAAATATGTGTTAATTTTTTTAAGAGTTGCAATATGTCCTGAATAAATCACAGTGGAACTAAAATAATGAATTAATAAGATATTATTTTTCTGTACCTTCTATGTATCTCTCTTTAGGGAACATGAAGTTACTGTCCCATGGAAAATATTAACTAAACATCAACTGATTCTTCTTATTGGGGTTATTCCCACCATGAATATTGGCCTGGGTTTCTTCTCTCTCAGTTTTCTTATTTTCCTAATGGCTCTGTTTGGTAACCTCTCTATAATCATCCTAATGCTCCTGAACACCCATCTCCATATACCCATGTATTTCCTACTTAGTCATGTCCTCAAGGACATGAACTACTCCTTCAGTATGGTTCCCAAACGGTTTCTGATAATCAGTCTGGAAGTAAATATATTACTTTCATTGGGTCTAAAATTCTGAGTTCCCTCTTCATTGATTTATCTTTTTTTTTTAATTTTAATTTTATTTTTTTGACAGATAGAGATCACAAGTAGGGAGAGAGGTAGGCAGAGAGAGAGAGGGGAGGAAGCAGGCTCCCCGCCAAGCAGAGAGCCCGATGCGGGGCTCGATCCCAGGACCCCGGGATCATGACCTGAGCGAAAGGCAGAGGCCTTAACCCACTGAGCCACCCAGGCGCCCCTTCATTGATTTATCTGATGCAGAAGGATTACTATTGACCTCTGTGGCCTATGATCATTATGCAGCTATTTGCTTTCCTCTCCTCTATGCTACTTGTATGATCAAAAGAGAGTGTGTAGTGATCATAAGAGGATCTTGGATGATGGGCTCAATCAACTCCCGGGTCCACACTGCGTATGATTTATGTTTCCCTTTTTATAGATGTAGGGCCATCAACAATTTATTTAATGATGTCCCAGCCATGTACTGCATGGACACCTGTGTCTATGAGTACAAAGTTTTTGTAAGCATCACCCTCTTCCTTGTGTTTCCTTGACCTGCAGCCCCCATCTCATTGTAATGACTTTCTACGATGCACCCTTAGTTCACACATACTTATGCCCTAGATCCTTCCAATCTCCCACAGAGGACAAGGTCCTTGTTCTCTTCTACACCATCCTGAACCTAGTGCTCAACCTGATCATTTACAGCCTGAGAAACGGTGAAGCAGACCCTGAGAAGACTAATTCAGAGGATCTGCTCTATAAAAATGTAACAAAGTTCTCAATGAGCCCTGCTGCTTAGAAGTCCTTAATTTCACCTTGTACACTCTTTTAGAACAATGTAATCCCAGAATTTAAGATGAATATTTCATTAATCCAGAAAATAAATAATAAAGATTTGACAACATAATTATATGTTACCAATCACTCTATTTTTCTGGTGATTTTTTTTCTTTCTTTTTATCCCAAATAATTTATTAAATGTAGGTTGAAGTCTAAAAGCCACAGATATTCTCAATACTTTGGGTACCTAAGCAATACAGTAAATTGGACCACAGTAGCCAAAACATGGAAGGAGACTAGTTGACCATTGGCAAATGAATGACTAGAGAAAATATGTTATATATACCATTATATAAAATCTATACATATATATGTATATATCTATATGTAAATTGTATCTATACATGTGTATATTTCTGTAGATATACAGATATAATCTATAGATATATAACATGTGTTATATATAGATATGTACACATATATAGATATGTAATACATATTAGACATCAGATATATAATTATATAATATTACTAATATAATATTACTAAGCCATGAAAACAGAATGAATTTTTTGATTTGCAGTGACACGAATGATGCTTGAGAGTATTACTCCAAGCGAAGTAAGTCAGAGAAAGACATCATTGAATTTTCACTCATATGTGAATTCATAAATGAAAGGAGCAAAGGGGAATAAAAGAGAGAGAGGTAAATCAATAAATAGATCTGTGGGGCGCCTGGGTGGCTCAGTGGGTTAAGCCACTGCCTTCGGCTCAGGTCATGATCTCAGGGTCCTGGGATTGAGTCCCACATCGGGCTCTCTACTCAGCAGGGAGCCTGCTTCCCTCACTCTCTCTCTCTGCCTGCCTCTCTACCTACTTGTGATCTCTCTCTGTCAAATAAATAAATAAAATCTTAAAATAAACAGATCTGTAACTCTAACGAAAAACCAGAAGGTCACCTAAGGGTGGGTGGCTTGAATGGGTTAAATTGGGAATGGGGATTAAGGGTACACATGTGATGAGTACCAGGTGTTGTGTGGAAGTGATGAATCACCATATTATATACCTACAACTAATATTGTTCCATATATTATCTAACTGGAATTAAAATTAAATCTTAAGTGGTGACCAATGATGAAACTGTATCTACAGTGGACAAGTGGTGTAGCAAGCATAGACTGCTTTTAAATTAATTCCCGTCAATAACACTGAAATGTGTAATGGAGTGCACTTTGCATTTAATTTTTGTAAATACTTTTCAGTGTTTATGCCTGGAAACAGGAGTTTAAAAATATTCTGCATCAATGATCAATTGTACTACTGATCAATTATTAAAGCAATATAACATAATTATCCTTGGAAAAGTGAATATAAATATATAATATATAAATAACACATGCACATATGCACATATATGTATAACATATAAACATAAAATGTAAAACCCTGAATTATATTGAAAGAGATTAATTTAGCACACTTAAAAGTGGAGTGTTCCTGGATTAAAGCAAATCCCTCTCATAGCTAGGGTTTTGCGAGATTGCATTTCCACCTACAGTAGACAGAAATATTATAGAACCATGGTGGTTCTGTGAAATTTTGATGACTTTCAGAAAGGGGCTCTTTTCTGTTCTTCATACCACCAGAGGTTTCTATCATAATAAAAACCATCCTTTTTTGTCTGGACAACATCATCTTTGATGCTTAGAGCTAATCAGATTCAGTAGAATTATAAATAGAAACTACCTAGTAACCATCCGTCTTCTAAAGTCCACTGTTCTTAAAGTACCATTAGTCAACTTATAATACTCACCAGTATGGCTTAGGCAATTATAATCTGTAGCCATTCACATAAAAGGGATTTAGTACAACAGCATTTCCAACATTTTTTTAAAATAAATCTACAAGTGATTGGGTTCCCTGGGTGACTCAGTGGATTAAGCATCTAACACTCAATTTCATCTCAGGTCTTGTGAGATGTAGCCCCAATATTGGGCTCCAAGCATGGTGTAGAACCTGCTTAAGATTCTCACTCCTTCTCACTCTGCCCCTCCACTTACCCCCCTAAAATTAAAAAGTATAATAAAAATTAAAAAGTATAATAAAAATTAAAAGTATAATAAAAATTAAAAAGCATTCAGATATTTAATTCTCATATATAATTTAAAAAACAGTGCCATTTAAAAGAGATGCCAGCATTGTGTCAGCACTAGGAACTCACAGATTTCCATTGAAGTAATCCAGGATGAAGTTCCCCATCCAGGTCACCTGTTTTATTGGTACACCCCCACCTTTTTTAAAATCTAGTGAAGGAGGGACGCCTGGGTGGCTCAGCGGGTTAAAGCCTGTGCCTTCAGCTCAGGTCATGATCCCAGGGTCCTGGGATCGAGTCCCGCATCGGGCTCTCTGCTTGGCTGGGAGCCTGCTTCCTCCTCTCTCTCTCTCTGCCTGCCTCTCTGCCTACTTGTAATCTCTATCTGTCAAATAAATAAATCTTTAAAAAAAAATCTAGTGAAGGAAAACTGTGTTCACATTTTCGTAAATGTAAGCCAATATATTCAATAAATATGTTATAGTAATCTATTTCAAAAAAGGGTGTGACAGGGTTATATAAATTTCTGTATTTGGCTTTCAATCCAGAATTATCTGAGTTAGATTCCTACTATTAATAATTTTTTAAAGGGACCTGGTGAAACCAGAAATGCCCTTCCCTTTTTTGGCGCTGGGAACACCTTGAAATTTAGATCCCAGGGGCTGATTGTCTTTCATGAACAGCACCAGTGGGCAGGACTGGGGTTACAGGGCAGTAGCTGAGGCACTTGTCCTTCACCAGAAATATTCTCTGTGCTCAGGGAAGTACAGGGAGGGGAGTTCTCATCCACCCACTGGGTACCAATCGAGTTTCATACCTTCAAGGAAGAGGTATGCCAAAGGGTCCCCTGAGGTTGTTCCTATCATAGAAACACACCATAAAGCTGTAAAGTCTTGGGAATAAACATGCAAAGTGGAAATGAAATGATGCGCACCATTTCCTTAGACATGTTTAAATGTTCTCTCGGTGTGGATGCCTCTTCCTTCCATTTCTTTTTCTCTTTGCCCCATAATATTGTTCCGAACTGACTGGAGCATCTGACACAGATTATGTGTGTGTTGGTTTTATACGTTTCTATAATTATGGCTGCAAACTGAAAAAAAAAAAACTGCTTTAAGAGAGTGTTTTCTATTTCTCTCTCTGATAGCACCATCAAAATAAGCTTCTATCAAAGAAACAATCTAACTTGATAAACAAAACTGATTCATTTCCTGGTTTATGTTAGTCAACAGCAAACCAAAAGATCATTTTTGAAATGACAAGTGCTGATCATGATTAATTATTGAATTTCGTGCTGGAAGCAAAAAAGTGATATTTTATACCTTCCAAGTATTATTTGCAAAATTGAATTTATACATGACACCTCCAAGAAATTAAAATAAAATGAACTTTATTTTATTTTATTTTGTGAAAAATTCACAAAGTATTGTCATCAATTACCAACTATTTTTAATTGTAAATCAAACTAAGTGACTTAATAAGTATGTCTGTAGCCTGGGAGCAAAGCTTTGTGAAAGTCTGACTTAAACCAGGAAGATTGGGATTTCCATGAAAGCAGGAGCTACGTAGCTCCTACTTCCTGCTCAGTCTTTGACAAGTAGAGCAGGTCAGTAGATACCATTTCTCCTCACTGGGAGAGAGTTGGCACATGTCGTATGTAAGTATTTTAGGAACAAAGTCAAGAACCAGAAAATGGCACCACAGGGGAGGTTGCAGAACCAGAAGCAGAAGCACCTGCTTCTTTCAGAGAGGATTTCAGAGAAAAGAGCAGTTGGAATGTGACCCTTCTGCTAGGGAAGCACTGAGGGAGTGGGGAAGGATCTTCAGGAAGCAGCCAAGACTCTTGGAATTCCTTCCCATGGGACAAATAAAGAGAGAGATGCACTTCGAAAAAGAGCTACAGCCACCTCCCTCCCACATGCAAGACCACCAACCCCGCTGGGATGGAGAACAGTGGGACCCAGCTGTACATGAGATCTGGTGCTGGAGGAGAGAAGCAGGTGCTACCAGGAACATGAGCCTTGGTGCAGTCAGGGAGGCGCCTGAGAATTCACCACCTGGCCAACTAGAGCCCCTACAGCAGGGAACAGGGCCAGTGCCTCCTTTGACTGGGCCTCTGAACTACACTGCCCAGGTCACCCTCAGTTACATCTATGGATTGGAGGGTCTTGGCTAGTGTGAACAGGAAAACCTGACTGAGGAGGTGAGTGTGGATTGGAGTAAGCATCCACAGCTGGGCCATGGATTGTCAGGCACTGCTGGAGAAGAGTTTTGCACATAGTCTTAGAGGGCCCTCATGGCAAGGGGTGGGAAGGAATGGGGTCATCACCCATTCATTCTCTCTTTTCCTTATGGTGATAGTCTCCCTATGCTTTTGCTTCCAAACTTGTTGCCCGCTCAGGAAGAGTGTGCCTGGGTGAGAGGAGACCAGTCAGCCCAGATACAGGCTAGGGTTCAGGTGTGGACCCCCAGGGGTCCCTAATAAACCTCAGGACACCATACTGGCTTGGGGTGGACCTTTACCTTTTGTTTCATATCTGGGCAGGTATTGCCCATCTGTGCACTTCTCCCCATTGGGGACAACAATCTTGAGTGGCAGGACAGGTCTCCTGTAGATACACAGGAGCAAATTCATCACCCCACTCAACATTTCTCCATGGTCCAGCCACCTAGAGAAAACCTGAGTGTCCAGTGTCCAATCCTGAGCAAAGAAAGTTCTCAAGGGGTAGGGGGATCTCCCCACTACCTGAGGGAGGTTAACCAGTCACCCACCACACCAGGAACTGTACAGGGTTGCACTAACTGAAGTCCCCCTTCCTGTCCTCTGGGCAGGGCAGGAAGCCAGAGGACCTGGGTACACCTGCGCCAGCACCACAGTTACATTCCTGATTAATGTGAACATTTCCTATGGGTAGGACAACTCTCTTATGGTTGTCCTCTGTATTTTGAAGCAGCTAGTCCTTGATTAAAGTTCACAGAATGTGCTTTCCCTTATATATGCCTTCATCCACTTGCAGACATATTAACACTGTCTATAACTTGAGGTGAAAACTGAATAAAAGGAAGGTCTGGTCATTATTACGACTGAAACTACTGCCTGTTATAACCAGATGCAGTCAGCCTGGTGAGTGCAGGAGACAGAGCCACTTCCATGCCCAGGACTCACACTTGAGTGTTCTTTGGTATCCACTAAGTTTGCATTGTCTTCTGGTTGGAGTTGTTGTAGATGTGCTGGGGACAAGCTGCAGTTTCAGTCCTCAGCTGAAATAAGTGGTGTGGGGTATCTGCTGGTGTTCTAGTTCCCCTTTCTTAACTTAAGAAATGGCAGAGTGGCAAACAGTGGGTAGTAGTTGGAGTTTGTTCATGGGTCTTGGTAATACAGAATATGAGTTCATTTGGCCCTTCACCAGATGCTATGACTGCAAACATTCCTTGCTCCCCCAGGGACCCTAGAATCAGGGGAAAGTGTTGAAAGAGAAGAGATATCCAGAGCATCCAAATGGATTGGATTCTGCTGTTCTAGATGGAGTGTAAGTGTTAAGTAGGAAAGATGAGCTTAAAACTGGTATTAAATGAGTATATGACATCTCCTTTCTCCATCCATCTGTATGTGGACATTTGAGATCATTACATATTTGGACAATTGTGGACATTTCTCCTATAAACATTGGGGAAACAAGCACTGCTTTGAATTGTTATGTTTCTATCCTTTGGATAAATGCATACTAGAGCAATTGCTGCATCACAGGATAGTTCTTTTTTTTTAAGTTTTACTTTATTTATTTGATAAAGACACCATGAGTAGGGAGGGGAAGAGGGAGAGGCACACTCGTGGCTGAGCAGGAAGTCCATGGTGGGGCTCAACCTGGGATCATGACCTGAGCCTAAGCCAGGTGTTTATATGACTGAGTCACCTAGGAGACCTGGGTACTTCTATTTTTGGCTTTCTGAGAAAACTCTGTACCATTTCCCGAGTGGCTGTACCAACTAGCATTGCCACCCACACTGAAAGAATGTTCCCCTTTTTCTTCAGCCTAACCATCATATGTTGTTTCTTGTCTTCTTAAATTTAGCCGAATTGACCAGTGTGAGATGCTATCTGCTAATGCTTTGGGTATGTATTTCCCTGATGCTGAGTGATGTTGAACTTTTTCTACTATGTCTGTTGGCCCTTTGTTTATACACAATGGGATATTACTATACCTTCAGAAAAGAACATCTTGCCATTAGCAACCACATGGATGAAAGAAGGGTTGTTATGCTAGGTGAGATATGTCAGTCAGGGAAAGTGAAATACCATATGATTTCACTCATCTGTGGAATTTAAGAAATAGAACACATGAACATAGAAGAAGGGAAGGAAAAATAAAATAAGACAGGGAGGCAAACCTTAAGAGACCCTTTACTGCAGGGAAAAAACTAAGGGTTACTGGAAAGAAGGTCATTGCGAGATGGGTTAAGTGGGTAATGGGCTTTAAGGAGGGAACTTGATGTAATGAGAACAGGGGGTTATATGCACCTGATGAATCACTGAATTCTACCTCTGAAACTAGTAATATAGTATATGTTAATTAAATCGGATTTCAATATGTTTTTCTAAACGCTGCTATTGAGATTTGTTTCAAATTTGTGGTACATTGGGGAGCTTGAGGATGGAGATGTTAGCATGTTGCTAGAAAATATTGCTTTACCTTGACAATAAGCTCTCAATCTGTTTTCTAAAGAGGGGTACTGGTGAGAAGGTGATCTTGTGAAGATACAATGAAGGAAAGTTGAAGAAGTGCCTTAATTTTCAATTTAAGGATAAATAAGTGTATTTTTAAGTTCATTGGATAATTCCACTATTCATTACAATGATTGTGTTACTTGTAGCTTAGTTACACTTAAATTCACCTTTACTTTTGATAAGAAAATTGTCATTTGTATAACAAATGATCTATTGTGTATGTTCATACCTTCCTAGACAAACCACTAAAAACTTGAGGTATCACTGTTTTCAGGAGATAAAGCTCACAAACCAAACCAACAAAATGATGTGACAAGGAACTAATAAGTGGGATTGGAATTGGAAACTACAACAATCTTCATTAAAATGCCAGCCAAGTGAAGCAGACAGTGGACAGGATGGTTGTGGACTGACCAGAAGAAAAACAAAGAGATTAAAGTCTTGAAATGAGTCTTGAGTAGTAGATATTGTAGCGAATAGCTACGAAAATGAAGAGATAGGGGAGCCTAGGATGGAGAAGGGGCTTGCTTTCGTGCCTCTCAAGGAATAGTTATGATTCATTAAGGCGAAGAAAGATTATTTACAGTGTCTGATTGAGATGTGTGGTTATACACATCTCCCACCAGACCTTATCCTCCCAAACTGGAAAACTTCTGTTCTCAAAACCATGTAATTGATAAAGATTCCTCTGCAGAGTGTTTCTTGATTTTCAGAACCAGATTCTTTCCTTTGACTTTCACTTTTCCTGTTTCTCCTCCAAGACCATGTGTAAAATCAATTATTTCAGGTGGCATAGACTTTACCTTTTGCCAATTCCAGTATATTCATTTATTTTTAAAAACTGAGGTAATATGGACATGCAACATTCTATTCCTCTCAGGTGTGTATCAGAGTCATATATGTATGTATGATGAAAGGATCACCACTGACTTCTGGTTAACATCTCTCCCCATTGTTACATATTTCCTTGTAATAAGAAAATTAAGGTATTTTGTTATAGAAATGTTCAATATAGCATACAATGTACAATCAAATATGATTAACTGTGGTCATCATTATCGACAGTTCTCATAAAACCAGTTTTATCCATTTTCACAACATTTATCCATTTTCATCATTAACTACAGTTCTCATAAAAGCAGTTGGATCCATTTTCCCATCTTCAAGTCACATATGTTTGTTAAGGAAAGAAGCAGGTCCTTGGTTCTCTTTTCATTCAGAATAGTTTGCCCTGTGTTCGTGGATTTTTATCTTCAATGACAATAACCATTTGATACCTTACATGGTCCTTGACAAGTGGTTAAGGGCATCTTTAGCCAATGCTGGCAGGGCTGAGTCCCTGTAGGAGCAGGCATCTGCTGAGCAGGGAGGCATGGGGTGATGAAAACTCAGATATGCAATCATGCTGATTGTGAAGTAGGATTTGCATCAAGAAAGCCCAGTGGTTCTTACTGTGTAAAAGAGGGAGACCAGAGAGCTGCTGCTGGAGAGTCTGTCAGTCTGAGCAAGGAAACAGAAGGAGCCTGGACTCCCTGGAAAAGTTTATTCTGAACTGAAAATCAATCCTTGGTCTGCTTTCACAGGTGGGCTTATGAAGTCAGCAATGTAAGAGTATGCTCACTCTTTCCTAAGCATTAATTGTGTTCCCTATTGTCAAGAATTTGCTATGGTGTGGGATGTAAGGCATAGGATGAGGATCCAGATGCTGACATACTGGTTCAGTCCTTTGAGGAACCTCAAAGCTGGGACAAAGATTAAAAGTGGAGGCTTTTCTGTAGCCCTTTACAGAAGAAGTACTGGTTTTTTAATGTATGTCTTCTTGTCACTCAGCTTTGAGTGCCTGTTGCACACCAGACATTGTCATTGGGAGTTTAGTCCTTTTAGTCTAGGGAAACACCCAGAATTATTCTGGGAGGGAATGGTGTGTGCCCTGAGTAGGCCTTCATATGCTGCAAGAGAGGCATGATAAGATGATTGCCTATGCTGACAAGGGAGTAACTTTGCTTCCAAAGGTTAGTGGGAATGAGAATATCTTAGGCAAGCCCATAATCAGGAAGCATTACTGTTCTGCTACATGGATGGTACCTAGAATAACAATGGGGAGGAACACACTGTCCAGGTCACACTGGGGAGGGCTGACTTACTCTCATGGACTCTCATGGAGTTCTAGTCACTGTCAGCAGGATGATATAACACTCTTTCCAGACACCTTATATTGCATAGAGAAAAAATGCCAGATCTTAATAAACATCTTGTAGGGATGTCTACTGTTTCAGTGTTGTTTTATTTCCATGGTATTTATATGACTACTCTTGGCTAATGGCACAAAAGAAAGATATGGTTCATTTTTTTTTTTTTTTTTGGAAATTGAGAAAACAAACAAAAAACACACAAAGAGCGATATCTTCATTGGTGAAAATTCTCATGCAATGTTACACATGTGAAGCAACAATTTCACCAATGCATATGTTAATCTGAATGTGCATTAAAAATTTCTCCAAATTTCGCCCCAGACTAAGTTGATAAAAATGTCAGTCAACCACACACAGATGCAAAAGGAAATAGCTTATAAATCATTTTGAGGATTTAATTCTCTCTCTATCCTGGTGCCTGCTTGGCATATCAGACAGCTCAATTATTCCTCTCCACGTCCAAAAGTATATGATGATCCCACATTCAAGATGAATGCTTGGCCTGGCATAGAGCTCAGTTGTTGGTTGTCATATCTAAAGACACATTGTGCACCTGTTTTACAGATGCCTGATTGGCCTAGTGCAGAGCATTGTTATTGGTCTCCAGGTACAAGGGAACACAGTGAAAATACTGTCAAGGTGCCTGTTTTGCCTAGTAGTAAACAGAGTTGCAACATTCTGAGAACTTGGTGCAGGTGTTTGTCCTAGGCAAGATATCTGTTCTCGGTTTCTAGTTCCACAGGCACATGGTAAGCCAGCTGTCCATGTGCCTGCTTGGCCTAATGGTGAGCTGCCTTGGTGGTCTCCAGCTTGATGGGTGAATGGTGAGCCCATTTTCCAAAGGCACCTGCTTGGCCCAGGGTAGAGATGACTTGTTAGATTCCAGGTCAAAGTCACATAATGTTCTCACTCTCCTCATGCCTGTATAGCCTAGTGTAGAGATGAGTTGTTTTGGTTGTTAAAGGACAAATTGTCAGCCTTCTGTACCTGTGCCCTCTTGGCCTAGCACAGAGTGGTCTTGTTGGTGTCCAGGTGCAGGGGTACATAGTGAACCTGCTATCCAAGTTGCTGTTTGGCCTAGTAGAGACATGATATTTTGGTCTCTAGGTCAATTCACACATGGTGAGCCAGCTCATTAATTGTCAACTTGGATTGGCCCAAGGCACTTTCTTGGTCTCCAATCTAAGGCCACATTGTGATGTTGCTGTTCAGGTGAATCAATTTTCCCAATACTGACCTGGGATTCAGTATATATGGTTTCTTGGCACTTGGCAAGCTTGGTGTTCTCTGTACTTACTTGCTTTGTGCTGCACAGATTAGGCAAGGTGTGTTATGAGGACTCCTTGTCTAAACAATGGCTGTGTGTCTCATTTTCCCAGGGTCAAATGCATTCAGAAAGCTCCCAGTCTCTGAGTTCCTGGTTGGTGTATTGTTCTGGGGCCTGAATTTGCCTGTGTTATACTGTGTTGAAGTGAATGTGGTCTGTAGGCTCCTGCTTGGACAGGAGTCTGGGGAATTATTTTGTCCACTACTGAACTGGGTCAGACTATTTGTGGTCTGAGGACCTAGGTTCCAAGGACTCACCCTATGTCTAGGGATATGGTGATTCCTTCTCCCAGTCCTGGGTTCATAAAAAGTCCCATCTTCCTGGGGCACCTGGGTGGCCCAGTGGGTTAAGTCTTTGCCTTCAGCTCAGGTCATGGTCTCAGGGTCCTGGATTAAGCCCTGCATTGGGCACTCTGCTCGGCAGGAAGTCTGTTCCTTATTGCTTTGCCTGCCTCTCTGGCTCCTTGTGATCTCTGTCAACGAAATAAAATCTTTTTTTTTTAAGTCCTCTCCTTCTGTTATCTGAAGACATTGTGAACATCAGGGATAGCTGGATGCTTAGGGCACTCATTTCCCTGTGCTGGCCCAGGTTGTAGGGCTCAGAATAGTAGGCCCAGTCATCCCTCAGGACATGGAATCAGCTTTCCTGTACTTAATCCAGATTTTGATCCCAAAATTTGGGGATCCATCTGGCTAGGAACCTACACTACTCTGATTTCCAGTGTCCCACTCACCTGTACCAAATGGAAAGTAATCCTAAGCACCTGAGTCATCCACACATGGGGGAATGGGTCCAGGAGTCACTGGATACTGGCTTGAGGACTCTCAGGAGCACATAGGGTCACAAAAGTGAACACAAATATGAAGGTGGTATGCAGAGGGTTGGTGGAAGGTTCAGGGAAGGAGGAATGGGCAGGGTGCTTGCCATGAGTGGGGAAGAGAGCAGGGCAGAGAATGTTAGGAATAGCAGGAAAAGTTGTGGCTACAGTGCTATCTCTCTCTCCAGTGTGGCCTAGGCTCCTGAAGTGTTTGGCAAGCAGATAATTGTAACAGTCCCAGACATCACAATGCCTTCTTATGATGTCAGCACAATGCCTTATCCTATCCCCAGGGCACTGTCAGTTTGGTCTCATCTGGGTGGCCAATCACCACGCAGTTTGGCTGGCTAATGACTGATGGCTTTCTTAATGACCCTTATGACATCATTGCCTGGAAACCAGGTTTTTAAGGAAAACAGGTACACTTTCCTTTAAGATGAAAAATTCATATTTGGATTGTATTTATAGTGAAGATCATGGAGAGGCTGAAAGACTTAGCCAGTACAAAGCTAAATGTGTCACTCAGTGCCACCTTCGACTAAAACACTAACACCAATGTAAATGAAGACATGGGGCCATTAGACCCCATGAAAGGCCACAGTTGTGGGGTAAGTCAGAACACATGGCACTGGAGCAAATGCTACACTCAACTCATTTGTCAAAGCTTAAATATAAGTGGAGGAAATGGTAGGCATCATGTTTCACACATCTTTCCACAATAAACCTAAACCTAGAAAGGATGAATCTGTGTCACAAGTAATTATCTGCTTGCTAAAATGACATTCTGCTCTCCTAGAAGGGGACAACAAAATCTAGCCTAAGATTCACAGCCTTAGTGTGCAGCATCCAGTCATAATGTTCTGGGGGGAGGTGTTGAGCTTGTTTCTTTCCTCAAATACAGTTAACATCATCTGAACTCCCAAGAAATCCATCACAGATGTCAGAAAATAAATGTCAAAAAGCTGAAAGTAGAAAAGTGACCAATATTTGGAAGGTAGGAGTTGTGGAAACTTGATTTGGGTCTGATATAGCTGAAGATACAGTGGAAGGGAGAGAGTCTGATTGAAGAATCTACCGCAAAGTATTATCAGAAGTGGAGTGAAAAATCAGAACTCTTTAGAGTCTGATTAAGGAAGGTATGCTCTATACATACAATGGAATATTACATAGCATAAAAAGAATGAAATCTCACCATTTACAGTGATGTGGATGTACCTAGATAGTATTATGGTAAGAGAAATAAATAGGCAAAAACAAGTGCTATGTGATTTCACTCATAGGTGGAATTTAAGAAACAAAACCAATGACAATAGGGGAAGGGATAGAATAAAAATAAGATGAAAACAGGGAGGGAGACAAACCATAAGAGACTCCTAACTAGGGAACAAACAGGGTTTCTGGATGGGGCCTGGTGAGTGGTTGGGGTAAATAGGGATGGACATTAAGGAGGGCACTTGATAGAATGAGCACTGGCTATTCTAGGCAACTGATGCATCATTAAATTCTTCCTCTGAAATAGAGAAAAATAAAAAGAAAAAAATAAAAAAAATGTGTTTAGGAACATTATGTTATTTTTTCTCAACTGGCATAGAGGAAGGTCCCATTAATTACTCCTTGAAAGAGTGAGCTCAGATAGAGTTATCTCCTCACAAACCAGATACACAGGCTAACGTGCTCAGGGGAGAGAAGAATAAGGAGCAGATAGTTGTTCTCTATTGCAGGGGGATAGTTGGACTTCCCTATGAGAAGAGAAGAGGAGCATGTGGTCTAGGACTGGAGACCAACCAAAGGGACATACCAGAAAAAGCTATCATAGGAAGCTGAAACTGAGATCATCAAAGAAAGAACAGGAAGGAAAATTGGCACAAAAGTGAAGCCAGGGTGTCCCCAAGGGAACAGTGTTACCTGTGGCTCCTAGACTGGCTGATTGAGGCTAATTCCAGCTGGATTGCATTTGGGTCTCCATGACTCTCAGACAAACCATAGATATATTCAGGCTCATTTTTTTAATTGAAGCAAATTGAAATGAAATATTAGCTTCAGTTGGGGAGAGGCAAGATGGCAGAGGAGTAGCAGACTGAAATGCCATCAGGTCGCAGGTATTCAGCTAGATAGCAAACCATTCCGAACACCTACAAACTCAACAGGAAATAGAAGAGAAGAAGAGCAGCAAATCTAGGAAAAGAAAATCGTACACTTTCTTAAAGTGTTTTCTGAAAGGTAGGATGTGAAGAGAAGTGAATCCAAAGCTATGGAGATGAGCTGGCTTGTGGCAAGTGGCGGAGCAGTGGAGCACAAAATCGGAACATTTAGATCTCTGCTCCACTGAGGTACATTGCTCCAGAGGCTAAGCGGGGGTGGACACCTCGAAGGAACAGTGTGGTCTCAGGTCCTGTGGGGTCATGGAAAGAGCGGGGGTGTCTGACTGTAACAGAGCTCCCAGGTATCACAGAAGAGAAGCCCTCTACAGAGACAGAGCTGAGGAGTGAGCTCTCAGCTTAGGGTTACTCTAAACCTTGATCCATGGTGTAGATGGGCCACTGCTTTTCGAGCAAGGACCCCACAAGTGGGAGATCTGGGGAAACTCATCTTTCTTCCCTGGGAGGAGCAGCACAGCAGGAATATGCTGAGTTTGGAGATTCCAAATGGGGATGTGCCCCAGAGACAAAAACAATGGGTCACTGGCTGGATGAGTTCAGATTGTGTCCAGAGGAGGAGTGATTGCTTATCTCCAAGGGCATATTGAGGAGTGGGACCCTAGGTCTCAGCTCCTCTGGGCTGGATATTGGGAGGCTGTCGTTTTCATCCTTGTGCTCCAGAGCTCTACAGAGAGCATTCAGGGAACAAAGGATCCTGAGAGCAAACCTGAGCAGATCTCTTATCCAGGCCCCTGGAAAGGGCAGTGCAATTCTGCCTTGGGCAAAGACATTTGAGACTCACTGCAACAGGACCCTCCCCTAGATGATCATTCAGGACCAAGCTCACTGATGGAAGAGAATAGTGGAACTTTAGAGTTAGGGGAAATCAATTCATGTAATTCATGGCTTTTTCCCCATGATTATTTAGTCTTGCAAAGTTTAATTTATTAAATTAATTAATTTTATTTTTTTTCTTATTCTATTTTTAACTTTTCCTCTTGCCTCTTTTGATGCTTTTTAACTACTTTACGTTAATAAATCTTTCTTAAAAACTTTCTTAAACCTTCATGATTATAGTCTTTTTATCCTACATTATATTTAACTTTTCTTTTGGATACATTTAGGGCTTTTTTTCCCCAAAGTATTTGGGATACGTTTTCTTTTAATAGACCAAAATATACCCTAAGTCTAGCACATGGCTTTTTCTAGTCTCCAGCCTGACCACATTTCTCTCCTGTTTTTTTTTTTTTTCTTTCTTTTTCCAACCAAATTATCTTATCAATTCTATTTTTATAATTTTTTTAATTTTCATCTGTACAGTCATATTTCAACCCTGCATTGTGCTTACACTTAATTTTGTTTATATATATATTTTTTCTTTCCTTAAAGTTTTGGGAGGTAGTTTCTTCTAATAGACCAAAATACACCCAGAATCAAGTGGGTGGCTCTCTGCTATTCACCAGACTTATTTTTTTAAATATTTTATTTATTTATTTGACATACAGTGATCTCAAGTAGGCAGGGGGGCAGGCAGAGAGAGAGGAGGAAGCAGGCTCCCTCCTGAGCAGAGAGCCCGATGCGGGGCTCGATCCCAGGACCCTGGGATCATGACCTGAGCTGAAGGAAGAGCCTTTAACCCACTGAGCCACCCAGGAAGCCCCACTAGTCTTATGTATATAATTTATTTTCCCCCCTTTTTCTCCCCCCTGCATTTGATCTCTTCTGATTTGTTTGGCATACATTTTCTAGGGTCTTTTCGCTTTTATTATTTTATTCTCCCATTCATAAATTCTTATTTAGATAAAATGATACAGCAGAAAAACTCATCACACACAACAAAGAATAAGAAGCAGTACCCACGGTTAGGGAGCTAATCAATATGGACATTTGTAATATGTCACAACTAGAGTTCAGAACAATGATTTTTGTGGTGCTAGTTGAGCTTGGAAAAGGCGTCGAAGATGATAGAGAAACACTTTCTTGAGAAATGAGATTCCTTTATGGAGAAATAAGAGAATTAAAATCTAATGAACTTGAAATTTTAAAAAAAGCAATTAATGAATTGCAATTAAAAAAAAAAAAAACAACGGAGGTTCTTACTGCTAAGAAAAATGAGGCCAAAGAGAGAATTGGTGACATAGAAGACCAAATGATGGAGAGTAAAGAAGCTGAGCAAAAGGGAAACAAACAACTACTGGACAATGAAGGGAGAATTCAAGAGATATGTAATATTATAAGACAAAACAATATTAGAATAATTGGGATTCCAGTAGAAGAAGAGAGAGAGGGGCAGAAGGTATATTGGAGTGAATTATAGTAGAGAATCACCCTTATATGGCAGAGGGAACAAGCATCAAAATACAGGAGGCACAGAGAACCCCGCTCAAAAATCAATAAAAATAGGTACACAACCCATCATCTAATAGTAAAACTTACAAGTCTTAATGACAAAGAAATGATCATGAAAGCAACTCAGGACAAGAAGTCTGTAACATACAATGGTAGAAATATTAGATTGTCAGCAGACTTATCCACAGAGACACGGCAGGACTGAAGGAACTGGCATGATATATTCAGAGAACTAAATGAAAAAAAAAAAAAATGCAGCCAAGAATACAACAGGTAGGCTGTCACTGAAAATAGAAGGAGAGATAAAAAGCTTCCAAGACAAACAAAAATTAAAAGAATTTACAAACACCAAATCAGCCCTACAGGAAATATTGAAAGGGGTCCTCTAAGCAAAGAGAGACCCTTAAAGTAATAGCCAGAAAGGAACAGAAACAATATACTGTAACAGTCACCTTACAGGCAGTACAATGGTACTAAACATATCTTTCAATAGTCACCCTGAATGTAAATGGACAAAATGCTCCATCAAAAGACACAGGGTATCAGAATGGATTAAAAAAAAAAAAAGTCAAGGGCGCCTGGGTGGCTCAGTGGGTTAAGCTGCTGCCTTCGGCTCAGGTCATGATCTCGGGGCCCTGGGATTGAGTCCCGCATCAGGCTCTCTGCTCAGCAGGGAGCCTGCTTCCCTCTCTCTCTCTCTGTGCCTGCCTCTCTATCTACTTGTGATCTCTCTCTGTCAAATAAATAAATAAAATCTTAAAAAAAAAGTCAATATGCTATTTACAGGAAACTCATTTAAACACATTTTATACCCAAAGACACATCCAGATTTAAAGTGAGGGAATGGAAGAAAATTTACCACGCTAATGGACATCAAAAGAAAGCTAGAGTGGAATTCCTAATATCAGATGAATTAGATTTTAAGCCTAATGCTATAATAGGAGATGAGGAAGGACACTATATCATACTCAAAGGGTCTGTCCAACTGGAGGCTCTAACTATTTTAAATATCTATGCCCCTCATATGGGAGCAGCCAACTGTATAAACCAATTAATAGCAAAATCAAAGAAATACATCAACAATAATACAATAATAGTAGGGGAAATTAACACCCCCTACACTGAAATGGATAGATCTTCCAAGCAGAAGATCAACATAGAAAATAAAGCTTTAAATGTCACACTGGACCAGATGGACATCACAGATATACTCAGAACATTCCATCCCAAAGCAACAGAGTACACATTCTTCTCTAGTGTACATGGAACACTCTCCAGGATAGATCACATC